>NC_083572.1:11208247-11524914 GCF_027579695.1 Neoarius graeffei
TTACGTAAATGAGGAAGTAATTCTAATGTTTGTAAACAAATGAACTGATAATGTTTAACCTGCGTCAGAAAATCTTTTTGTTCCATTTTCTACTCACTAAGTATTTTCGTAGATCACATTTTGTGAATCATTCGTTGTTGTTTGTATTAATTTCTAGTTTTGTAGTTTATCAATAAATGTCAACAGGAAATTGAGATTGTAACCACATGAAAAGCCAGGTCAAAGGTCGCATGTCATTCCTCAAACTAAAATATAAAATGTCTACTGATATTGTAATATGTGGTAGACATTTACAACAAACTGCAATATATTTGCTGAATGGAATAGAAAAATCTGAATATTTCAAGCATGAAATTTTTTATATGCTAGGAATTTAATTCTGGTCTAATTCCATTTATTGCAATCGGATTCCAAATACTCTATAAACATTCCATTCTGTTATGAATCAGAAAAAAAAATATCATAAATCACAGCACTTTTTTTTTTTAAGTGCTTCATCTACTTCAACAATGTTACACAAAGATTGATCCATAACAGTTGTAAATGTCACTTAATTCCACAGGGTGTCGATAATGGTGGACACCGGTAAAAGTGATCACTATTATCGACACCTCACGTGACTTCTCAAACGCGCGTTTAGATACAAAATGGCGACTGTCAAATGAAAGAGTAAGAAACAAAGTAGGTTTCGACAAGGAGATCATGAAATATTGGTGAATTTGATCAGTAAAAACATGTCCATGATCTTTCCACCATGCTTACCTGCGATAATAATGTCCGGGTTTTCCTCAAATTGCTGATCGTGCTAAAAAAAAATTCCATCTCAGGTAATGAGCTGTCATCAGACGACAAGATCAAAGGGCAAGGGGGGTCTTCTGGTTGATTAATTAGCCAATAATAACTGTTGTAACTGAAACTCACCTTTTTTATTTTTTTATTGGTAAATCTGAAAAGGTGTCGATAATTATGGACTGTTGATAATTGTAGCCACTGCTCTATATATACACTGAAAATATAGTAACTGATAATCTGAGAAATGTGTGTACATGCATTCGTTTGTATGTATCCATCTCTTGCAGATCTTACTGCAGTTTTGAGTCACGTTTCTGCACTGCCTAGAGCTTGTTAACCTTGTTTTCCAAGAGATAATGGCTTTTCTATTCATTAACAGTTAACAGTAATACTAAAGCTTTTAGTGCCAAAGTGTCTCATGAACTCTGAACAAGCACAAATAAACTGTCTGAGTTTGCACTGAATAACAGTGCAAGTCAGAAATGCAAGTCATTACACCTTTGGGTCTGAGAAAAATGGCATTATTTCCAGAAGAATCAGATCACAATTGCTGTACTATACACTATGTAAGTGAGTATCTAATGCTTCCAAGGTAAAAAAAAAAAATGGAAGGACATGTAAGGCAAAATACTAGCATTCATTCATCTTCAGTAACTGCTTTATTATGATGGAGCAGGAGCCTAAACTGAGAATACATCCTGGATAGGAGACCAGTCTGTTGCTGGACACCATTCTCATGCTCAATCACAGAGCCAGTCCACCTACCACAGGGGCCGGCAACCCGCGGCTCCGGAGCCGCATGCGGCTCTTTCATCCTTATGCTGCGGCTCTGTGCGGCTATATATATATATATATATATATATATATATATATATATATATATATATATATATGAGTGATTCCACGCTTATGGGTACTGAAATGGGGACATGAACTTATTTTTAAAAATTCACCTAAAACCATTTCTTTTTTTTACCATCAGGTCACAAAACATGTAATCTTTAATGAATGATATGTTAAAAGATAACTTTAATTTTCTGAGATGTAATAAAAACATATTTATATGCCAAAGTCAGAACGTAACAGAAGTGTTGTGGACATATATATTCTCAATTTTAACAATGTAGAATTACTTTTTGAAACATAGGAAGGTGATGTTTTAGCAAATATAATTAATAAACATGTGTAGTAGAATAAACATACACATTCTTTCAATAAGATTAACATGGTATAGAGCTAGATTGTAATTAATTTGTAACAGACGCGAGATGGACAATCGTAACAGAAGTAATGTAACAGACATCATTTTGGAACTCATAGGCTTGACTTTGGCATATAAATATGTTTTTATTACATCTCAGAAAATTAAAGTTATCTTTTAACATATCATTCATTAAAGATGACATGTTTTGTGACCTGATGGTAAAAAAAGAAATGGTTTTAGGTGAATAAGTTCATGTCCCCATTTCAGTACCCATAAGCGTGGAATCACTCATATATATTTTTTTTCGTCTCTCAATATATGCGTCACTCGCAGAAGCCGGTAGCCTATAAACCTGCCAAAACGCTGTGCATCTATCGAGACTTTCAACCCAAGGTAGGCTAAGCAGGGCTCGAAATTCATATTTTTTCACCAGCCAGCCGGACTAGTTACCTTCCAAAGTAACTCGCCAAAATTTGTTCATGTATGAATTTTACTTCTGTCAAAAATAACACAAAAGAGAGTAGTGCCCATTGTTCATGACTAATGTGCATTTATTTCAAGACCCGAGTATTTTGATACTGTTTTTTTTTTTGCACACTTTACAAATTGGCATTTGCTGTTCCACGTCCTCCTCGCGATATCCAAAAAAAATGCCAGATGACTGACCCCTTACTAGTTATTTTAGGAACCAATTTGTCCGCTTCCATTTTTAATTTGTCGCTGAAATTGACTGAGCTTACACAGTAGCCTATGCAGCACCAGCGATTGCACGAACTGAGTCAGCGCTGTGTTGCCAAATATTGCTGACGTTTTCCAGCCCAAAATTTTGTTCAAAACCCGCCAAAATGCACTTGAAACCATCCAATCTGGCAACACGTTCCTTTCAGCACCGAAATGTCGCCCGGGATTGGTTGGCGAGTGCGTGACATTATTATTATTATTATTATTATTATTATTATTTTAATTTTTTTAAACCCTTAGGCAGCCTCTCACATTACTGTCTGAGGGACAGGGAGAAAACCACCGGAAAAGGTTTTAAACAAACACGAAACAAACGCAAGTTGGCAGACGACCATAAAATACTCGATAGTTACGATATAATAATTATATGTATCTCACACAGAATTTTCGGAGATATATCGAGTATATTCGATATATTGCACAGCCCTAGTCTGAATCTTCGCTTCATATGTATTTTATTTTAAACTCGCCAGCCGGGCTGGCTAGTGACAGGAATTACCCGCCAAATGACAAATTAAGTTGCCTCGGGCGACCGGACCACCGCAAATTTCGATCCCTGTTAAGTATGGAGAAATGTAATCCCCGACACCTACATAAACATGAAGAAATATGCATTTGGAGTCCTGTCGATCTTCGGATCCACATACGTATGTGAGCAGCTATTCTCCACCATGAACTTTGTTAAAAACAAACACCGCTCACGCCTCCCAGATGACCGCTTACAGTCCTGCGGAAAGATGAAAGTGACTTCCTACAGCCCTGATTTGCAGACACTGTGTGCAGAGGTTCAGGAGCAGAAGTCCCATTAACCAGGTAAAAGAAATATTTATGCAGATATTTTGCAAATATTTAATTTTCATTGTTCAGTGAAAGTGCTCTTTTTTTTTCCAATTTATTTTTTAAATTCAGGTCAAGGCTCCGATACGCGCCCCAAAAGCCCAAAGGCGATATGAGGATGGCGGCTCACGGCATTTTTTGTTTGCTACATGTATAATTTAAGTTCAACTTTTTAATTCATTTGAAAGAGACCCTTAACTTGGTGTTTTTTTTAATTAGTTTTTTTTAAGAGTCCAAAATGTCTTCATTACATGAATAAAATTCCATTTTCTCTGTAGCACTTCATGGATTTCATAAGCAACACACTATACTTGTTTATACAAAGCATAAAGGTAAAATAATAATAATAATAATAGTAATAATAATAATAATAATAATAATAATAATAAAAAACAATATATACAGTGTTATCTTCATTTTAGATGTCAAAAAGTATTTGCGGCTCTCAGTGTTTTCTTTTCCGTGGAAACCGGGTCCAAATGGCTCTTTGAGTGTTAAAGGTTGCCGACCCCTGACCTACCAGGATGGTTGTGAGAGCTGATAGCTCGTTGTGAAACCCGCTGAACATGGGGAGAACTCAGCAAAACCTGTATAGTTGCATACGCAAATGCAAGTCCAAAGCTTTACCACATCGAAAATCAGAATGTGATTTCAGTGACTTTGACTGGCATGGTTGTTGGTCCCAGATGGGTATTCTGAATATTTCAGAAACAGCTGATCTCCTGGGATTTTCACAGACAACTGTTCCTCGAATGGCCAAAAAAAAAGTCAAAGCCCCTCCCATGCCAGGACATGGTCTTCCCAGGCAGTCTCCCGTCCCAGTACTAACCAGGCCCTTAAGGTGCAACCTTCTACAGCCCTCGGCCTTTCGCCTATTATACAGCTCAGGTTACAGTGGGGGGTGAGTCCTCTGGTAACTGCAAGAGTTTGACTCCCCTTGCATCTGTATTGCAGCATGCCGTGCCAGATGGCAGGAGGGACCATTTTTATGATGGTCTTTGGTATAACCTGACCACGAGTAGAACTCATGATCTCCTGGTCAAGAGGCGGACATGCTAGCCACTAGGCCAGCTCACGGTTCCCTGAATGGGCAGGAAAATTTTTTCCAGTGACTGGCAGTTCTGCAGATGGAAACACCTTGTTGACAAGAGTGGTCAAAGGAAAATGGCCAGACTGATTCAAGTTATAGTAACTCTTTACAATCTTGGTGAGCTGAAAAGCATCTCAGAATGCAAAACACATCGAACTTTTAGGTGGATGAGCTACAGCTACAGAACACCACATCAGTTTCCGTTCCGGCCCAGGAAGGGAATCTGAGGCTACAGTGGGTAGGTTTCCCAAAACCAGGAAGTTGAAGACTGGGAAAATTTTATATGATATTTTTCCAAACTTCAACTGCCAATATGATGGGCTGGAAGTTTCAGATGTAGCCTCACATTCTTGTTTTCTGTTTGTTAGACTAGTTAAAAATACAATCTGGTGACCATTACATGAACAGCTGATTGAACCTGCTTGACCACTCAGCAACTCCATCCATCCATTATCTGTAACTGCTTATCCTGTGCTGGTTCACAGGCAAGCCAGAGCCTATCCCAGCTGACTATGGGTGAGAGGCAGGGTACACCCTGGACAAGTTGCCAGATCATCGCAGGACTGACACACAGAGACAAACAACCATTCACACTCGTGGTCAATTTAGAGCCACCAATTAGCCTAACCTGCACGTCTTTGGACCGTGAGAGAAACTGGAGCACCCAGTGGAAACCCACACAGACACGGGGTGAACATGCAAACTCCACACAAAAAGGCCCGTCAGCCACTGGGCTCAAACCCAGAACCTTCTTGCTGTGAGGTGACAGTGCTAACCACTACACCACCATGCCGCCTTCACTCAACAACTGTGAATGCAAAACTGGAAAAGTTGTGGACACCTGATCATCATGCAATTATGTGCTTTTTGAAGATCCCATTTCTCCTGCTCAGCTGTCATGGCTGTTAATTGGTGCACTGATGTCAGGCGAAGAGACCCAGGGCTCTATGCAGGCCACTCAAGTTCTTCCACTCCAACATTGGAAAATGATATCTTCATAGACCTGAACTTTGTGCACAGGAGCATTTCTGGAACATGTTTGGGTTAGAGCCCTTACTTCCAGTGAAGGGAAATTGTAATACTACACCATACAAAGATGTCCTGTACAACTGGGTGCTTCCAACGTTGTGGCAACAGTTTGAGGAAGAATCAGATATCAGCATGATGGTCACGTGCCCCAACTTTTGGCCATTTCGAGTACATAATCTGCTTGTCCTTGGCACCTGGGCTAGTGTTAAATCATATTCTAGATCCATTTACAGCCCTGTGAAAGATTGGCGACCTGCCCAAGGTATACCCCACCTCTCGCACGTAGTCAGCTGGGATTGGCTCCAGCTTCTCCTGCAACCCTGATGGATACATGATATAGATAATAAATGGTTGGATCCATTTGCATAAAGTTTACCCAAAATACTAAAATAGGTTGCAGAAAACTTTTGACTGGCAGTATATCCCAAGACAGCAGATGATATGGTGCTGATGGAATGCAAAATGCAAAGCAGTAATGAAACAGTGTAGCACCCTGGTGGGTTACTCCTCTTCTCCATTCTGTCCTACCAAATCCCTCATTTCCCTTCATCTCTATCTCCAGAATCACTGTGTGAAAAGCCTGGCCCCTTATCTCTGCTCCGACCCTGCACACCTGCGGCGCTGACGAGGGGAAACTTTCTGCTCCACTTCCTCCTGTATCGCCTCCATCCATCACTTCATCTCACACACACACGCGCGCGCACACACACACACACTTTCTCTCTCTTTCTATTGCTTCAGAGTTGCTGTAACTTTTTTTCACTTAGCACAATGATAATGCAGGCTGCAGATTGGTTGTGATAACATCTTGAGTGTACCTTTCACACAACCATGCCACTCCCATTTCAAAGGACACAGGAAAGTAGAGAGGACAGTCTGTACCAAGGAACAAATCCTCACTCAGATATTCTGAGTAGTAGTAAGAGCCTCCAAGTGTGCTTCTGATCCTTTTTCACCACCTAAAGCCATTTTAAAACCAGAATACACCAATCATGAGGAGAATTTTATGGTAATGCACACAAGCATAACCAAACATCTTATAACTGAAACTCAGGACATTTCTCCTCACTGCCAGGAGAGGACATGATCACTAGAATTCAAGCTTGGCCCCTGACATGCACTTCCTGGTTACTCCCTGGTGTTTTCATGAAGTCTTTGCGAAGTCTTGCCACACATTGAGTTGAGTATTCCCTGACTACCTTGGCATGTTTTGGACTTTTGTTTATGATTAGTCCTTTGGACGTGTTTACTGTGAATGATCATGTTTCTGACCTTTGCTTTCCTTAACCCTCTGGGGCCAAGAGCTTTGCCGGCGAAGCTTGACAGGTTTAGAATGAGTAGGTCATGTATTTAGATAAATATCTTTGCGAATTTTTCATCATACAAGCATGATAAACATATTGGCAGAAACTTTATACTTTATACTTTCCTATGCGCCCAGTGCTAAATAATATTATCTCATCTCATCTCATTATCTCTAGCCGCTTTATCCTGTTCTACAGGGTCGCAGGCAAGCTGGAGCCTATCCCAGCTGACTACGGGCGAAAGGCGGGGTACACCTTGGACAAGTCGCCAGGTCATCACAGGGCTGACACATAGACACAGACAACCATTCACACTCACATTCACACCTACGGTCAATTTAGAGTCACCAGTTAACCTAACCTGCATGTCTTTGGATTGTGGGGGAAACTGGAGCACCCGGAGGAAACCCACGCGGACACGGGGAGAACATGCAAACTCTGCACAGAAAGGCCCTCGCCAGCCACGGGGCTCGAACCCGGACCTTCTTGCTGTGAGGCGACAGCGCTAACCACTACACCACCGTGCCGCCCCCTAAATAATATTATTGTTTTTAAATTACCTAAATGAGATGAAACATAAAACTTGTCACCTTACTCAGTCACACCAGAGTCGGAACACTGAGCACCCACTTACACATTCATAAGACTATTCACATGGTAACGGCATGATAATTACTTTCACTCTTTCAGTTTTGATTGGTTTCTCTTTCGCGGTGGGAACACTCACCGTAAACAGGATAAAATCTGTCAGACATACAGTACTTCAGGCTATTTGGAGGTAAAACTTGTTGTGAGATGGCACGCGGATTTTATGCGCTTCGGATGATTCAGGACAACGAATCAATTCATGATTCAATTCATGATTCAAGACAGCGATTCAATTTAATCTTGAGAACTGCGACACTGATGATGAGCGGAGCCTTTTTTTTATTTCGACTCGATCAAGCCAAAGATCAACTCGAGTAAGTGTAAATATTTCTTCTATTTCTGATGAGCAGATCGGTTGATATGTGTGTACTATTGTGCAAACACAAGAAAAAATGACTGAGCAATTTTTCCAGAGTTAAAAGTATTTTCCTCAAAAATAGTTAATTTTGCTCAATTTTGAGTTTAGAGAGTAAAATTTGGAGTTGGAGTGGGAGCAAAATTACAGAGTAATTGTGTAACAGAGTAATAGAGTAGGTTGTGGCTCTGAACTGAGTAAAATAGTACAAGTGAATTTGACTTGACCTGATGGGATTAAGAGATAATCTGATGGGATTAAGAGTTGGCAGTGGGAGGGGTTTTCACTCTTCTCATTGAATGGAAAGGAAATTTTTTACTCTTCTCATTGAACACCCCTCCCACTGCCAACCCTTTATCCCAAAACAATAGGAAATACATTTTTTTGATGGCCAGTTAATTGTCCAAATCAATGCAGCAGATTTAAGTTTTTGTGCTTGATACATCCCTAAGACTGAACAGAATCACCTCAAGTGACCAAAATGGTTCGACACAATGGGTAAGGTCATGTTTTTTTCGCACATTCCAACACAGTTCTAAAACTGCTTTTTACAACATTTTCATTTATCTGTTTTTATAAGTACAATCATGACATACTGTACATACTACATAGATATTATTGTCGTTGAACTTATGCCGAGTACAATAAAGTCATATGACTTTGAAAACACTGCTTAGATATGTTGAAATTGACAACAAAATCAGAACATACCAAAATCATTCGCGTGCCAGAAAATACCCTCGGACCCCAGAGGGTTAATGTTTATGAGTATTGAACTGAGATTTCTGCTAAGATCTGGATTAAAAACTTACACACATGGATCTGCCTCCAAGTCGGATATGTTATACACCTAAAATAATAACGAATGAAAACTTCCTGCAGCAGATAACACCCAAGAAATATAACACAAAAAAATGCTCATTGAATCAATTCTGATAACATCATTACCACATGCAGTTGATTCGAAAGCGAATAAATGGGTATACTCACATTTTAGCTGTACTTAGCTGAAAACTGTACTTTACCTCCAGACTGTGTGTATGTTTGTGTGTGTATATGTCATAAAGGATATGGGCTGGCCACCAAGCGGATGCACCAGCTCCGTGGGCACGTTGTCTGTTTCAAGCAGAAGAAAACAACGGGCGCCAACTCTGGATATGGCACCACCATAGCACTCAGCTCACTGCTCGCATCATCTTCCACTTCCTGCACCGCAGACCCCGCATCTTGCTCCAGATGTCCCACCTCTTCATCAATTGCTGCCTCCCATCCAGGAGATGGAACCGTCTCTGAACTGGAATCAGCTCCGGGGGAGGACACGCCCACTGCTGTGGGACGCTCCTCCTCAGTTATCATGGCTGTTGAACCCTATGCTGTGAGAGAAAATGAGAAGAAGAGAATATCTGTTACACAAGTAAAGCGAGCTTTTACGATGATTAAAATTCAAACAAATGCAGTCCTTAGCATGTTTGCATTTTGACAAAAACAGTCTGTATATTAGCATATGCTAAATAGACTGTTTGGTCATTGGTGGTGGTCCATAAACTGTATTTGTCTTTCAGAGCCTGAAAAGATCTTTTAGCAGGTGTTTGATTGATGGCTACTAGAATACAGGATGAACTTTGAGAAGCATGTGTCTGTGTGTATTATGTACTGTTACATGCTGTAGCACAAACTGCTGAAAAAGTTTTAGCCAGCATTAACTTTTTCAGCAGTTTGTGCTACAGTAGCTCTTCTGTGGGACTGGACCATATGAACTAGCCTTCATGCCCCATGTGAAACAATGAGCCTTCAACACCCATGACCCTGTCGCCGGTTCACCAGTTGTCCTTCCTTGGACCACTTTTGGTAGGTATTAACCATTGCATACTGGGAATACCCCACAGGATGCACCATTTTGGAGATGTTCAGACCCAGTCATCTTGCCATCACAATTTGGCCCTTGTCAAAGTCGCTCAGATCCTTACGCTTGGCCATTTTTCCTGCTTCCAATACATCAACTTCAAGAACTGACTGTCCTCTTGCTGCCAAATATATCCCACCCCTTCACAGGTGCCACTGTAATAAGATAATGAACAGTTGTTCCACAAAACCGAGTCATACGTGAGCTGATAGCCGATGAGACACGTAGCACCGAGTTGGCTATAAGCCATGTACGACAAGATTGAGTGGAATAGCTGTTTTATTCTATCCAAATTCACTGGAGTTTGAGAAACAGAGCATTTTTATTTTTATTTTTTGCAAATTCGATAAATAAACAGGGGGCGGCATGGTGGTGTAGTGGTTAGCGCTGTCGCCTCACAGCAAGAAAGTCAGGGTTCGAGCCCCATGGCCGGTGAGGGCCTTTCTGTGTGGAGTTTGCATGTTCTCCCCGTGTCCGCGTGGGTCTACTCCGGGTGCTCCGGTTTCCCCCACAGTCCAAAGACATGCAGGTTAGGTTAACTGGTGACTCTAAATTGACCGTAGGTGTGAATGTGAGTGTGAATGGTTGTCTGTGTCTATGTGTCAGCCCTGTGATGACCTGGCGACTTGTCCAGGGTGTACCCCGCCTTTCGCCCATAGTCAGCTGGGATAGGCTCCAGCTTGCCTGCGACCCTGTAAAAGGATAAAGCAGCTAGAGATAATGAGATGAGATAAATAAACGGGGCGGCATGGTGGTGTAGTGGTTAGTGCTGTCGCCTCACAGCAAGAAGGTCCGGGTTCGAGTCCCGTGGCCGGCGAGGGCCTTTCTGTGCGGAGTTTGCATGTTCTCCCCGTGTCCGCGTGGGTTTCCTCCGGGTGCTCCGGTTTCCCCCACAGTCCAAAGACATGCAGGTTAGGTTAACTGGTGACTCTAAATTGACCGTAGGTGTGAATGTGAGTGTGAATGGTTGTCTGTGTCAGCCCTGTGATGACCTGGCGACTTGTCCAGGGTGTACCCCGCCTTTCGCCCGTAGTCAGCTGGGATAGGCTCCAGCTTGCCTGTGACCCTGTAGAACAGGATAAAGCGGCTAGAGATAATGGGGGGGTAAATAAACACTTTATATAAAACGTCCGACAAAATAATTTCCGCTTAGAATGTAAACAAACCGGCGAAATGACAGTAGCAATTTGTGAAAAGTGTGATAATAATACGACTTGAAAAATAAAAAAAGATACATTCTTACCATGAAATACTTTTATTCTATATTTTGTTGCTTTTTTTTGGTATTTTTTGGGATTTCGTTTTCGAATAGAGTTTTTATTTCATCATCAGTTAGTTCAGCAACACACGCCACCATTTTTTTTCCTCTACTCACAGTATATGAGCTGATATCCTGGTCGTAGAGTCGCCAATCAGAGTAAACAATTGCTCATAGCCAGTGAATGTGAATAGAATAATCAATGTTAATCGCTTCATCTGTCAGTAGTCACAATGTTATGGCTGATCAGTGTATACAAATGTAGATGTTTAAAAAAGTAGTCATGTTAAAATCACTGACTGCACCTTTAATCAAACATATAAAATAAGTACAATACAGGAAAATCAATCAATGCTTTCTGACCAATCAGAATTGAGAATTTAACAGCGCTGTTGTATCATTCCTTGTATACCCAGTCAACTTGATATAGCTGAAGCTGACTGATCAGATGCAGGATGCTTACTTACTAGCACGCTGCATCACCTTAACAAGGCGCAGTAACAGTTTATTTTGTCAAAACCCTGTGATAAATAACCAAGAGCAAAATCAGATTTGTAGCAGTCATACCACCCTTGAGGTACAGCTACACATTTTGGATGGTGTATGTTACCTTGGTCCCTCGTACCCAGCATTTATAGAGAATATTTACAAACCTTTTGTGAAGTTGCAATGCGTTAAATTACTGTACATTTATATTTTCTTCACTGCGTTCTGCAACAGTGCTTCTGAATTGCGTTGTTTTGTAGCTCGGCTGTACAGCTAAATTATCTGCTATTGTGCTACACGCGGGAGTTTTTTTCAATGCAGGAATATATTAAGATTCATGAACATGGACAGAACAGAATAGAACAGAACAGGCACAATGTCTGCATTTAATCTTATCAAAAAATGCAAAAAATGATTATATTACTTTATTCTACGCTGTAATTCAAGAATCATTACATGCTCTGATAAACTGCAAATGTGAGAGGTTAAGTTTCTGTTATTGCCAAATACCTTACCTCCCTGATGCGATGCTATCAGTTGGTTATCTTCATAGAGATGTGTTATATGTAATAGTATGTATTATATTTCTGGACCAGAAACTGTGTTTTGATGGGAATATTCAGGTTCATTGTTAGTCACAGATACAACCCCGATTCCAAAAAAGTTGGGACAAAGTACAAATTGCAAATAAAAACGGAATGCATTAATTTACAAATCTCAAAAACTGATATTGTATTCACAATAAAACATAGACAACATATCAAATGTCGAAAGTGAGACATTTTGAAATTTCATGCCAAATATTGGCTCATTTGAAATTTCATGACAGCAACACATTTCAAAAAAGTTGGGACGGGGGCAATAAAAGGCTGGAAAAAAAGGTACAAAAAAGGAACAGCTGGAGGACCAAATTGCAACTCATTAGGTCAATTGGCAATAGGTCATTAACATGACTGGGTATAAAAAGAGCATCTTGGAGTGGCAGCGGCTCTCAGAAGTAAAGATGGGAAGAGGATCACCAATCCCCCTAATTCTGCGCCGACAAATAGTGGAGCAATATCAGAAAGGAGTTCGACAGTGTAAAATTGCAAAGAGTTTGAACATATCATCATCTACAGTGCATAATATCATCAAAAGATTCAGAGAATCTGGAAGAATCTCTGTGCGTAAGGGTCAAGGCCGGAAAACCATACTGGGTGCCCGTGATCTTCGGGCCCTTAGACGGCACTGCATCACATACAGGCATGCTTCTGTATTGGAAATCGCAAAATGGGCTCAGGAATATTTCCAGAGAACATTATCTGTGAACACAATTCACCATGGGCGGCATGGTGGTGAAGTGGTTAGCGCTGTCGCCTCACAGCAAGAAGGTCCGGGTTCGAGCCTCGTGGCTGGCGAGGGCCTTTCTATGCGGAGTTTGCATGCTCTCCCCGTGTCCGCGTGGGTTTCCTCCGGGTGCTCCAGTTTCCCCCACAGTCCAAAGACATGCAGGTTAGGTTAACTGGTGACTCTAAATTGACCGTATGTGTGAATGTGAGTGTGAATGGTTGTCTGTGTCTATGTGTCAGCCCTGTGATGACCTGGCGACTAGTCCAGGGTGTACCCCGCCTTTCGCCCGTAGTCAGCTGGGATAGGCTCCAGCTTGCCTGCGACCCTGTAGAACAGGATAAAGCGGCTAGAGATAATGAGATGAGATGAGACAATTCACCGTGCCATCCGCCGTTGCCAGCTAAAACTCAAAGAAGAAGCCGTATCTAAACATGATCCAGAAGTGCAGACGTCTTCTCTGGGCCAAGGCTCATTTAAAATGGACTGTGGCAAAGTGGAAAACTGTTCTGTGGTCAGACGAATCAAAATTTGAAGTTCTTTATGGAAATCAGGGACGCCATGTCATTCGGACTAAGGAGGAGAAGGACGACCCAAGTTGTTATCAGCGCTCAGTTCAGAAGCCTGCATCTCTGATGGTATGGGGTTGCATTAGTGCGTGTGGCATGGGCAGCTTACACATCTGGAAAGACACCATCAATGCTGAAAGGTATATCCAGGTTCTAGAGCAACATATGCTCCCATCCAGACGACATCTCTTTCAGGGAAGACCTTGCATTTTCCAACATGACAATGCCAAACCACATATTCAATCAATTACAGCATCATGGCTGCGTAGAAGAAGGGTCCGGGTACTGAACTGGCCAGCCTGCAGTCCAGATCTTTCACCCATAGAAAACATTTGGCGCATCATAAAACGGAAGATATGACAAAAAAGACCTAAGACAGTTGAGCAACTAGAATCCTACATTAGACAAGAATGGGTTAACATTCCTATCCCTAAACTTGAGCAACTTGTCTCCTCAGTCCCCAGACGTTTACAGACTGTTGTAAAGAGAAAAGGGGATGTCTCACAGTGGTAAACATGGCCTTGTCCCAACTTTTTTGAGATGTGTTGTTGTCATGAAATTTAAAATCACCTAATTTTTCTCTTTAAATGATACATTTTCTCAGTTTAAACATTTGATATGTCATCTATGTTCTATTCTGAATAAAATATGGAATTTTGAAACTTCCACATCATTGCATTCCGTTTTTATTAACAATCTGTACTTTGTCCCAACATTTTTGGAATCAGGGTTGTACATTGTAGATCATTTCTTTCCAGTTTATAAGCAAGAGTTAATAAATTATATCGATCCGAGTTTGGTCTGATGGTTAGGTTCGTTATTGATTTCATATACTGCATCATATTTACAACTTAGACCTGAAATGCCATAACAGTACAATCAGATAACCTCTAATTCTGTGACATAATGTCAAATTATCTTATCATATGAACCTTATTTATGTGACACTGTATGGGCTAAATCTAATCTGTCACTATCTTAACAATGAAACGACTATGGTTTAGTCAGATATTAGATCAGATATGGAGACAAATCTAGTGGATGTTTCACTGTGGGTATTTAGCACGAATCACCTCAGAGGGTGGTGCAAACCTGTGAGAAATATCATAATTACAAGATGAATGCACATGGGCTCGACGATATTGTCCTAATTACCACTCAGGAACTCAGTTTTATGAGTCCCGACTTTCAAATTTGGGGGCGTGTCCCCCAGCAACCTCACAAATATATATATGACTGACACCAACATGAACATCACATCTACAACAAACAGTCAGATTTAAAGGAGAACTGAAGTCATTTTAAACTTGCTTTATTTATTAATTAACGTGTTGTTCAATTACGTTTTCGGTTTTAGTAACCTTATATCGTGACTCGTGTTGGCAACTAATTGCAATTAAATCTTCGCGCGATTTTCACGAGACTTGTGAAAGACTTCGAAACGTGACGTGTCAGCCAGGTGTAAGTGCCGCCATTTTGAAAACTGTTTTCCAAACAAAATATTGCACAAAAACGAGTTTAAATGACGATTACTGCCTACTTTTTTCAAACTTTCCTGATTGCTATCAAAACAAACAAAACTTCCGGCTTGATTACGTCAGCATTCAAAAGAGGGCGAATGCGTCTTTTGACAATGTTGGCAGATGTTGGTCACTTTGATTTCCGCTGTACGTTTTACTTCCGTCCTACGATGTCTTGCACAGGTCTCAACGAATCTCGTTTACGGCCATTGCTTTGACAAATGGACTGATGTATTACAGAGCATATTTCAAACACTCATAACTTGCTATAGCAGTGACAAAATAGCGATCAAAAATGCATTCCGATATTTAATAAAATGAGATAAATAGAATTTTGATAATAAAACCAATTTGCCTTCAGTTCTCCTTTAAGTGATCATGATGCATATTCACTATTCCTTCAGGCAAAATAAGCATCTTGTCATTAGCCAGGTATCCATTGCAGCGTTGCATAAAATAGAAACGATTTTTTTTAAGTTGACAAAACTCAACCGGGAATGGTTTCTATTTCCACTGAGTGATGTTATGCAAATAAAGCTGGGTTTTTCCTCTCCTGATAGTCATTCAGATCTCTGAGACCTGATATCTGGAATGGGATTTTGATCACATCCACCACCAAGGCAGTGTTTAATCGAATGCGAAAAATATTTCCATTTCAATTTTGTAAATTCTGTCAAATTGTCTGAAAAACCAGCCCATGTGACCGTATAAACTTTTTTTCCCAATATTTGAGTTTTATCCAAAATTCACATTTCCATTACTTGTTTTTTAGTTTGCCATTTCAAACTGCACATTAAGCAGGTTCCTGGAAACGCATCTGTTGAGGATACAAACAAACAAAATTAAAGAAACAGTCTCAAAACATATTTTTTTGACCTGAAATATTCAAACACACTACATGATAATCATCACCATAACTCTGAGGAGGACTTTAAAGGTAGACTGCCTTTCAGATTTTTCAAGTCAAGGTCATAAAAAGAATTTTCCCAGACACCCAATTATTTTTGTTTAGTGGACTGAAAACTACTGAATTCAAATCACAGACTTCCAAATTTATGAGTATTTTTTTAATAGAACAATTAATGAATTTAGGGTCACGTGGCCCTAAATTCTCCACTATTTTTTCCTGCTTCACCATGACCCAATTCAAGATATTATGTCATGCATCACGTGGTGGGCTTTCCCCGTTCGCACAAGGCATTGTGGAATACAAATTTGAAACAGGAGAGAAAAATGGAGGATGTGAGTGTGTGAATGAAACGTGAAAGACCGACTACAGTAACGGAAAGCGAGAAGAAAAGACGTTATGTTATATACGAAGGAAAGGAAACGCAGGACCAAACTAATAAACATCAGCGGTCAAATTAAATAACTTCGCAGCCACAGAATGGCCTGATATTTTGTGAGATATTACAGAAATAAACATATACAGTGGTGCTTGAAAGTTTGTGAACCCTTTAGAATTTTCTATATTTCTGCATAAATATGACCTAAAACATCATCAGATTTTCACAGAAGTTCTAAAAGTAGATAAAGAGAACCCAGTTAAACAAATGAGACAAAGATATTATACTTGGTAATTTATTTATTGAGGAAAACGATCTGATATTACATATCTGTGAGTGGCAAAAGTATGTGAACCTCTAGGATTAGCAGTTAATTTGAAGGTGAAATTAGAGTCAGGTGTTTTCAATCAATGGGATGACAATCAGGTGTGAGTGGGCACCCTGTTTTATTTAAAGAACGGGGATCTATCAAAGTCTGATCTTCACAACACATGTTTGTGGAAGTGTATCATGGCACGAACAAAGGAGATTTCTGAGGACTTCAGAAAAAGTGTTGTTGATGCTCATCAGGCTGGAAAAGGTTACAAAACCATCTCTAAAGAGTTTGGACTCCACCAATCCACAGTCAGACAGATTGTGTACAAATGGAGGAAATTCAAGACCATTGTTACCCTCCCCAGGAGTGGTCGACCAACAAAGATCACTCCAAGAGCAAGGCGTGTAATAGTCGGCAAGGTCACAAAGGACCCCAGAGTAACTTCTAAGCAACTGAAGGCCTCTCTCACATTGGCTAATGTTAATGTTCATGAGTCCACCATCAGGAGAACACTGAACAACAATGGTGTGCATGGCAGGGTTGCAAGGAGAAAGCCACTGCTCTCCAAAAAGAACATTGCTGCTCGTCTGCAGTTTGGTAAAGCTCATGTGGACAAGCAAGAAGGTTATTGGAAAAATGTTTTGTGGACGGATGAGACCAAAATAGAACTTTTTGGTTTAAATGAGAAGCGTTATGTTTGGAGAAAGGAAAACACTGTATTCCAGCATAAGAACCTTATCCCATCTGTGAAACATAGTGGTGGTAGTATCATGGTTTGGGCCTGTTTTGCTGCATCTGGGCCAGGACGGCTTGCCATCATTGATGGAACAATGAATTCTGAATTATACCAGCGAATTCTAAAGGAAAACGTTAGGACATCTGTCCATGAACTGAATCTCAAGAGAAGGTGGGTCATGCAGCAGGACAACGACCCTAAGCACACAAGTTGTTCTACCAAAGAATGGTTAAAGAAGAATAAAGTTAATGTTTTGGAATGGCCAAGTCAAAGTCCTGACCTTAATCCAATAGAAATGTTGTGGAAGGACCTGAAGCGAGCAGTTCATGTGAGGAAACCCACCAACATCCCAGAGTTGAAGCTGTTCTGTACGGAGGAATGGGCTAAAATTCCTCCAAGCCGGTGTGCAGGACTGATCAACAGTTACCGCAAACGTTTAGTTGCAGTTATTGCTGCACAAGGGGGTCACACCAGATACTGAAAGCAAAGGTTCACATACTTTTGCCACTCACAGATATGTAATATTGGATCATTTTCCTCAATAAATAAATGACCAAGTATAATATTTTTGTCTCATTTGTTTAACTGGGTTCTCTTTATCTACTTTTAAGACTTGTGTGAAAATCTGATGATGTTTTAGGTCATATTTATGCAGAAATATAGAAAATTCTAAAGGGTTCACAAACTTTCAAGCACCACTGTATCATAATGACCAAATTTCAGAGGGAACTAAATTTCACCGATTTTATGAACTCGAAAGGCAGTCTCGCTTTAAGGTAGCATTAGTTCCAATGCGAAGTCTTATCGTGCAAGTTCTGAACCATGTTTCTTTGTTCTCGTGCTCCTCTGTTTTCACATTGTTCTGGTATTACCTCCTTGTTCGCACGTTCACCTGTTTTCTTGTGTTTGAGCATGAATTATCACTGTCTTGATCTTGCCCAGGACGAAAATCCTTTTATTTCCTTTAATAAACACCACACTCTCCTTATGGCACTTCACAATAATCTCCTGAGACAAAAGTCGCTGAAGCTGAAAGAATCTACAGCCTGGGCTAGAAACTAATCAGCCTTCACGTTGCTTCTTTGTACCATTCAGTGTATGTTTTCTTATGATGACTGATGGTGCTGTTGTGTTTTGATTGACTAAAAAAAAAAAAAAATCCACTTTACGAGAAAAAAAAATATCCTGGTATAGCTGCCAAAAATGAAACCTTATTTTGATGCTTCTTTTTTATATTTAAAAGCCATGCCAGCCCATTTACACCAGCAAATAAATAAATAAATAAATAAATAAATTATAATGAGATGCAGCAAATAAATTAATTCTCCAGGCGAGAAGTCTAGTGGAACACGAAAGCCAATAAGTGTTTGCTGAAAGCTTACAGACCTGCACTAAGGGTCTTTTAATCTATTTACTTTAATTCTACATAGTCAGTGCTAAATCTCAATGTGTGTGTACGGACAAGGCACTGTAAACAAGCTTCAACTCTGGCATGATTAGCTTAGCTTAGCATTAGTATCTCCCGAGAGGCCTTGGTGAGTATGCCTAAAGATAAACACCATCACTAAGTCTGCTGTACGCTCACATTCCACATGTAAGACTGATACTAATTACTGCGTAAAACACACACACACACACACAAAACAAACACAAAGTCTAGAGAGACTCCATGATCTCTCGCCCATCACTACCCCTTGACAGGCAGCCTAGACTTCAAGTCCCAGCCAGTGAGGAATGAGACACAGCCATCTGTTGTCTGTTGTTAAAAGCTTCATCATGGCACATGGGACAGTTAAAGGCCTCGGCTGCTCACACACTGCTGTTAATATTTGTGGACGCCTCCACACCGGACCTTCATCCATTCATTATTTGAGCCAATTTCAGGGATTAATGGCAAAGCGAATGCCACCGAGACTTACTGAATAGGATTCGGCCTTTCACACACATTCGCTTTCTTTTAGTTTATGTCTTAATATAACTTGATATTCTGAGACAGAACCTTCATTTTAACTTTTAGATGTATGAATGTCTAGGCAACATCTGTACAGCTAGAATTCAAATCACAGGTTTATACAGTATTAATGCACGCTTTCGAATACATTATCGTTTCTATAGCAACCACTCGTTCACAGATACTTTTTCACTCAATGCTTAGTGTAACCTAAGGGTAATAACAAACAGAATGTGCTGTTACTTAACAAACAAAGCAAAGGAGCCATGGCCTGATGCTTAGAGAAGCAGCTTTGGGACCAAAAGGTTGCCGGTTTGAGTCCCTGCACCAGCAGGAATGGCTGAAGTGATCTTGAGCAAGGCACCTAACCCCCAACTGTTGTGGGTATGTTACGTTACATTACATTAATGGCCTCTTATCCAGAGTGACATACAACATACCCAGAGCAGCCTGGGGGTTAGATGCCTTGCGCAAGGGCACTTCAACCATTCCTGCTGGTCCAGGGAATTGAACCAGTGACATTTTGGTCCCAAAGCTGCTAACCATTAGGCCATGGCTTCCCCATGTTGCTCTGGATAAGAGGGCCCGCTAAATGCCATTAATGTAACGGAACAATCAAGTATTCGGGAAGGGCATGTTTGTTTAAAATTTGTTTATGGAAGGAGTCTCCAGTGTCAGTGCTTTGTAACGGTTAGAAAGGTTTCCACCATGGGAAAGTCTTTAAGGCTTCCTAGTGTTTTCAGTCACACAAAAAGGTTCTTTTATTCCCTCTGCCAACTTTGTTGGAGGAGGATATGTTTTCGCCTCCATTTGTTTGTTTGTCTGTTCCCAACGTAACTCAAAAAGTAGTGAACAGGTTTTGGTGAAATTTGGTGGAAAGGTGGACCATGGGCTAAGGAACAGCTGGTTAGATTTTAATACAAATCTGGATATGTATGTAGATCCAGGATCCAGATATGTATGTGGAGCCAGGATTTCTTTGTCTGTTCCTAATGTAACTCAAAAAGTAGTGAACAAATTTTGATGAAATTTGGTGTACAGCTGTAGTATTATCCTAGGTTCAAGTGATTTGATTTTGATGTTTTGAGGTATGTGCCCTTCTAGTTTGTCTAATAACTCCGCTTTGTGCCAGGCTAAATCACACCACCCTGTCATTGATTGTTTCCCTATAACTGCATTTCCTATTATGTTGTTTTTTTTTTAAACTCTGAAATTGAGCAACACATTACAGAACGTTGTTTACATCATTATTTTCAATCAGTTATATTTTGTCAATAAATAATAAACAGGGCAGCACGGTGGTGTAGTGGTTAGTGCTGTCGCCTCACAGCAAGAAGGTCCGGGTTCAAGCCCCATGGCCAGCGAGGGCCTTTCTGTGCGGAGTTTGCATGTTCTCTCCGTGTCTGAATGGGTTTCCTCCGGGTGCTCTGGTTTCCCCCACAGTCCAAAGACATGCAGGTTAGGTTAACTGGTGACTCTAAATTGACCGTAGGTGTGAATGTGAGTGTGAATGGTTGTCTGTGTCTATGGCTACATCCACACGACAACAGCAACGAGATGTTATTTAAAAAAATATCGCGTCCAAATGGGCAACGATCAGTAAAATATCAGGTCCATATGGCAACGCAACGCTTGCTGAAAACGATGCAATACACATGCCACACCTCTAGGGGCGCTGTAAGACGGTCCCTTCGGAGACACCAGAACAATAGAAGAAGTAAGGACGCATGCGCATAAACTATTATGCGCGAGACTTCATATTAGCCACAAAGTCAGAAAAATCTGTTCGTAAAATTACATTATAATGACTAAATACAATGAAAAGTATTTTTCCAGTCTCACCTGTGAAAGGTAATCCCATGTGATCTCGTTTGGACGGTAAACCTGTTGGTACAGTTAAATGCAGCACATGAATGAGGCATCTTTATTCTCCGCTTTGACCCATCCAATATGGCGGCAAGGATGACGTATGATTCTATGCGGAAGGTGGCGTCTTTAATGGTCCGGAATAAATTGAATGCTACACGTTGATGGATTAATTTGTTCTTCTACGCCCTTTTTGAAGAATGTATTGTAGGACTTAAACCAACATCTGAAGAGGTGAGATCGCTCCTTTTTTTCCCTGTTTTTGCTGGCGGGATTGACTCTGCCTAAGGGCTATTCTCTCTCTCTCTCTCTCTCTCTCTCTCTCACTTTGCACCATTACACAATAAATATTCACAGTGAAAATATTTTGTAAACGCGTTTCATGAACCAAGTTATAGGATTTGTTGACAACTCGCATCGAGTTCGTTACACTTCTACCCGGCATGAAGCACTCACAGTCATATGGTTGTGACGTCATCGTAAACAAATCCGTTCTACTCATCCAGACGACTTCGCAACGGCAACGTTGCCAGATCTTTCTACTCTGGAACCCGTTCTCAAAAGATTGCGTTTTGGGGCACCCAAAACGCCGGTGCCGTGTGGACGCCAGGCCGAAACGATAAACAGTTGTATCGGATTAACCTGAATCCGTTGCCGTGTGGACAGGGCCTAAGTGTCAGCCCTGTGATGAGCTGGCAACTTGTCCAGGGTGTACCCCGCCTTTCACCCGTAGTCAGCTGGGATAGGCTCCAGCTTGCCTGCGACCCTGTAGAACAGGATAAAGCGGCGAGAGATAATGAGATGAGAATAAAAAGTTTAAATTTTAAACGTTTCAGGTTAGGTGAAAGAAGGTCATGGGTTGAGAACAACTTAAGATATGTTTAAAGAGAAACCTGATTTCAGTTCTGAATGAATGTTTATGGTGGTATTATGAAGAACTTCCATATTATGAAGGTTAGGTCACCCATGTAGGGGACAGCAGGGAGACTTGGGACAGGTTTTCAGCTTTTGTAGATTGTGTGAAATTCTTTGCAGGTAGCGTCACATTCATATTGCATTAGAAAGTATTTTTTACTGCACCCTCTTACCACAACATTAGTTTCTCAGCTTGTCACATATACTGGCCTTCAGGCTTCACTTTCTCTGTCATTATTTTCTGAAGGGAGACAAGACATTGAGAGGAGACATGTTGGGAGACTTGGGACAAAGTAGGGAGATATGGAACAAAAATAAAATACCAATTGCTTAATCCTACATGTTTAATTTTATTTATTATCAAAACTTGTAACGTATGAACTGTAACATATGAACACACAATGCTGGTACAGCGATAGAAAAATGTTAGTTTACCCAAAACCTGACCAGACAAGTTTTTTCCTCATGTAGGGATATGCCCACATTTTAAACAATTTTTTAAACAATTTTATATTTGTAAGCCACAAGAAAAAAAACATGCAACATAATGAACTGTTCCAACTCTCCCCATCTGGCCATTTTGAAAAAAAAAATCCTTTGTTTTTTTTCCCCCAGAATTTAAGTTTAAAAGGAGACGACCTTTCAGATTGTTCAAGTGTAGGTCATAAAAAGAATTTTCCCTGACACCCAATTATTTTTGTTTAGTGGACCCAAAGCTACTGAATTCAAATCACAGACTTCCAATTTTATTAGTTTTTTTTTTTTTTTTAAATAGAACAATTAATGAATTTAGGGCCATGTGGCCCTAAATTCTCTGCTATTTTTTCCTGCTTCGCCATGACCCAATTCAAGATACTACATCATGCATCATGTGGTGGGCTTTCCCTATTCACGCAAGGCATTGTGGGATACAAATTTGAAACAGGAGAGAAGAATGGAGGACATAAGTGTGCGAATGAAATGTGAAAGCCCGACTACAGTAACGGAAAGCAAGAAGAAAATATGTTGTGTTGCCAAAGAAAGGAAACGCAGGACCAAACTAAAATATCAGCAGTCAGCAAACACCTCGGTGTGATCAGTTGTTCGTTTACTGTGTATGCCAGCTGC
Organism: Neoarius graeffei; assembly: GCF_027579695.1. Taxonomy (NCBI): domain Eukaryota; kingdom Metazoa; phylum Chordata; class Actinopteri; order Siluriformes; family Ariidae; genus Neoarius; species Neoarius graeffei. The sequence goes on from NC_083572.1 coordinate 11,231,487, forward strand.
CGTCAAACCCAAAAGAAGAAGAAGAAGAAGGTAAACCTATGCATGTACACACCGGACTTTCTCGGTCTGCTTGACTGCGTGAAGCGAGTGATTTCATGCATATTATTTGCTTTAATCCCCTCAAATTAAATCACTTCCCAGCCACAGAATGGCCTGATATTTTGTGAGATATTACAGAAATAAACATAGAATCACAATGACCACATTTCAGAGCGAACTAAATTTCATCGATTTTATGAAATCGAAAGGCTGTCTAGCTTTAATAAAGAAAACGATATATGGTAACTCCAGCCTCTATAATTTAATTCCTAACAAATCCCGAATTCACCAGCGTACATTACACCATAGAATGGAGGTGAAGGTGAAGTAGAAAATACAAGTTTTGGTTGAATAAAACACTGAACTGCACAAACCTTACTGCAATGTCCAGCTTCTTGGCTCTAAAGGAAGTCGGTTACTCTAAGAGGAAACGTCTAACTTCTGATGTCCTCTAAAGCCTGATTGGTTGAAATTAATTTATGGGAATACAAACTGGCCCAAATCTCCCCATTCCAAGTCTCCCCGCTCTCCCCTACATACCTTTATGAGTGGGTGGGTGGGTGGATTAGCATCTCCCATATTAGGTCACTTTTTTGTGATGCCATATCCAGCCTATCCACTCATGGTTGCATCAAGTGTTAAATGTCTCCTAAATAAAAGTGACACTTTCATTAAAAGCTGAAATTAATCAAGCAAGCACGTGACCAGCCTAATCTCATTACATCTATGCTGTTAGCCAATCAGGCACCGAGGAAGCAGCGCTGTCAGCAGGAAGTCTTGCTGGCTTCATTTACCTGTAGCAGAAATTAGATTTGGATTTCATGAACAGCAGGGTACAGTTGACAGCCTCAAACACACACACACACACACACACACACACAGGTAACGTCTGCCTCACACAGCAGGAGGGTGCACCCAACAGTGATCACAACTATTCAAATTGCTCATTTACACCCCGTCCTCCCACTATCCCGCCATCAATCTTTAACCCTTTCATCTGGACAGATTTATAGCATATTTTCAGTTGTATAAATTGCAGAAAAAGCTGAAGAGTACAAGTTCAACTCAAGACAATGCAGCGGCCTTTAATGGCTGGGAGTCCAAGTGAGCAAAATTGGGTGTTTCCACTATCAGTCACAATGACAGGAGCCAATCATAGGCGTCTGTGAGCTCATGTATGTGGAAAAGGGTGGATAGCACTTTCCATTAGGTGTGTTACGCTGCCTTGTGATGCAGCGTGAGCACAAGCTTGAAAAGATGATTTTGGCAACTTCACACATGTTAGAGGAAGCAGTCTCTTACTCTGTCACTTCGACAGAGGCTTCCTCCAACAGCATCTTCTTTGGTTTCTTCATCTCGACCATGATGTCTATACTGAGAATACTGATCAAAGACCCGTAGTTGTTGATGTGTGATGTGGTGCTGGAAAGCATTACGCAGTTCTCGTAGGAGTTCTCCAGGGTGCACCACTAGAGCTACATAGTAACTGAACAGAGGAGGCGGTCTGAGACACCACTTATCATCCACCTACAATGCAGTCCTTGGCACACTTCCCAGAAAACTGAATACACATCCACACCAAGACTCAGCTGACTTCAATGACTCACATGATGGCAAAGAGAGCCAACAACCCACAGCTCACTCTAACGATCCTCTAGGCTGCTAACACCGTTCACACCTGGCCTCCAGTGACTCCAACAATCTACAGGATGGCTGAGGCCAAGTTTACATTAGACTGTATCTGTCTCGTTTTCTTCGCGGATGCACTGTCCGTTTACATTAAACCACCTGGAAACGCCGGGAAACGGGAATCCGCCAGGGTCCACGTATTCAATCCAGATCGTGTCTGGTCCGGTGCTGTGTAAACATTGAGAATACGCGGATACGCTGTGCTGAGCTCTAGCTGGCGTCGTCATTGGACAACGTCACTGTGACATCCACCTTCCTGATTCGCTGGCGTTGGTCATGTGACGCGACTGCTGAAAAACGGCGCGGACTTCCGCCTTGTATCACCTTTCATTAAAGAGTATAAAAGTATGAAAATACTGCAAATACTGATGCAAATACTGCCCATTGTGTAGTTATGATTGTCTTTAGGCTTGCCATCCTTCCACTTGCAAGTGGTAAGTGATATGCGCTGGGATCACACACACAGCGGCTCAGTCCCGAATCACAGCTCGTGCGCTCCACTCGCGCGCTCTGTGAGCTGCGCAGGGCCGGAGTGCGCACCCTCCAGAGGGCACTCGCTGTTCAGAGCGGAGTGATTTGGAGCGCAGGATGCCTGCGGAGCCGAGCGTATCCGTGTATTGGTGTTGCTGTGTGCACGCGAATCGTGTATTGGTGTTGCTGTGTGCACACTAATCATTTTAAAAACGTTAATCTGATGATCCACTGATACGGTCTAATGTAAACCCCACCTGAGAGGGTCAACAACCCATGTGACCTCAACGACTCTCCTTAGGGTTGCTTTTGGTCCACTAGAGGATAAATACCTGGAACTCCCCACTAGTCAGACAGAACTGAAGAAGCCTTTCGGATGAGAGGTGAAACGTCTTCAAGAATTTCAACCAAGTTCAGTTGCCTTCTTTAGCACCTATGGTTCATGGCCACACTTCTCTTCCCACAAAAGATTTGAGAGCTCTTTCCAGCTGAAATGTCTGATTTAGGTCAAAGAACCACCTCAGCCCTTGTGGTCATGCATAGATAAATATCTGGTTGCCGAGATATAATTCCTCCTTATTCTGAAGAAAGACTCTTCCAAATCCAATGGATGAGACAAGGATGTAACCAACCGATACCCCTGTAGTCAAGCCCACCATCATCAAACGAAAGAAGGGTTCGAGTGCAGGGTCCAAATGAAAGTGAGACTTTGTCAAGATCGAGACTGAAACCCATTCGTCCATCCATTCATTATCTGTAACCGCTTATCCTGTGCAGGGTCATGGGCAAGCTGGAGCCTATCCCAGCTGACTATGGGCAAGAGGCAGGGTACACCCTGGACAAGTCACCAGGTCATTGCAGGGCCGACACATAGAGACAAACAACAATTTACACTCCTACCGGTAGTCACACCTACGGTCAATTTAGAGCCACCAATTAGTCTAACCTGCATGTCTTTGGACTGTGGGGGAAACTGGAGTACCTGGAGGAAACCCACACAGACACAGAGAGAACATGCAAACTCCACACAGAAAGGCCCCCGTCAGCTACTGGGTTTGAACCCAGAACCTTCTTGCTGTGAGGTAACAGTGCTAACCACTACGCCACCGAAACCGAAACCCATCAAATCCTTTTTGAGACCAAACAACAGCTAGTTGGTTTCATTCATGTTTTGGTAATGATTAGGTTAGGTTTTCTCCAAGAAGGAAAGGCATTATATTGTCAAACTTGAAAACTCTTGGTCGAGACCAAGACCATATTTAGGTTGAGACCAATGCCCAAGATGGAAACAAGTCAAATGCCAATAAATCAGAAACAAATCCAGGCCAATACAGACTCAGGTCCTACAGCCCTACCAACAAATATCATAATCAAATAACTGTTTAACCCTTCATTTTTCCATAGTGTGATTGGAAAAAAAAGTAATTCCAAAAAGAAGTCATGAAATCTCATCTCATTACCTCTAGCCACTTTATCCTGTTCTACAGGGTCGCAGGCAAGCTGGAGCCTATCCCAGCTGACTATGGGCGAAAGGCGGGGTACACCCTGGACAAGTTGCCAGGTCATCGCAGGGCTGACACATAGACACAGACAACCATTCACACTCACATTCACACCTACGGTCAATTTAGAGTCACCAGTTAACCTAACCTGCATGTCTTTGGACTGTGGGGGAAACCGGAGCACCCGGAGGAAACCCACAGTCATGAAATCAATGTGAAAAAACATCACTGTGCCAAAACACCAAGAATTCAGAGATATGTTTGTAAAATTCTTAATTTTTTTTAAACACCAACAGGATGACTGAGAGGGTTGATGACCCATGTGAACTCAGCAACTCTCCTTAGGGTTGCTTTTGGTCCACTTGAGGATAGTAATTATCCTCTGGAACTTCCCACTAGTCAGACAGAACTGAAGAAGCCTTTCGGATGAGAGGTGAAACGTCTTCAAGGATTTCCAGCAAGTCCAGTTGCCTTCTTTAGCACCTATGGTTTACGATGACCTGGATGACTGAGAACTTTCACAGACAGTTGCATAGTACTACAACTGGTGAACCGGGCATGTCCTTGGAATGGAAAACCAGCCATTCTCTCTATTGCAAGTCAATGTACCACCAAAAATGAGTTTGAAGTTGATACCTGAAGGTACATTTCCTATAGAATGCTACTTTCAAGTTACACAATAAAGCTTTCAGTCTATGTGTTATCAGGTATTAAACATCCCGACACTAGATCATGTGATCCATTGGGTGATTAGGTGATTGTGATACCATTGTGCCCTTGAAACCTTGTGATTACACTTCTATATACAGTACTGTGAAAAAGTCTTGCCCCCTGTTTTTTTTTCATACCAACTTTGTTATAGATTTCTATTTTAGGACCTCTACATTATCGAGCCAATACAAAAACATTCCAAATGTTCATTTTCCAGCTCAAAATTAAATGTTACACACAAAAAAAACTTTGTATCTGAGCAGCAAACAGCATATTACATAAGAGAGCACTTTTCAGATTAAAAAAAGAAAGCATAATGAAGGCTACTGGGTTTTGATGCAAAATGAAGAAGCAAGTGTGGCAGTCAAAGTGTCCAGATAAACTGTGGCTGGTTCTGCAAGATGCTCAGTGAAACCTACAGCTCATTTCCTTATAAAACTGCACTCACTGTACCTGAGACGACTTTTTTTTTTGAAAGCAAATGGTCATCTCACACCAAATACTGACTTTGTTTCATTTATTACAACTGACTGCTTTCTGTTTATAGCATTTTTATGTTGAAACATTTCATTTCATTTCATTATTTTTAAGCCATTTTTGGTCTACAGCATTTCTTTACATGTGCCTAAGACTTTTGCACAGGACTGAAAAAAAAATTATAAATATATATATATATATATATATATATATATATATATATATATATATATATATATATATACGGTACACACACACACGTTATTTACCAGCTGGGAGGTGCGTATCGTGAAATACCGTGACCGAGGTCTTGAAAGTACTGATCGAGGCCCTCTGGGCCGAGGTCAGTATTCAAGGCTGAGGTCACGGTCTTTCACCATACGGACCGACCTTAAGCTGGGAAATAATATATTTATTTTTTTCTTTACCAAATTCTAACAGAAAACGAGAGCGCCCGAAAGGGAAAACCGAGAAAATTGCTTCCTCCTCAGTATACAAGTGCACTTCCATGGCAGGAAAAAAACCCTACATTTTGCTGCCTATGTAGTCCCCTATTTATACAAATAGGAGTCATTCAGGATTCAGACATGTTTTTGCTCGGTGTTAGCAATACAGGTTTTAGCTTTCTCCTGAAATGTTTTCTTTTATTTCTTCTTCCTCAGGGTAGTAAAACTCGCTTTCGTTGTGAACACTATCGTTATCACTACCCATGCTGTAAAATTAATGCTACTTTCCTGAGAAATGCTGGCAAAAATGTATAAGATTTTTGATAATCTTATAAATAAATCTTATAAAAAAAGATAAATGTTGACAAAAAATTCTACTGTTTGTTGTTGTTGTGAACGAGCAAGTCGCCAGAGGTCCATAACCGGGTTCCGTAACTGGGGTCCGTACCATAGGATACAGACCCGCTTGCCAGCCAATCAGAGAGCAGGATTTGGACCGCAAAAAAAAAAAAAAAAATATATATATATATATATATATATATATATATAATATATATGAGTGATTCCACGCTTATGGGTACTGAGATGGGGACATGAACTTATTCACCTAAAACCATTTCTTTTTTTACCATCAGGTCACAAAACATGTAATCTTTAATGAATGATATGTTAAAAGATAACTTTAATTTTCTGAGATGTAATAAAAACATATTTATATGCCAAAGTCAAGCCTATGAGTTCCAAAATGATGTCTGTTACATTACTTCTGTTACGATTGTCCATCTTGCGTCTGTTACAAATTAATTACAATCTAGCTATATACCATGTTAATCTTATTGAAAGAATGTGTATGTTTATTCTACTACACATGTTTATTAATTATATTTGCTAAAACATCACCTTCCTATGTTTCAAAAAGTAATTCTACATTGTTAAAATTGAGAATATATATGTCCACAACACTTCTGTTACGTTCTGACTTTGGCATATAAATATGTTTTTATTACATCTCAGAAAATTAAAGTTATCTTTTAACATATCATTCATTAAAGATTACATGTTTTGTGACCTGATGGTAAAAAAAGAAATGGTTTTAGCTGAATTTTTAAAAATAAGTTAATGTCCCCATCTCAGTACCCATAAGCGTGGAATCACTCATATATAATTTTTTTATTTTTAATCAATCAGATTTGCCTGCACTTCACTCCATGAGAAATTCCACCCAGTCTTATTGGTGCAGATTTCTCTCAAATAAGGTCAAATAACAAAATTGTCATGTGTGTAAATATAAAGTGAGTGAATATTCTGTGTTTGCCGTGCACAAATAGGATTACTTTGTCTAGCTGATATCACCCGTTTGCAGTGTTGGTGTGACGAGACTGCAGTCTGTACAGTCTATATAACACACACACACACACACACAGGTGAAGATGAATCATAGGGAGTTTATAATAGCTAACGGTTTGTGCTGATAAGTGAGTCTGCCCTGCAGTCCCAGCACTGCTACAAATCCTCTTATTGTCAGGCACACACACACACACACACACACACACACACACACACACAAAGAGAAGGAAGCTGTTCATATACTGAACTCATCGCATTGCTGCGCATTTACATGCAGGCACCAAAGGCCAGATAGAGACGGGGAAAAGTGGATGAAGAGGGGACAAAGAAACGCAAGATGCTGCTGCTTTGGTATTAAAGACCAAACACTGGGTTTCTACATGGCTTTGATAAAATGCAAATGGATAACCTTGTGTTCACACTAGTAAGCGATAAGTTCTTTATGTCACTTGTAGTTTGCCTCTTGTGGATGTTTGTTTGTTCGTTTATTTGTTTTCTTCCCCCAGTTGAAAATCGTAGGAGCTACAAATACCTACAAACGCTATCTACTTAACCATTAATCAGTATGAAAAATGATTGTGTGTTACGCTTCTCACTAGCTTCATTGGCAGATTAACAAAGCAAGCTAACTCTACTCGTAGGCATATCAGGTGAAAATTCAAATTCAGTCCAAATTGCTTGAAACTGATCTTATTGAATTCAGAATCGATTGCTAAACATACTTTTTACAGAATTAAATTATGTTCATCTGTTCTTGAGATATTACAAATCAAAGATTGAAAAAAAGGCTTAATTTTTAGAAAACGGCTGTAATATTCTGTCTGAGGATCACATGGTTCAAAATGGGCCTCATTAATGAATGAGATCAAATGTTTTTTCTTTTAACTTTTCTATTTTTCAAGATATTTACATGGAAATTGGCAGACACATAGATGGTTGTATACTAAATACAAAGTTTGAAAAATTAATAAAAACAGATCATACAAATTGGTATTTAATTCGGATTAATTATGCTAATTAGGTAAAAACATTAAATCAGTACACAATAAAAAAGTAAAAAAAAAAGATCATTTCTAATCCCCTCTTTGCGCTCTGTAGAGCTTTGTATTTCTCAAAAGTAGGGCCTATTAGTGTTATATTAAAGAATATACAGTGGGGCAAAAAAGTATTTAGTCAGTCACCAATTGTGCAAGTTCTCCCACTTAAAAAGATGAGAGAGGCCTGTAATTTTCATCATAGGTATACCTCAACTATGAGAGACAGAATGAGAAAAAAAAATCCAGAAAATCACATTGTCTAATTTTTAAAGAATTTATTTGCAAATTATGGTGGAAAATAAGTATTTGGTCAATAACAAAAGTTAATCTCAATACTTTGTTATATACCCTTTGTTGGCAATGACAGAGGTCAAACGTTTTCTGTAAGTCTTCACAAGGTTTTCACACACTGTTGCTGGTATTTTGGCCCATTCCTCCATGCAGATCTCCTCTAGAGCAGTGATGTTTTGGGGCTGTCGCTGGGCAACACAGACTTTCAACTCCCTCCAAAGATTTTCTATGGGGTTGAGATCTGGAGACTGGCTAGACCACTCCAGGACCTTGAAATGCTTCTTACGAAGCCACTCCTTCGTTGCCCGGGCAGTGTGTTTGGGATCATTGTCATGCTGAAAGACCCAGCCACGTTTCATCTTCACTGTCCTTGCTGATGGAAGGAGGTTTTCACTCAAAATCTCACGATACATGACCCCATTCATTCTTTCCTTTACACGGATCAGTCGTCCTGGTCCCTTTGCAGAAAAACAGCCCCAAAGCATGATGTTTCCACCCCCATGCTTCACAGTAGGTATGGTGTTCTTTGGATGCAACTCAGCATTCTTTCTCCTCCAAACACGACAAGTTGAGTTTTTAACCAAAAAGTTCTATTTTGGTTTCATATGACATTCTCCCAATCCTCTTCTGGATCATCCAAACACTCTCGCAAACTTCAGACGGGCCTGGACATGTACTGGCTTAAGCGGGGGGACACGTCTGGCACTGCAGGATTTGAGTCCCTGGCGGCGTAGTGTGTTACTGATGGTAGCCTTTGTTACTTTGGTCCCAGCTCTCTGCAGGTCATTCACTAGGTCCCCCCGTGTGGTTCTGGGATTTTTGCTCACCGTTCTTGTGATCATTTTGACCCCACGGGGTGAGATCTTGCGTGGAGCCCCAGATCGAGGGAGATTATCAGTGGTCTTGTATGTCTTCCATTTTCTAATAATTGCTCCCACAGTTGATTTCTTCACACCAAGCTGCTTACCTATTGCAGATTCAGTCTTCCCAGCCTGGTGCAGGTCTACATGTTAGGACTAGGACTGTTTTGGCCTCTAGAGGCCGCTGTTATTTCCTTTTCATGTCGTGTTTATTTTGGCCTCTAGAGGCCGCCACTGTTCCTGTGTTTTGTGTTTGTGTTAATTGCCTAATTATCTTCACCTGTGTCCTTAATTAGTTTGTCTATTTATACCCCTGAGTTCAGTCCTCTTGTCACGGAGTCTTTGTGCTGTTATGTTTATCTCCAGTTTCCTTTGTACTGTGTTTTTTGATCTTCTTAGCTTTTGAATTTTTGCACTTTGCTTTTCTTTTGGATTATACTCTTTGGTTTTTTTGTCTTTTGTTTTGCCCTGTATATAGTGTATATAGTTTAAATAAACCTTTTGATTCTTTTTCTACTTCCGCCTCACGCCTCTGCATTTGAGTCATCCCCCTGGTGGCCTAGTGGGGGTTTGCTGGATTATCACACCAACGAACCAGGTTCGAATCCCAGCAAAACCCTAACAGAAAGACTCCGTCATGACCGACTCAGCAGAGGCTGCTTCAACTGTCTACCCGGCCAACCTTCAGGGAATTATGGCAGCTTTGACACGCTTCGGAGCGACCATGGACGCTCATGGACGTACGCTCACCAGCCAACGTGAGGCCCTCGCTCGCCACGAGGAACTGCTTCAGCAAATTGGGAAAACCCTGGCACAGCTGACATCTCTGCCTGCATCTCCTGCTCCTGATCCAGTTCCTGCTCCTGATCCAGCTCCCACTCCTGATCCAGCTCCCACTCCTGCTCCAGTGCCTCCTGCAATGCTGCCTTCTTCACCTCGCGAACCCAGCCTTCCTGCACCACAGAGGTATGACGGCAAGCACAGTGAGTGCCGAGAGTTCCTTACCCAGTGTCAACTCACCTTTGAGCTTCAGCCTACCACCTACACTACGGATCGCCGCAAGATTGCCTTTGTGATCACCTTATTAGCTGGTAAGGCGCGAGCCTGGGCTACTGCTATCTGGCAAAGACAGGGACCTGAGTGCTTTGATTTCCAGCTGTTTTCTGAAGAGATGCTTCGGGTCTTCGATCAGGCAGACATCAGTACCGACGCAGCCCGAAAGCTCATGTCCATCCGGCAAGGAGGAAGCGTCGCAGATTACGCCATCTCGTTCCGAACACTCGCAGCAGTAAGTGGATGGAACGAGACTGCCCTGGTGTCAGCCTTCCACCATGGTCTGTCTGACCCCATCAAGGACGGTCTGGCCTCTATTGGATGCCCAAGTGACCTCGAAACCCTCATCTCACATGCTATTCGTCTGGACAACAGGATGAGAGAACGCCACCAAGCCTTGAGCCCCCCCAGCCTCCCTACCTCTACCTGGAGACCGTCTACCTCCTTCAGTGACTGTCCAGAACCCATGCAAGTGGGTCGTACTCGCCTCTCCGCATCTGAGAGGGAGCGCAGAAGGAGGGACAAGTGCTGCATCTACTGTGGCAAGCCTGGTCACTTCCGAGCATCATGTCCCGAACTCTTGGGAAAAGGACCGCCCCGTCCAGCCGAGGGAGGGTTGTGACGGGGCCTACCCTCTCTCCCGGACTCCCTGGCCAAGGAATCTACATCCCGGTCTCCATCTCCTGGGGTGAGTCTGTCCACTCTTGTCAAGCTTTGATAGACTCAGGGGCGGCTGGGAACTTTATGGATATTCACTTCGCCCAAAGCATCAATATTCCGACTGCACCTCTTGAAGTCCCACTGTCTGTGTCTGCCCTCGATGGCCAAGCGTTAGGTGATGGAAGAGTCACCCAAGTTACTTCTCCAGTTTTCCTCCAGTCTCAAGGTCACAAGGAAGAAATATCCCTGCACCTGATTCCTTCACCTGAGTTCCCAGTTATTCTAGGCCTTCCTTGGCTTACTCGCCACAACCCTCGCATAGACTGGGTAACAAGCCAGGTTGTGGAATGGGGCCCTGCATGCCATGCCTCTTGTCTGCTCTCTAGCTCTCCTGTGTCTCCTGCCGAGCCCCCTGATCTCACCGAGTTATCTCAAGTTCCCACAGAGTACTGGGATCTCAAGGAGGTATTCAGCAAGAGCAGGGCCGCCGTTCTTCCTCCGCACCGGGCCTACGACTGTGCCATCGACTTGCTCCCTGGGACTACCCCTCCTCGTGGCAGACTGTTTTCACTCTCTCAGCCAGAACGCAAGGCCATGGAGGAATACCTCAAAGATGCCCTGGTCTCTGGGTTTATTCGACCCTCCACTTCACCTGCTGGAGCCGGCTTCTTCTTTGTCGGCAAGAAGGATGGGGGGCTCCGACCATGTATTGATTACAGGGGCCTGAATAAGATCACTGTGCGCAACCGATATCCCCTTCCGCTGATGTCCACAGCTTTCGACCTGCTCCAAGGCGCCACCGTCTTCACCAAGTTGGACCTACGGAACGCATACCACCTCATCCGTATCCGACAGGGAGACGAGTGGAAGACTGCCTTTAACACCCCGTCTGGGCACTACGAATACCAGGTGATGCCCTTCGGACTCACCAACGCACCAGCTGTTTTTCAGGCCCTAATCAACGACGTCTTAAGGGACATGATTAACCTATACGTTTTTGTCTACCTCGACGACATCCTTATCTTTTCCAAGACCGTGCAGGAGCACCGCCACCATGTCCGCCAGGTTCTCCAGAGGCTGCTACAGAACAATCTGTTCGCCAAGGCCCAGAAATGCGAATTTCATGTTCCCGAGGTCTCCTTTCTGGGATTTATTGTACGGACAGGCCAACTCCAAATGGACCCTGCCAAGACCCTGGCCGTCCGGGATTGGCCTACTCCCAAGTCCGTTAAGGAGGTTCAGCGGTTCTTAGGATTCGCTAACTTCTACCGCAAGTTCATCAGGAACTTCAGTTCTGTGGCAGCACCCATGTCTGACCTCACCAAAGGGACAGGTGGATCTTATGGCTGGTCTCCTCAGGCAGAAAAGGCGTTCAAAGACCTCAAGGACCGCTTCTGCACGGCACCCATTCTGGTTCTCCCGGACACCTCCCAACCATTCATCGTGGAGGTGGACGCCTCGGACAGTGGTGTCGGCGCAGTGCTCTCTCAACGTTCGGAAGGAAAGCTGCACCCCTGCGCTTACTTCTCCCACCGCCTGAGTCCTGCTGAGTCCCGGTACGATGTGGGGGATCGAGAACTGCTAGCGGTCAAACTGGCCCTTGAGGAGTGGAGGCACTGGCTGGAGGGAGCACAACATCCATTCCTGGTTTGGACTGACCACAAGAACCTGGAGTACCTCCAGCAAGCCAAGAGACTGAACCCTCGACAGGCTAGGTGGGCCCTGTTTTTCAGTCGGTTTGACTTCACCCTCTCATACCGCCCCGGCTCCAAGAACACCAAACCTGACGCACTGTCCAGACTGTTCTCTGCCACTAACAGGGAGAATGAAGTCGGGCCTATTATCCCTGTGTCCCGGATTGTGGCCCCTGTCCGCTGGGGTATTGAGGAGGCTGTCCGACGAGCCCAACGCCAGGACCCCGGTCCTGGGACGGGGCCACCAGGCCTCTTGTACGTCCCACATCAAGCCCGGGCCAAGGTTCTCCAGTGGGGTCACTCTTCCCCTCTCACCGCCCACCCGGGAGCTCGGAGGACCCTGGACTTCCTGAAAAGACGCTTCTGGTGGCCTAACATGGAGAAGGAAGTAAGGTCATTTGTCCTGTCCTGTGAGGTTTGCACCAGAACCAAGAACCCACGACAGCGTCCCCAGGGTCTCCTGCATCCTCTGACCATTCCCCGGCGTCCCTGGTCCCACGTGGCAGTCGACTTTATCACGGGTCTCCCTGAGTCACAAGGTAACACGGTCATTTTGGTCTTAGTTGACAGATTCTCCAAGGCCTGCCGCTTCATACCACTGTGCAAACTCCCCTCTGCTCTTGAAACTGCGAAACTTTTGTTTAATCATGTCTTCCGAGTCTTTGGTCTTCCACAGGACATCGTCTCAGACCGAGGGCCCCAGTTCTCCTCCCGAGTGTGGCACGGGTTCTGCAAGGTCATCGGAGCCACTGCCAGCCTCTCCTCTGGGTTTCACCCACAGTCCAATGGTCAGACGGAGAGGCTCAACCAGGACCTGGAAACCACCCTGCGAGGCCTGGCTATGGATAACCCGACATCGTGGAGCACCTGGCTGCCATGGGCGGAGTACGCCCACAACACCCTGCAGTCATCGGCCACCAAGCTGTCGCCATTCCAGTGCCAATTCGGGTTCCAGCCACCTCTGTTCCCGGACCAGGAGGAGGACGCGGGGGTGCCCTCGGTCAACCAATATGTGAGACGGTGTCGCAAGACCTGGAGCAAGGTCAGGAAGACCCTCATACAGACCTCCAGAACCAACCAGACTCAGGCCAACCGCCATAGAAGACCTGCACACGCTTTCCGCCCTGGGCAGCGTGTTTGGCTGTCCACTAAGGACCTTCCACTGCGGGTGGAGAACCGCAAGCTTGCTCCTCGCTACATTGGCCCCTTCAAGGTGGTGCGCAGGGTGAACCCTGTCTCCTACCGGCTCCAGTTGCCCCGGACTCTGAGGATCAACCCCACTTTCCATGTTTCCCTGTTACGGCCCGTACTGACGTCTACGTATGCCCCTGCCCCTAGGAACCCCCCACCCCCCCGCATCTTCCAGGGGCAGACTGTGTTCACTGTGAATCGCCTGCTTGACTCCCGCCGGGTCCACGGCGGGTTGCAATATCTGGTGGACTGGGAGGGCTATGGTCCTGAGGAGCGCTGCTGGGTTCCTGCTCGGGATGTCCTTGATAAAGAACTATGTCGGGACTTCCATTCGGCCCATCCGGATCGCCCTGGGAACGTCAGGAGACGCTCCTAGAGGGGGGGGTCCTGTTAGGACTAGGACTGTTTTGGCCTCTAGAGGCCGCTGTTATTTCCTTTTCATGTCGTGTTTATTTTGGCCTCTAGAGGCCGCCACTGTTCCTGTGTTTTGTGTTTGTGTTAATTGCCTAATTATCTTCACCTGTGTCCTTAATTAGTTTGTCTATTTATACCCCTGAGTTCAGTCCTCTTGTCACGGAGTCTTTGTGCTGTTATGTTTATCTCCAGTTTCCTTTGTACTGTGTTTTTTGATCTTCTTAGCTTTTGAATTTTTGCACTTTGCTTTTCTTTTGGATTATACTCTTTGGTTTTTTTGTCTTTTGTTTTGCCCTGTATATAGTGTATATAGTTTAAATAAACCTTTTGATTCTTTTTCTACTTCCGCCTCACGCCTCTGCATTTGAGTCATCCCCCTGGTGGCCTAGTGGGGGTTTGCTGGATTATCACACCAACGAACCAGGTTCGAATCCCAGCAAAACCCTAACACTACAATTTTGTTTCTGGTGTCCTTCAACAGCTCTTTGGTCTTGGCCATAGTGGAGTTTGGAGTGTGACTGTTTGAGGTTGTGGACAGGTGGCTTTTATACTGATAACGAGTTCAAACAGGTGCCATTAATACAGGTAACGAGTGAAGGACAGAGAAGCCTCTTAAAGAAGTTGTTACAGGTCTGTGAGAGTCAGAAATCTTGCTTGTTTGTCGGTGACCAAATACTTATTTTACAGAGGAATTTACCAATTAATTCATTAAAAATCCTACAATGTGATTTCCTGGATTCTTTCTCCCCATTCTGTCTCTCATAGTTGAAGTGTACCTATGATGAAAATTACAGGCCTCTCTCATCTTTTTAAGTGGGAGAACTTGCACAATTGGTGGCTGACTAAATACTTTTTGCCCCACTGTAAATGATAATATTTATTAGCTTTCAAGGTGAACCTCAAAAAAAAAAAAACTGTGTGAGCCACATCCAATAAACAATTCACATTAATGTAATTGAAATTGACATTCGCGTTTCTGACTTCCGTTTTTTTAAATATCATTCCGACCACTAAGATCTCAATGTCTTTAATCAAAACAATTACAGTTCTATTCTAAAATATTTATTTATTTATTTACATAAATCAGTTTGATTTGAAAAAAAATAAGTAGGTAAATCTATGAAAACTCACTTCAAAGTCTCCCATGAAGCATAACATCAAAACTAGCAGACGAAAAATTTTGCTGAATACTTCATCAGAAACAGTGACATTGAGAGAGCACCCCTATAAAAGTTATCTGATTGATATTCATGAGTAATCCAGTTGGAAACTGATCAGAAGAGAGAGAGAGCCTGACCACTTTCCCGTGACTCAAAAAGCACTGGCAGTCTCCCGACATCCCGCGAGCAGAGAGTGTACTCTGTTGTACCAACTTCAACCTGCCATTACTCCCAAAGTACTGAACAGAGCTTAACAAGATAAATTTCTTTGGAAAGCAAAGATTATGAGCTTTTTAATGATAGTATTCATGATAGAAAATATTCAAGAGTTAAGCAATGACAGATTTGGAAACTTAGATGAGTGTCTGCATGTACAATTTTCACAGCATGGCCAGCGAGCATCTGAAATGCCTAATACTAGCTATATACACTCACGAGAAGAACCAGTGATCTCAGGTACTTTCTGCCTTGGCTTTATTTTTTTTTTGCCATCCACATTTAACAAGAGACTGTATACAGTTACACATTTTTCTTTCACTTTTGCATGTCAAATAATAAATGGGAAATAAACTGTGATTGCAGAACTGAAGAAACGTCGGACCACAAGCCCATAGGATTAGTGCACAGGACTGGAATTGAGAAAATGCCAGTTCAGGAAGTCCTTTGTTGCTCTGTCATTTTTTCACTTGTTGCTGAAGTGACTTGTCGCAGCTTCGTGTCATGCACATACGTAGAAAACGAACGATCGGCTCTTGTTTTGTCGTTGGCGAACGTAAAGGATAAATGGATATGCATATAGTGAAGTTTCCCGAATCAAAATGTTGTCGTATTTTATACTGCATTTAAAGTCATCCTTTGTGAAAATGTACATTTGGAGGCAAATGCCTTGATATTTAACAGTTATTCCACGAAATCGAGTCATGCATGAGCTGATAGCCGACGAGGCGCGTAGCACCAAGTTGGCTGTAAGCCATATACTGAGAAACTGAGTGGAATAACTGTTTTATTTTATCTACATTCATTGGATTTTGAGAAACAGAGTATTTTTTATTTTTTGCAAATTCGAGCAATAATAACTTTATACAAAATGTCCAACAACATCATTTCCCCTTAGAAGGTAAACAAACCGGCGAAATGACAGGAGCAATTTGTAAAAAATGCTATAATAGTAATAATTCTTGAAAAATAAAAAATATACATTTTTACCATCAAATACTTTCATTCCATATTTTGTTGCTTTTTTATTTATTTTATTTTTTTTTTTTGGGGGGGGGGGGGGGTTGTTTTGGAGTAGAGTTTTTATTTCATCCTCAGTTGGTTCAGTAACACGCTCCGCCATTTTGTTCTTCTTCTTTAGGGTTTTTTTGGTGGTTGGCAAACCAACTTAAAGGTGCATTACTGCCACTGACTGGGCTGGAGTGTGAAACAGGAGATACTGGGGGGGGGGGGGACTATATTCTTTTAGCCATTTTTGTTTCTTTTAAATACTTGATAAAGTGATATATCTGACTTGATGCGCTCGGCCAGTTTGTTTTTCTCTACTCACGGTATATATAAGTTGATAGCCTCGTCGTAGAGTAGCTAATCAGAGCGCACGATTGCTCATATCCAGTGAACGTGGATAGAATAAACTCTAATATTGTGATATTGCTTGTACAGTGTGAAAAAAAGACCTGGCTGACTGAATCAGCAGTGCACTTGTGTAATACTTTGTATAAGTAATTCTCTCACACTTCGATGTTGCATGATGGTAATTTCCTTCACTTCCAGACATTTTTTGATGAGTCGTTACTTTATTCAGTCGAAAGTTGAAATGAAATTTATGTTGCTATTAGTGCCAACAAGTACATATCCCTGTGAACAGATTCAGGAATACAAATTAAGAGGATCTTTCCAGTGCTTCCAAACTTGGCAATGGCTTTCAGCAAAAGTTTTTCAGAACGGCTTCCAAGAGGTACTGACTTTATCAGCAGTTCTCTGAACAACAATCTGTCTGAAAAGTCTGGGAAGCTGCCTCTTGAAACTCAATGCATATTGAAACAATATTGTTCTTTAGATTTCCAGCATGTCTCATGGCCTATCAGGAATGCTTTGTGGTTTCTGGATGCACTGGCTAATCTCAGATGTTCGTGTAAGATGTTCCATGATTGTTTTGATGATAGGGTTGCATTTAGCCAGCCAAAAAAGGGAGAAAAAAATCTGTAACTCCCACTGAACATGCACTGCAATGAAATGAATTTCAAATCCCACTTTTGTCAGAGCACTTTTACTCCTCTTGGCAGGAATCCTGGACTGGTGAGTGCTTTAATTCAAGATTACAATGCACTGCACAAAATGCTCCAGAATCCAGAGATGGTTTTGCCTGCATATTTCAAATTATGACCCATATATGATGAAATCCATGTTGGGTACTCTCTGATCATGGCAACCGATCAAAAAGTCTCCAGATTCTTGCTGGAATTTAAAAAAAAAAAAAGATATTTCTGGATTCTTGGGGTTTTGGCATAGTGATGGTTTTTTACACTGATTTCATGACTTCTTTTTGTAATTTGTTTTTTAAATCACACTTTGAAAATGTAAACAAATGAAGGATTAATCAGTTCTATGATTATTATATTGGTTGGTAGGGCTGTAGGACCTGAGTCCAGTCTGAAGGTGTTTTCTGTATTGGCCTGAATTTGTCTCTGATTTATTGCCATTTGAGTTGTTTCAGTCTTGACCATTGGTCTCAACCTAAATATGGTCTTGGTCTCGACCAAGAGTTTTCATTTTGCATGCAGAAAGTTTGACAAGATGATGTCTTTCCTTCTTCTCGAAAACCTAGCCTAATCACTACCTAAACATGAATGGTGTTGGTTGCTAGGGCTGTAGGATCTGGGTATGGTCTTAAGATATTTTCTGTCTTGGCCTGGATTTGTCTTTGATTTATTGGCATTTGACTTGTTACCGTCTTGGGCATTGGTCTCAACCTAAATATGGTCTTGACCAAGAGTTTTTAAGTTTGACAAGATGATGCCTTTCCTTCTTCTTGAAAACCTAGCCTAATCATTGCCTATACACAAAGGAATCAAACTAGCTGATGCTTGGCCTCAAAAAGGATTTGATGGGTTTCGGTCTCAATCTTAACTCAGTCTCACTTTCATTTGGCCCCTGGACTCAAACCCTTCTTTGGCTTGGTGGTATCAGTTGGTTACATCCTTGTCTCATCCATTGGATTTGGAAGAGTCTTTTTTAGGAATATGGAGGAATGATATCAAAGCAGCCAGATATATATCTATCTATGCATGACCAAAATAACTGAGGTGGTTCTTTGACCTAAATCAGACATTTCAGCTGGAAAGAACTCTCAAATCTTTTGTGGGAAGAGAAGTGTGGCCAAGAACCATAGGTGCTAAAGAAGGCAACTGGACTTGCTTGAAATCCTTAAAGGTGTTTCACTTCTCATCCAAAAGGCTTCTTCAGTTCTGTCTGACTAGGGCGAAATTCCAGGTATTTATCCTCTAGTAGACCAAAAGCAACCCCAAGGAGAGTCTTTGATGTCACATGGGTCGTTGATCCTCTCAGTCATCCTTTAGATTGTTGGGGTCACTGGAGGCCAGGTGTGAATGGTGTTAGCAGCCTAGAGGGTCGTTAGGGTGATCTGTGGGTCGCTGGCTCTCTCTGCCATCGTGTGAGTCATTGAAGTCAGCTGAGTCTTGGTGTGGGTGAGTATTTAGTTTTCTGGGAAGTGTGCCAAGGACTGCATTGTAGGTGGATGATAAGTGGTGTCTCAGCCCATCTCCTCTGTTCAGTGATGGTCTTTCCAGCTTGACAAAGATGACTTCTTTTACTCCTCTTTCAAACCACCAGTCTTCTCTGGTCAAAATGTGCACACTGCAGTCCTGAAACAAGTGTCCTTTGTTATTGAGATGAAGATAGACTGCAGAGTCCTGGCCTGAGGAACTGGCTCTCCTGTGTTGAGCCATGCACTTGTGAAGCGGTTGTTTCATTTCCCCACTGGACAGGTCTGTGCATTCCTCACTGCACTGAATTGCATACACTACATTGTCCTGTTTGTGTCTGGGTATTCTGTCCTTAGGGTGGACCAATTTCTACCTCAGAGTGTTACTGGGTCTGAAGTGTACAGGGATGTTGTGTTTGTAGAAGATCCTCCTGAGTTTCTCAGATAGTCCAGTGACCCTTACAACCTACAGGATGACGGAGAGGGTCAACGACCCATGTGACCTCAATGACTCTCCTTAGGGTTGCTTTTGGTCCACTAGAGGATAAACACCTGGAACTCTGCACTAGTCAGACAGAACTGAAGAAACCTTTTGGATGAGAGGTGAAACATCTTCAAGCATTTCAAGCAAGTCCAGTTGCCTTCTTTAGCACCTACGGTTTACAATGACCTGGATGAGAACCTTCACAGACAAGTGTGGCCATGGTAACTTTTAAAAGGACACTGTTTGAATATTGGGGAATGAAGTGTGGCCTCTTGGTCATGGTTTTCTTCTTGAGTACTTGGAAGGGATCTTCACTGGATTTGTAAAAAGCTTTGCTAAGAAGGACAAGTGAGAGGAAGTAGTCATTTTGTGTCCAAAGTGTCCTGATTATAGGACACTGTTTGAATATTGGGGAATGAAGTGTGGCCTCTTGGTCATGGTTTTCTTCTTGAGTACTTGGAAGGGATCTTCACTGGATTTGTAAAAGCTTTGCTAGGAAGGACAAGTGAGAGGAAGTAGTCATTTTGTGTCCAAAGTGTCCTGATTATAGACCAATATCTAAGCTGTCAATTATTGCCAAAATTCTTGAATCTATTGTTAGTGAACAACTAAAGGATTTTCTGGTTAGTAAATGCATTCTGTCTAAGTTTCAGTCAGGCTTTAGAAAGAATCAGTACAGTAACTGCCACTATGAAAGTTTTAAATGATGTCATTTGTGCGTTAGATTGTGGAAAATCTTGTGC
Source organism: Neoarius graeffei (assembly GCF_027579695.1). NCBI lineage: Eukaryota > Metazoa > Chordata > Actinopteri > Siluriformes > Ariidae > Neoarius > Neoarius graeffei. Next base: position 11,251,477 of record NC_083572.1, read on the forward strand.
TGCAGTGTTTATTGATTTGACTAAAGCCTTTGATACTGTCAATCATAGGATCCTTTTATCACGTCTTTACAGCATTGGTCTTTCTGAGTCCGCAATAGGTTGGATTTCTAACTACCTAAATGACAAGACCCAGAGGGTACAAATTAAGGGGTCACTTTCTGACAGGCTTAATGTTGACACTGGGGTGCCACAGGGGTCCATTTTGGGCCCCCTGCTATTTACATTATATATTAACAATCTTGGTGATAACTTATCTGATGCAAGTATACACTTATATGCAGATGATACTGTAATTTATTGTTCTGCACCCTCTATTGACAGGTGCATTTTAAAGCTGCAGGAAGCATTTGTAAGGGTTCAGCACAATCTTTTATCATTGAAATTGGTATTAAATGATAAGAAAACTAAATATATGATCTTTTCAAGGAGCCGGAAGTGTATTTCTTCTATACCAACTCTTTATACGTTGCAGGGCAGATCTATAAAATTGGTCTCCTCCTACAAATATTTAGGCTTTGTGTTGGAGGAGGATCTACGTATCTTTTAAACTCCATGTAAAACAGTTGCTTTTTAAGCTAAGATTAAAATTGGGGTTTTATTATCGTAATAGTGCTTGTTTCTCTCAGTCTGCCAGAAGAAAGTTGGTAGAAGCTACATTTTTACCTGTTCTAGATTATGGGGATATTTTTTATAGAAATACCACTAAGGCACTTTTACAATCTTTAGATTCTGTTTATCATTCCGTGTTAAGATTTATATCTCGTAAAAATTACTCTACACATCACTGTGTACTGTATAATCTAGTAGGCTGGCCATCATTACATATTAGACGACATAAGCATTGGCTCCTCTTTGTATATAAGGCGATACTTGGTCAGTTTCCTTTGTATATCTGTAGTCTTTTATCTTTTAGCAATCAAGGGTATAATCTACGCTCAAGTAGCTACATTCTTTTAAATGTTCCCAAAATGAAGACAGAATTTGGTAAAACTGCTTTTAGTTATTGTGCCTCAGCTGCGTGGAATGAGATTCAAAAATCACCCAGACTTGCTATTTTTATGTCTGTCAACGATTTCAAATTTTATCTTAATCATACATTCAATACTGTTTGCACTTGTTTTTAACTTTTGATCTTGTTGTATGTATTTACTTAACCATACATTGTATTCTATGTATTTACTATACCACACATGCAAAACTGTTTGCACTTTTTTTATGCATTTTCTTTTGTATTGTATTCTATATTTTATACTTATTTTATTTTTTTTTGTTTTTTCTGCATCTTGTGTGTTGTATTGTAATGTGTGCTGCTGCCTTGGCCAGGGCTCACTTGTAAAAGAGATATTTATCTCAATGTGATTTTGTTTCCGGGCGGCACGGTGGTGTCATGGTTAGCGCTGTCACCTCACAGCAAGAAGGTCCGGGTTCGAGCCCCGTGGCCGGCGAGGGCCTTTCTGTGCGGAGTTTGCATGTTCTCCCCGTGTCCGTGTGGGTTTCCTCCGGGTGCTCCGGTTTCCCCCACAGTCCAAAGACATGCAGGTTAGGTTAACTGGTGACTCTAAATTGACCGTAGGTGTGAATGTGAGTGTGAATGGTTGTCTGTGTCTATGTGTCAGCCCTGTGATGACCTGGCGACTTGTCCAGGATGTACCCCGCCTTTCGCCCGTAGTCAGCTGGGATAGGCTCCAGCTTGCCTGCGACCCTGTAGAACAGGATAAAGCGGCTACAGATGATGAGATGAGATGAGATGATTTTGTTTCCCTGGTTAAACAAAGGTAAATAAATAAATGATGTTTGATCTTCATTACCTTCACGGAAAACCACTTTTCAACTTATTGTCTTGTCTTTTTTTTTTTTTGGTATTCAGCATTTTGCATTTTGACTGGAGTGTCTCTTTACCTCATTAGGAACATAAGACACTTGTTGTTGGGGAAACTATACAATTTTCAAACCACAGCAAAGAACTGATTAACTCTTGTGTGCAGCATTTGTGTTTTTGTTTGTATCCAATACTGTGCTCCCTACGGCATATGCGCCAGATCCATTAACTTCATCACGACTCAGAGAACAAATGTACCACCTGGCAGAAAATGATCCAAAAGTGTACAGTAGCTGGGACAAGAAAGCACCAGAATCAGCCAGAATCTCATGGTTCTGAGATTAGAATGTCACAATCCCCAACATTCACCTTGTCTATGTAAACACACACGCACACACACACACACACACACACACACACACACACACACACACACACACACACACACACACACACAAATCTACTTCCTCTTTCTAACTGCCAATACAGTCTGATTCTTGCAGCCAATACGGTCTGTTTGTGCGAAGTCTATTTGTACACAATCAAATGGCATTACACACACACTCTTTCCTTTGTAACACACACCAGGCTGAAATCACAACAGACTGCCTGCTCCATAGGGGAGAGAACTATTCATCCAAACACCTGTACCTCGGAACACAGACAGCCAAAACCTCAGAGAGAGAGAGAGAGAGAGAAATATTAATAATGTATAACAGACAGAAACAATAAAAAATGGTAGAAGAAATAGAGTGAAAAGAATAAGAAATAGCGTGTGTGTGTGTGTGTGTGTGTGTGGGCTGAAGGGTATATAATGGGGTTGGGACAGTGCTTTGTTACTATTCAGATGAAAGCTGTTCTCACACTGAATAGAGCTGCCCTTTATGTCAAAGCTCACCATCTACAAAGAATAAGATCTCTCCATGAAAACCAAACACAATCAACCAACCCGCTGCTACATAATAGCCATTTAGGATTATGGGTATGAGAATTTTTTTTGTTGTTGTTGTTGTTCTTCTTCTTCTTCCAGCCAAAAATTTTAAGAAATCTAGACTATAAGATTTCACAAGGACATAATACTCTGAGTTCCCTCTCTCTCTCTCTCGCTCCCTCCCCTTTCCAAGTCACATTACGGACACTTTATTCACCAAGAGAGACAGTAATCACCGATATTTTAAAACTGTTTACACTGGTGTGTGGGCAAGACCAACTAGGAATATTTATGCAAATGGACAAAGGTTTAAGGATGAAGTGAACACACACAGAGCTTGTCTCAGAAGTGATATTATGGCCCTTTTCCACTACCCTTTTTCAGCTCACTTCAGCTCGCTTCAGCTCACTTCAGCCCGACACGGCTCGCGTTTCGACTACCAAAAACCAGCACGACTCAGCTCGCTTCAGCCCTGCTTAGCCCCTAAAACTCGCACGGTTTTGGGGTAGGGCTGAAGCGAGCCAAACCGAGCCGAGTGAGGCTGGGGGCGTGAGCAGACACTCCCCTGTGCACTGATTGGTGAGGAGGAGTGTCCTCACATGCCCACACACGCCCCGCGAGCGCGCTGGGATCTGTAAACACCGCAAACCCGGAAGGAGAAGAATTACGAATTACGAGAATTTCTGAAGCCTTATGCGCCTCGCCTCATCTATACGCTCTTGCCAGTATCTGTCCGCGTTGTCGGTGACAACAAGCCACAGCACCAAGACCAGCAACACTAATGACTCCATGTCCTCCATGTTTATTGTTTACTATTCGGGTCGTGAGACTACCGCTTAAAAGCTCACTGATGTCACTGTTTGCGCTGCTTAACGACATCACCTGACGTCCACCCACTTTCGCTAACTCCACCCAATGTGTCCACCCACTTCCAGCCAGCACGGTTCAGCGCGGTTGTAGTCGAAATGCAACTCCAACAGCCCCGCTCAGCCCGACTCCGCACGGCACGGCTCAGCCCGACTCAGCCGCGTTTGTAGTGGAAAAGCGGCAATAGTGAACACCCTGGCACACACAAAGTGAAGAATGTCCAAGAAAGAGCTTTGGAAATACAGGAAATGCCTCTCCAAGACACTACGCATAACATTCAAATACAGTACTAAATCTTAACACTTTGGCATGGTGGTGTAGTGGTTAGCAAGAAGGTTCTGGGTTCGAGCCCAGCGGCTGACGGGGCCTTTCTGTGTGGAATTTGCATGTTCTACCCATGTCTGTGTGGGTTTCCTTCAGGTGCTCCAGTTCCCCCCACAGTTTAAAAGACATGTGGTTAGGTTAACATGGGGCAGCCATGGCCTGAGATTGGGCTGAAGTGCCCTTGAGCAAGGCACCTAACCCCCAACTGCTCCCCGGGCACTGTAGCATAGCTGCCCACTGCTCTGGGTATCTACAGTGGTGCTTGAAAGTTTGTGAACCCTTTGAAATTTTCTATATTTCTGCATAAATATGACCTAAAACATCATCAGATTTTCACACAAGTCCTAAAAGTAGATGAAGAGAACCCAGTTAAACAAATGAGACAAAAATATTATAGTTGGTCATTTATTTATTGAGGAAAATGATCCAATATTACATATCTGTGACTGGCAAAAGTATGTGAACCTTTGCTTTCAGTATCTGGTGTGACCCCCTGGTGCACCAATAACTGCAACTAAACGTTTCCAGTAACTGTTGATCAGTCCTGCACACCGGCTTGGAGGAAATTTAGCCCATTCCTCCGTACAAAACAGCTTCAACTCTGGGATGCTGGTGGGTTTCCTCACATGAACTGCTCGCTTCAGGTCCTTCCACAACATTTCCATTGGATTAAGGTCAGGACTTTGACTTGGCCATTCCAAAACATTAACTTTATTCTTCTTTAACCATTCTTTGGTAGAACGACTTGTGTGCTTAGGGTTGTTGTCTTGCTGCATGACCCACCTTCTCTTGAGATTCAGTTCATGGACAGATGTCCTGACAGTTTCCTTTAGAATTCGCTGGTATAATTCAGAATTCATTGTTCCATCAACGATGGCAAGCCATCCTGGCCCAGATGCAGCAAAACAAGCCCAAACCATGATACTACCACCACCATGTTTCACAGATGGGATAAGGTTCTTATGCTGGAATGCAGTGTTTTCCTTTCTCCAAACATAATGCTTCTCATTTAAACCAAAATGGAGTGATCTTTCTCCATTCCTTCAAATAATGGCTTATTTGCCCAGCTATAAAAGGCTGTTGTGACCCGAGTAGTATATTTATCAAGTTATCATAGCTGACCTGTTGTGGAGGAGTGAATTCTGAGTGCTCTTGTTGTAGGATGCAGACTTCGCCGACGTCCTCCTGCGGTCGGCGTATCTTTCCCCTAAAAAAGGCCTGTTGACTCCTCGGCCGCCATGCACACCATTGTTGTTCAGTGTTCTCCTGATGGTGGACTCATGAACATTAACATTAGCCAATGTGAGCGAGGCCTTCAGTTGCTTAGAAGTTACCCTGGGGTCCTTTGTGACCTTGCCGACTATTACATGCCTTGCTCTTGGAGTGATCTTTGTTGGTCGACCACTCCTGGGGAGGGTAACAATGGCCTTGAATTTCCTCCATTTGCACACAATCTGTCTAACTGTGGATTGGTGGAGTCCAAACTCTTTAGAGATGGTTTTGTAACTTTTTCCAGCATGATGAGCATCAACAACGCTTTTTCTGAGGTCCTCAGAAATCTCTTTTGTCTGTGCCATGATACACTTCCACAAACATGTGTTGTGAAGATCAGACTTTGATAGATCCCCGTTCTTTAAATAAAACAGGGTGCCCACTCACACCTGATTGTCATCTCATTGATTGAAAACACCTGACTCTAATTTCACCTTCAAATTAACTGCTAATCCTAGAGGTTCACATACTTTTGCCACTCACAGATATGCAATATTGGATCATTTTCCTCAATAAATAAATGACCAAGTATAATATTTTTGTCTCATTTGTTTAGCTGGGTTCTCTTTATCTACTTTTAGGACTTGTGTGAAAATCTGATGATGTTTTAGGTCATATTTATGCAGAAATATAGAAAATTCTAAAGGGTTCACAAACTTTCAAGCACCACTGTAGCTTCAACTTGAAAAGAAAAAAAATTGCAGCCCACTAGATGGCGCTTCAGTGGTTGAGAAACACTGGACCAAGTGACACCCCAATCGTAGAATTACCCACAAATCACTAGATTCTTATCCTAAAGCTCTTTATGGCCTATGTCCAATCACTGACCATTATACAAAATAAACTTTATATCATAAATGTGACAATTGATGATAACAGGACACCAAACCAACCTGGACAGCACCAGCCTCAAACACCTTGGTGTAAATCTGTGACTGTGTTATGCTCTACAGTGAACTGGCACACGTTTAAGATGTATACTTGCCTTGAGCATCGAAAGACCCTGGATAAAACACAACCATGAACAGGATAAAGAGACAAGTGAACATAAGCCCGGAAAGTTCTCATTGGCCAAAACTAACAAAAAAAAAAAAATCCTGTCAGATTTACAAAAATGTGTCTAACGCTGATTTTCTTCATATTCATGTCATGATGTTGATTCATGTCAATGATATGTTCACAGCACAGCTGTTTTATTGTACATATAGTGACATCTACAAAACGTTATAAAAGGCAGAATGGCAAAAAGTCCACTAAATCTTCCAGTAATGCAGCTCAGCCACTGCAGAGCATCAGTTCCGAAAGATACAGTAACTATTCTGCTTGATCAAGGGTGCCATTACTTTTATCCAAACTGAATAACTATTCTTATTTGTCTTTTATAGATTTGCTTTGGATTGAAGTATAACATAATATAAATATAAGTGTCATAATGATAATATGGATGATGGCTTTACAAAATTCATGTCTAATTGTGTATTTTAAACTTAACGTAAATTATGCGTAAAAAAAATCATTGCGGGCGGCATGGTGGTGTAGTGGTTAGCGCTGTCGCCTCACAGCAAGAAGGTTCTGGGTTCGAGCCCCGGGGCCGGCGAGGGCCTTCTGTGTGGAGTTTGCATGTTCTCCCCGTGTCCGCGTGGGTTTCCTCCGGGTGCTCCGGTTTCCCCCACAGTCCAAAGACATGCAGGTTAGGTTAACTGGTGACTCTAAATTGACCGTAGGTGTGAATGTGAGTGTGAATGGTTGTCTGTGTCTATGTGTCAGCCCTGTGATGACCTGGCGACTTGTCCAGGGTGTACCCCGCCTTTCGCCCGTAGTCAGCTGGGATAGGCTCCAGCTTGCCTGCGACCTTGTAGAAGGATAAAGCGGCTAGAGATAATGAGATGAGATGAGGAAAAATCATTGCAGTAACTCATGGCTAACGATATGATTTCAAGTCAATCGACTGATGTTCATTTAAACTGACACAAACTCCGAATCTCCTCGATACGCATGGTTTTCCGAACTAACTAGACTCCCACGGATACCAAATTTCGTACGAATAATGAATCCGAATCAATTCACTCATATCCAGCTTGAAAGATTACGTACAATGAATGGAAAGCTCACCACGCGTGATCTAAATGAAGCGTTGAAAATTAGTCAAATGAAATACCGTATGATGTCGAATGAGACGATCAATACTGACATGTTTGCTAAATTTTCTCGCTTACTCGGTCATTAATCAGAAGCAGTACATTTCATCAGCCTCCAAGCGGTTACAGAAAGGTGATATTGCACATGCTATGGATCTCAGCCTTTTTATGGCTATGGCTTTAAGCGATGATTCTGGAGATATACGTCTGTGATTGCCTCTGATCTCTGTGAAAGTGTTGCACTGTGGCGAATGTGTGGATACTTGGCAGAGTCTAAGCCTGTAGGCGGAGGAGGATCTGTATCATCTCCCTGTCCTGAACAGGGCTTTTAACCCCCAACTGCTACAAAAGCCCTGGAAAGATTAACCCTCTACTGCTTTGTACAAGCATGTGAGAATTTTTTTTTTTTTTAACGTCGCAAAAGAGTTGCCAGTGAAGATTGCATCTATGATTATCCAATATTTCCAACCAGAGATATTCATACTAACAGAGATAACATGTCCCACATAGACTTGCCTTGATTTTTTTGTTGATTTCCCAAGGTTTTCTCTTTAATATATGCTATACTGGAATGTAATTGCTGTTGTTCTTGTTGTTATTTTCTTCCAATTTCCCATAATGTGCTTTCTTCCAATTTGCTACAATGGAATGCATTTTATGTTTGAAACATCAATTAAAATGCCAAAATGTAATCCTCGTAATTTACATCCTGAAATTGGTAAATTGATTCTGACAACAACAATGCAATATTTTCTGAAGTCTCCTTTTTGCTCAATGTATTTCTGTCAAATAAATAGCCCAGTCCAACAAGCTAACTTGAATGCTTGCAGAGAAAACTGGCTCGCTTTTTCGCCCAGTAAATAGCTAGGATTAGTTAAGCTAGCGAATAATTATTTGTCAAATACATAGTCCAGTGTAAAAAAGCCAATGTATTGTAGTTAGTGAAATGTTTTGCAAAGAAAATTTGCAAGGAAAAGTCAGATAGCCACCATTAATTACCTCCGTCAACTTTGTTGAACAAGATCAACTGTGAGCTACTGCTCACTTACGTATCCCCCCGCTCTCGCTTATATCAGAATGCAAGCAATCGAAGGAATAGGACACTTATTATGAATGTTAACTTCAACAAATAATTAACCCCGAAACAAGTAACATACATGTCAACCTATACGGAATGTCCGTATTTTATACGGATTTGATTCAATAAACGTAGTATACGGGTGTACAAATAAAGTTATACGGATTCTTTAAAAAAATTCAATATTTATTTAGAGCTATAATCAATTCCCACGATGATAAAAGAGCGCATAACATTTACAAACGTACTGCACACCACAGAAAGCACACACAGCCAGTAAAGAGTCTTATGAAATTGCGCGTTATCTTGTGGTAGCGAGACTTCGTTCCACTTTTGATCATGCGCACACCGCATTGCGAGAATCCCGCCAACCGGGAAGTAACATTTTGTTTGAAACATGTATTTCCACCTGAGCGACTTTCAATAGTGACTGAAAAGATTCTGAATGGGCACTCCGGCAAGATCAACACAGACACTTGCTGTGACATGCAACCTCGTGAGGTATTGGTGCAGACTGCTAAAAAAAGCTGTCATGGAGTACAATTCAGAACATTAGAGTGACACTTTGTGTTTTTGTCAAACATTGGAGCTTTGTATTCATTCTGAAGGTTTATTGTTATTAATATTGAATAAAAAGTAACTGGGATATATCATTGTTAATTATCATTCAAATTTTAGGTAAATTATTTTAATTTGCATCTTATAAGGATTTTATAAGGGAAATACGGATTTTGGAGGTTGGTTATACAGGTTTGATTGACCAAAGGTTGACATGTATGAAGTAAGTAAAGAGCAGTGTTCTCCCCAAGGATTTCAAATAGCATCCTGGTAAACTGTCATTTTGAAACAGCATTTTGCTTCTTGAAATAGCGTCAAAATTCACGCTATGTGTTTCGTAAATACATTCAGTTGGTAAACAGGAAGTCGATGCGCAACAGACCTGAAAATGGTAAACACGGTATAGAACCCCAAGCTGAATCTCAGTATCAAATATCAAGCAGTTGTGATTTCTAGTTGCGAAGAAAAGTGTTACGAAAATTTTGTAAATCCACCCTATATGTTTTGTAAATACATTCAGTCGGTAAACAGGAAGTCGATGTACGACAGACCTGAAAACGGTATGCACGGTATAGAACCCCAAGCTGAATCTCAGTACCAAATATCAAGCAGTTGTTACGGTTCATTCGTTGCCAACTGATTTGTTCAATTCACCGTTCACCAAAAATATGAGTGTGTTCAATGAATGGCGCTAATTTAGTGTGTTCAAGCACAATACTGGTTACAGGAAACATGGTGCATGGCAGTACATTGAGAATCGATCGACATTTTGTCTTTAGAAAGCCATTAATTGTGAACCAATATGGAGGCTAAGTGACCTAATGCGACTCTGGAAGTAATGATGTCATTAACTATCTAAAGCAACAGAGATATTGATTGATAATGTATACAATACCAGACTTAGAGAGAAAGAGAGAGAGAGAGAGAGAGAGAGAGTGTGTGTGTGAGTGTGAGTGTGTGTGTGTTAGGGTCCATGTTCAGGGGTACTGCAAACATCCAAAAAAAAAAAAGTAATGGTTGGCAAGAGGGCAGCATGGTGGTGTAGTGCTTAGCACTGTCGCCTCACAGCAAGAAGGTCCTGGGTTCGAGCCCAGCAGCCGACGAGGGCCTTTCTGTGTGGAGTTTGCATGTTCTCCCCGTGTCTGCATGGGTTTCCTCCAGGTGCTCCGGTCCCCCAAAGACATGTAGGTTAGGCTAACTGGTAGCTCTAAATTGACCATAGGTGTGAATGATTGTTTGTCTTTATGTGTCAGCCCTGTGATGATCTGGCGACTTGTCCAGGGTGTACCCCGCCTCTCACCTATTGAGGTTTTTCACCTGACGTCACAGGGTCACGTGACGCCCCGGTGTCCGCCATTTTGAAGGTCAAGCTAGCTAATGTCAGCAACATCATAGCTGGTATGTTACTGTAGCAATGTTTACGTTCAGTCATTTGGATGACTGTTAAAACCTTTCAGTCTCAAGTTTTTCCTTTACTGTATTTACTAGTTTACTGTAATTATGATCCGGCAGCTATTTACACCGGATCCAGTGTAAATAGCTGCCGGAGCGCGCTCCGGCTTGCTCCCCCTCAAATTAAGCAGCGCGCTCCGGCTTGCTCCCGGAGTGCTCCGGCCAAGGTTCCGGAGCGCACTCCGGCTTGCTCCCCCTCAAATTAAGCAGCGCGCTCCGGCTTGCTCCCGGAGTGCTCCGGCCGAGGTTCCGGAGCGCGCTCCGGCTTGCTCCCCCTCAAATTAAGCAGCGCGCTCCGGCTTGCTCCCAGAGTGCTCCGGCCGAGGTTCCGGAGCGTGCTCTGGCTTGCTCCCCCTCAAATTAAACAGCGCGCTCCGGCTTGCTCCCGGAGTGCTCCAGCCGAGGTTCCAGAACGTGCTCCAGCTTGCTCCCCCTCAAATTAAGCAGCGCGCTCCGGCTTGCTCCCGGAGTGCTCCGGCCGAGGTTCCGGAGCGCGCTCCGGCTTGCTCCCGGAGTGCTCCGGCCGAGGTTCCAGAGTGCGCTCCGGCTTGCTCCCGGAGTGCTCCGGCCGAGGTTCCGGAGCGCGCTCCGGCTTGCTCCCCCTCAAATTAAGCAGCACGCTCCGGCTTGCTCCCAGAGTGCTCCGGCCGAGGTTCCGGAGCGCACTCCGGCTTGCTCCCCCTCAAATTAAGCAGCGCGCTCCGGCTTGCTCCCCCTCAAATTAAGCAGCGCGCTCCGGCAGCAAGCCGGAGCACGCTGCTTAATTTGAGGGGGAGCAAGCCGGAGCGCGCTCCAGCAGCTATTTACACTGGATCCGGTGTAAATAGCTGCCGGATCATAATTACAGTAAACTAGTAAATACAGTAAAGGAAAAACTTGAGACTGAAAGGTTTTAACAGTCATCCAAATGACTGAACGTAAACATTGCTACAGTAACATACCAGCTATGATGTTGTTGACATTAGCTAGTGCTAACAGCTAGCTGCTAGTACACTGCTACAACACAGACACCGACCCTAATAATACAGTTCTTGGTCATTGCCTGGTAACAGCAAATTTATAACGGGCCATGTCTCAACAGACTAAGAAGTTATATCAATGACATTTAATAATATTTTGTTTATCCTGGGGACCGAAAGTAAATGAAAATGTGAACAAACCTTAGCTGTAATAAGATGGCGACCACCGGCTCCAGGGACGACCCGCTGATGTAGGCATGTTACCCAGCCTGACACAAAATATTTGTAGGCATCCAAAGTCTTATACGCTTTCAGATCAATACCTGTGTATGGCGATGGGTTTTTAACGACATAGGTATACAGATCATGTGGGCCGAAGTCAGGTAAAGACGAGGGCTTCGTGTACTTCCGTACGTCAGTGAACAATCCTGGTGGAAGCAGGTAAACGTCGTTCTCTAAGCCTGCTAACCTCAATTTTTGCAAATACCTCTCCCTCTGCTCGCCCTGTAAATGCCCTACGTCGCTGGATAGTGAAGGTGTTTTCTGCATCTCGCTCCTTTTTCTTTTATGTTTTTTGTTTGTCGCCTTCCTCGCATTCAAACTGATTCGAGCCGTGACGTCCAAAATGGCAGCCTCACATGACTTGGTCACGTGGGTGAAAAACCTCAATAGTCAGCTGGGATAGGCTCCAGCTTGCCTGCGACCCTGCACAGGATAAGCGGCTACAGATAATGGATGGATGGATGGCAAGACTTCACAATGATCAAATGTTCTTTGCATGTTCATCCACTAGAGGGTCAGGAAGTTGAATGCTTGTGGTTGTGTTCGAATTCCAGAGGTTGTGACCTCTGCTGGTGGGGAGGGCTAATGTACTGTGATGGTGTTTCCAACAAGTTTGCCTACAAAACATGTTTTCAGCCTTGCTCCTAGAGTACTCCCCACGTATTCACTTTTCTTTCTGTCATCAATGAATCTGTCATGAATTCTTGAATAAATATTCAAAAGTAAAAATGAACATTAGGAATATTAGAACATTCCACATAAACAGCATCTGACAACATGCACCTGTGTGTTATAACTCAGGAATGTTTCAGAATGCTAAAAACACAAGGCTTTTTTTATATAGGTTTAAAAAAATACTAGAGCTCAACTACAAAATAAAGTATATTATTGTACCTTTAGGGGTGCACTGGCTTGTCACTGGATCAGTACCCTCTAAGGTACTTATTTGTACCTTTTATATCCTGCTTTGGAATTTATATGTACCTTTTTGGCCCTTAAAAGGTATACATAGTTACCTTGAGGTCCAATAATGAGCCTGAGGGGGTACATTAGTGTAGATTGTACCATGGGGACAGAAATAGACCCCTACTGTACCCCTATTTCTGACAGTATACAACCATTCAACAGGAATTCAGGAACACTTCAGTAAATTTTAGTAAATGTTTAAATCATTGATCGTGCAAGAACTCACTTCCAAAAGACACTTGGGACAAATGCATTGCATGGATTAAGGGTTGATTTTCACGGTTGTTCACATGTGGGAACTTTATAATTAAGGTAATGAATTGATTCAGAAAAAAAGAGGGTTTAGTGCTTTTGTGCAAAGGTGCCATTATTAATACAAAGACCCACCAGGAAATGTGCATTAGGGAAGAGACAATGGCAGCACCTGCACCTCTGCTTGTATTGTTTCAGTGAGCTCATCTGCTGGCAAGGCTCTACCTGGATTCTGGATTCCTACCAACACTGTCATCAGAAGGAAGGATGCCAAAAAAAAAAAAAAAAAAACTCACCAACAGTCATTTCTGAAGGTGATTTTGCTTCCTAAGAGGAAAAAATATATAGTGTATCACATAAAGAGTGACTAAACCATTGATATGAATATTAAAAACATAAGACAGATGATGATGTCATTCGATACAGGATGATATTAACATGTATGTTCTAATATGTTATTGTTTCTATTGTAACAGCTAATTCACATGGACTTGTACAGTGGATGCTTTACATAATCTAAACCTAAAAATAAATATATTTTAAAACGAACAAAATGTCCAATCATTTATAGAGTAAAGCTTTCCATAAGTTTTATTGAACACTTATGATTTATGGAAGGGGTCACAAGTATCAGGACTTTGTAATGGTCAGGGAGGTTTTCCACCATGGGAAAGTCTTCAGAATGGAGAACTTTGCATTTCTAGGTACACTACCGTTCAAAAGTTTGGGGTCACTTTGAAATGTCCTTATTTTTGAAAGAAAAGCACCGTTCTTTTCAATGAAGATCACTTTAAACTAATCAGAAATCCACTCTATACATTGCTAATGTGGTAAATGACTATTCTAGCTGCAAATGTCTGGTTTTTGGTGCAATATCTCCATAGGTGTATAGAGGCCCATTTCCAGCAACTCTCACTCCAGTGTTCTAATGGTACAATGTGTTTGCTCATTGCCTCAGAAGGCTAATGGATGATTAGAAAACCCTTGTACAATCATGTTAGCACAGCTGAAAACAGTTGAGCTCTTTAGAGAAGCTATAAAACTGACCTTCCTTTGAGCAGATTGAGTTTCTGGAGCATCACATTTGTGGGGTCGATTAAATGCTCAAAATGGCCAGAAAAATGTCTTGACTAGATTTTCTATTCATTTTACAACTTATGGTGGTAAATAAAAGTGTGACTTTTCATGGAAAACACTAAATTGTCTGGGTGACCCCAAACTTTTGAACGGTAGTGTAAGTATAATTTTCAATATAACTATAATATATAGAGGATATTACACAATTGCGCGAAGATATGAAGTTTATCTTTGAGTGGTGAATGGACATATCACGAGTGAGCAAAGTGAAATTTTTTTCAACACAAGAAGATAAATTTCATTTTCACTTTGCACCACCGTGTTATGTTCTTTATATTATATTGACATATCCACACACAAAAAAAAAATACGGAAGTTAATCAAAAGAATTTTAATTTTGAACCGGTTCACCGTTTTAACAACGCGCATCAAGTCAGCGGGAAAACACTGTGAGTGACATCATCAGAGTAAAATATTGGGAATTATTATACATACAGGACACTTTTTCAATGGAATAAAAACATGTATTCGATTCCCTTCTGGTGGGTTTCATTCATTTGGTTTGATAGCATGCAATATTGTTAGCAATATCACTTATCCTTCGTGTATTACATCACTCTACCCCAATGGAGAATGAGGGTTGAATGTGGTTTACGATATTGCATGGTTGTCAAGACAACATGCAAATATCCAGTAAGAAACTTTTCTGCTGCAGATGTGCAGAAGCATTTCTTTGTTCGCCGGGAAAAAGAAAGACGTGCCGAACACCTGAAAGGCTACCAAAACTTCATTAGATATTCTTCCTGCATATGTATAAGCAGTGGCAAACAATTACTATTAAAGATTTGACTTCAGACACACCAAAAAAGCAACAGGGCAAAGGATTTTGCAAGGGATTAGCGGCAGGGTGCCAGGTCACTCCGTTGTGTGTAGTTGTTGATGCTGATTTTAAAAGTATCTAAGTAAATTACACAGTGAAATGAATACTCAGGTATGAGTGACAAATACTGTGGCGAGTGTGCTGCGTGGAAGAAGAATCTGGAGACAGAAATCGTAGTTTCTCGGTCGTTAGCCTGTGCTACTTGCTCTTGATAGCACTGGTTTGACCGCTTTATTAGCATTCGGTAACACTACTGATGAACGCTACACCGGCTGGAAGGTGACTTCACTGCTGCGCTAACGGCGCTGACTCACGGTTATGCTAGCATTGGCCTTTGAGAAGGCTGAGGGCCATAAATTTTTGGTCCCTCCCACTATAAATCAAAATCTGATTGGTTAATTCATCTGTTACTTCCTACATAAACATACACTGCCATAGCATTCTGTCCTGGCAATAAAGTCCTAACCAACGAGTGAGCCAGCACTAAACTCTTCTCTGCCTAGAGACAACAAAAAAACAAAAAAATCTCATTGGATAACTCTATTTTAATGTTTTCAGGACAGTAACCCTTTCATTTCTGGAGCAAATTTGATAGAAATTGAGGCCGAATTAGAAGAGAATAATTATGATGAAATTTTGAAAGAATCAAAACAATTAAAGAATGAAGGAAATTAAATATAACATTTGAAATGCTGATATGTTTGGACCTTCTCTGAAGGCCTAGAAGGCCCTGCCGGTTCCCCTCTGTTTACAAGAGAAAAACATACAAACAGACATTGAAAAACTGGAAAAGAGAGCGTGTATGTACAACCCCGATTCCAAAAAAGTTGGGACAAAGTACAAATTGTAAATAAAAACGGAATGCAATGATGTGGAAGTTTCAAAATACCATATTTTATTCAGAAAAAAACATAGATGACATATCAAATGTTTAAACTGAGGAAATGTATCATTTAAAGAGAAAAATTAGGTGATTTTAAATTTCATGACAACAACACATCTCAAAAAAGTTGGGACAAGGCCATGTTTACCACTGTGAGACATCCCCTTTTCTCTTTACAACAGTCTGTAAACGTCTGGGGACTGAGGAGACAAGTTGCTCAAGTTTAGGGACAGGAATGTTAACCCATTCTTGTCTAATGTAGGATTCTAGTTGCTCAGCTGTCTTAGGTCTTTTCTGTCGTATTGATGCACCAAATGTTTTCTATGGGTGAAAGATCTGGACTGCAGGCTGGCCAGTTCAGTACCCGGACCCTTCTTCTACCCAGCCATGATGCTGTAATTGATGCAGTATGTGGTTTGGCATTGTCATGTTGGAAAATGCAAGGTCTTCCCTGAAAGAGACGTCGTCTGGATGGGAGCATATGTTGCTCTAGAACCTGGATATACCTTTCAGCATTGATGGTGTCTTTCCAGATGTGTAAGCTGCCCATGCCACACGCACTAATGCAACCCCATACCATCAGAGATGCAGGCTTCTGAACTGAGCGCTGATAACAACTTGGGTCGTCCTTCTCCTCTTTAGTCCGAATGACACGGCGTCCCTGATTTCCATAAAGAACATCAAATTTTGATTCGTCTGACCACAGCACAGTTTTCCACTTTGCCACAGTCCATTTTAAATGAGCCTTGGCCCAGAGAAGACGTCTGCGCTTCTGGATCACGTTTAGATACGGCTTCTTCTTTGAACTATAGAGTTTTAGCTGGCAACGCCGGATGACACGGTAAATTGTGTTCACATATAATGTTCTCTGGAAATATTCCTGAGCCCATTTTGTGATTTCCAATACAGAAGCATGCCTGTATGTGATGCAGTGCCGTCTAAGGGCCCGAAGATCACAGGCACTCAGTATGGTTTTCCGGCCTTGACCCTTACGCGCAGAGATTCTTCCAGATTCTCTGAATCTTTTGATGATATTATGCACTGTAGATGATGATATGTTCAAACTCTTTGCAATTTTACACTCTCGAACTCCTTTCTGATATTGCTCCACTATTTGTCGGCGCAGAATTAGGGGGATTGGTGATCCTCTTCCCATCTTTACTTCTGAGAGCCACTGCCACTCCAAGATGCTCTTTTTATACCCAGTCATGTTAATGACCTATTGCCAGTTGACCTAATGAGTTGCAATTTGGTCCTCCAGCTGTTCCTTTTTTGTACCTTTAACTTTTCCAGCCTCTTATTGCCCCGTCCCAACTTTTTTGAGATGTGTTGCTGTCATGAAATTTCAAATGACCCAATATTTGGCAAGAAATTTCAAAATGTCTCACTTTCGACATTTGATATGTTGTCTATGTTCTATTGTGAATACAATATCAGTTTTTGAGATTTGTAAATTATTGCATTCCGTTTTTATTTACAATTTGTACTTTGTCCCAACTTTTTTGGAATCGGGGTTGTATAATAATAATAATAATAATAATAATAATAATAATAATATTGGCTGGCTTTTTTCGTGGTATATCAGATATATTCTATTCAGCTACTCGTCTTCACCTTGTTCGATATCATGCTAGCTGAATGGAATATATCTGATATACCATGAAAAAAGCCAGCCAATATTTTTAAATACTATGTCACTCAGATCCATGATGTATTTCATCTGAAAAATGCAAGTTTTTCAACACGAGAAGATAAACTTCATATCTTCAAGCCGATGTGTGATGTTCTTTTTATTATATAGACGCATTCACAAACAAAAGTACCCAAATTTATCAAAACAGTTCATCAATTTCTTCACGAGTGACATATGTCACGGTTTTGTTTCTCCATGTCCCGGATATAGCTCGTGTGAAAAATGCGAGTGGCGTATTTCAGAGTAAAACACATTCGGATTTGATGCTGGAAATAAATGAACTTTGTGGTGTTCCCATCACACCATCCCATGATTGATTATTTTATCTATTTAATATTTTTTTTATAAACAGCAAACCCTTATGTGTTTTATTCCTTATTTATCCAATGTTAGCATCTTCATTTAACATCTAGCATTAATAAAAAAACAACAGCAACAACAACCCCACCATGGATTCTGTTTGTGAGTTAATTTTCTATGCAAACATTAGCTTGGTATTTTAGCTTGCTAAATTAGGCTATGCTGTGCGAGACACTGTGTATTTTGGATTCAGATCTCATATGGATGTGATATTTATATATTAAGAACAAATAAGAAATAAATTGGATGCAAGGCTTCAATATTCCACCCTCTGTTGCCTTGCAAGGGCTCAATTCTGTAGATCTTATGGGTGAGACATAAAATCGTCAGGAGGAGCAGCTGTCTCTTCGTAGGATGTGGGTTAATTAAATCTTCATACTGGTATTTGATTGAATAATGAGGCCTAATGAACACCTGCTAGAGTGACCTTGTCCATGCTGACAGTGTCACCTCTGAAACACTTATCACATGCATGAAAACAGAACGACTAAGGAAAATAGATGGAAATGTGACAGAAATTAAAAAAAAAAAAAAAAACACCAACATGTCTGAGTTGGAATTATTACTGAGCGGACTGAATCAGAGGAAATTAAATGTATTTGAACAGATGCAGCTCCACATATCAAGGCCTGGACACTTTTGATTTGCATTAAACTGTACAGCGTAAACAGATCAGACCACCAAGGTTTGCTTTTCAATGAGACGACCTTTAGAAGTCATGCCAAATACCTCATGTAAGCAAGAAATTGCATTCAGAACATCTTTCCCATTATACACTCTTATGACAGAAACAATAGCAATGTTGACAGCAGATACACTGCAACACTGCTATAACGAAATCTTTTACTATGAACTTTCGCACATAATGAATTAAGTTTGTGTCACGCACCTTTAATGGCAATGAGTCGGAGTCTTCAAAAAAAAAAATCACCGTTACGGTATGTCCACGTGTACTGGCACTCAGACCGCACAGCGCCATTAAGACTAATTACAGTCCCATGCACCTCAGGGACGGATCCAGAAAAATGAGAAGGGGAGGAGGGGGTGTGCACCCAATAAGGTCGGGGTCCGGGGGCCTCTGCAGTTTTTAAATGCCCACATGGAGATGCATTTTGAGCTGTCAGAGACATGTTGTAAATGAAATCTCTTCAAGAAAATTACCATCTCAAAAATATGTTTTAAAAATATGAACTTTGAAAACCATTTCATTAGTCAGTGAAAATGATATTGTCAGAGTTGCAGGTATATGCATAGAACATAATTACAATTGATATACGGTTGAAAGTTGCACTGTCGTATAATGCATTACCATATGACACACTACAGTGTAGTATAGACCCTTTTCAGTCACGTGACCTTCATAAACGCGACCGCCATTTTGGACATGTAGTGGACTTCGGCTCGAATCAGTTTGAATGCGAGGAAGGCGACAAACGAAAAACATAAAAGAAAAAGGAGCGAGATGCAGAAAACACCTTCATTATCCAGCGACGTAGGGCATTTACAGGGCGAGCAGAGGGAGAGGTATTTGCAAAAATTGAGGTTAGCAGGCTTAGAGAACGACGTTTACCTGCTTCCATCAGGATTATTCACTGACGTACGGAAGTACACGAAGCCCTCGTCTTTACCTGACTTCGGCCCACATGATCTGTATACCTATGTCGTTAAAAACCCATCGCCATACACATACACGCCAACGTCCGAGGTTCCGGAGCGCGCTCCGGCTTGCTCCAGGAGTGCTCCGGCCTGCTCCCCCTCAAATTAAGCAGCACGCTCCGGCTTGCTCCCGGAGTGCTCCGGCCGAGGTTCCGGAGCGCACTCCGGCTTGCTCCCCCTCAAATTAAGCAGCACGCTCCGGCTTGCTCCAGGAGTGCTCCGGCCGAGGTTCCGGAGCGCACTCCGGCTTGCTCCCCCTCAAATTAAGCAGCGCGCTCCGGCTTGCTCCGGAGCGCGCTTAATTTGAGGGGGAGCAAGCCGGAGCGTGCTGCTTAATTTGAGGGGGAGCAAGCCGGAACGCGCTCCGGAACCTCGGACGTTGGCTCCGGCAGCTATTTACACTGGATCAGGTGTAAATAGCTGCCGGATCATAATTACAGTAAACTAGTAAATACAGTAAAGGAAAAACTTGAGACTGAAAGGTTTTAACAGTCATCCAAATGACTGAACGTAAACATTGCTACAGTAACATACTAGCTACTATGTTGTTGACATTAGCTAGTCAACAATAGCTACTACAGAAGAACAAAGAGGTTACAATGGGTTATTTTAACCTATTTGGTTACACACTCGCCGCCACAGAATGTTAACAGCAATGTAATGCCTTTTCTGGCTAATTTTATTTGTTTTACCTCCAACAAAGTGGTCACTACACAAGCGTTGGTATGCCGAGGGCTGCCAATCTTTCCTGTTAATGGCCGCTATCCATCTTCTCCATCGGGATCCGATAAAATGATAAACCTTGCCTTGTTTGTTGATGGTTACTACATCCAGGTGCACAACAATATAGTGGCATGATGGAAGTCTTGCTGAAAGTAAAAACTTTCTTTGCTGCTGTTCCTCAATGTTGGCTGTGGTAAACTACTGGTAGTACATGTCCAAAATGGCGGCCGCGTTTGTCGTGATGTCACGTGAAAAGGGTCCATACTGACCACAAAACACCTTACCGTATATCAGTAAATTATTACTATTTTAGCAACTGCACTCTGAGCTCCTGCGCAGGACATTCAATGTACATATAAGACAGTGAATATACCCAGGGAAACTGAGGGAATGTCAGTGGCCACTTAAGACAGAGCTTAATACCGAGATAACTATAAACAAAGACTGCAAGAGTTGCATGTCTGTAATACAAAGTCAGTAACTGCAATCTGAGCTCCTGAGTCTAATAGACTGAAATAATGATACAATGATTGTGTGAGTTGGAATTATCCAGCCACTGCGGTAAAAATCAAAGTGATGCTCAATCCCCAAAATGGCACGTGTACCATGTACATACACAGGGTATAGTGAGTACAGGGATACCCTATTAATGCATACGAGCAGTAGCCGGACAGTCCACACGTGTGCGTACGCAGTAAGCCTGCTGCAGCAGCTTATCATTTTGGCTTGTGAACGTCTACAATGCAGTCTGGGAACAGGATGTTATGTTGAGGCACGAAGTTCCCGCGCCCTGTTAAAAACCAATAGGACTCACCCAGCTTGCTTTTCATTGCATTCGTGTCACGAGCGAAAAAACCTAAGCTAGGACCGACTATTAAATATAAATTTATACCATAAACTCTTCAGCTCAATCCCACATAATGATTTATTTTTAACCTGATTAACTAAAAAAAAAAACGACAGGCGTATCTCGGTATCTGCAATACAATCAAGTCACAATTCCAAGTACCCATGTACGAAAACTTTTTTTTTTTGGACAGGAGGCGCACACCTGTTTCAGATTAGAGCGCAATCTCAGCATGCATGCTCGCTAAACACACAGACTTGAAGTATACGCACTTTACCAAGTGTCTTACATTATCAAGCCTTGTATCCATGTATGGTATTGCCTTTCTGGTTTTGACTTTGTTTTGTGTATTTGGACTCTACCTTTTGTCTTTGCCTCCGCCATTCTGTTTGTATCTCACGTGACCATTGCCTGTTTCATGACCCTGCTGCCTTTGTCTTACATTTTGACCTGTTTACCTGCCTGTTTGTAAATAAACACTCTTCCTGCAATTACATCCAGCATTCACCTGCTTACATAACACACTGAGCCATGCGCTCCTCTTCCCACCAGAGACAAACAAGAAGTAATCAAGTCCGCAGTCAAGTTAACAATGCGTGTTAACGCCATAAAACAAAGGCTTAACGAGCCTTGCTTAGGTGTTGACTGCTAACAATTATCGAGAACGGTGATCAAAGGATTGATAAAAGGACAAAAATGACTGATGATACCACTAAACTTAACATCTAGTTAAAGCGCACCGGTGGCGTTTTTATACCCCCTGCCCAGTTCCGCGGCACGACATAAATTATATCATTGATGATGAGGTCACCAACACATGAATGAACTGAATGGTGAAGATTTAGAAAACATCGTGAGTCAGTGGGTGGAAACTGACAACGATACACCGGTAACCTCAGTCATTTCCATAACAGATGAAATCATCACCTCCGTTTGTGATCCTTTAACTCAATCGATGAAGTGTGATAGTGACTCAGAAGGAGAAATTCATGATGAGGAGAACGTGCCTAAAATTTCACATATAACATGAATGTTTGGTGTGATAAGTGGGTCGATTTCAGTATTGCGAACTTTTCAGGATAACGAACTATTTGGACGTCCCCCAAGGAATTTGTTATAGTGGTTGCTCCATTGTATGTAACATTTTAGTTGTGTTTTAAATTGCATTTTGAGCTAATACTTCAAGGTGTAATCAAAATGATAGTTGTGGGTGAATTCATGATTGTGATTTCATTACTCTTGGACCCTTAATGAAACTTTGTTTTGTGATTTTTTTTAATATTGATATAATAACACACATTAACCATTCAAAAAATGGGTTAAACCATCTCAGGCAACAAAATCCCATTTTTTAAGGTCTGTTCACTGAGTTAAAGCGATGGTCACATTACAGCTTGCGATGCTTTGCGATGGATTATTGATGAAAATAGGGCGTTTTGGTGATGATGCATGGCAATATACAGGCGAGCTAAAAGTTGTGGTCACACAGCAGGTGAACACTTGACTGTCACCCCTTTGTGAGCTCGAGTGGCCACACCTGATGCTGCTTTGAGCGCAATCAGCACGCACATATAAGGACACAAAGACTTTGCGAAGTATTATTATCATGATCCTGTTTGTTTCTAGACATGTTTAGGACTCTGCTTTCGATATTGTACATATCACGCCTGCTAATAAACACTCTTCCTGCACTTAGATCCATCTACTGCTACATACCTGACAGAATAAATAAAAGTCTCTGACAGAAAAAGTCTCTGTGAAAACAGTGTCCTTATATGTGCGTGCTGATTGCACTCAAATCAGCATCAGGTGTTTCCCATAATGACTGGGTCCTAAGTGCATGCACAGTGTTATCAGAAGAATCCCATTTTTTAAGGTCTGTTCACTGAGTTAAAGCGATGGTCACATTACAGCTTGCGATGCTTTGCGATGGATTATTGATGAAAATAGGGCGTTTTGGTGATGATGCATGGCAATATACAGGCGAGCTAAAAGTTGTGGTCACACAGCAGGTGAACACTTGACTGTCACCCCTTTGTGAGCTCGAGTGGCCACACCTGATGCTGCTTTGAGCGCAATCAGCACGCACATATAAGGACACAAAGACTTTGCGAAGTATTATTATCATGATCCTGTTTGTTTCTAGACATGTTTAGGACTCTGCTTTCGATATTGTACATATCACGCCTGCTAATAAACACTCTTCCTGCACTTAGATCCATCTACTGCTACATACCTGACAGAATAAATAAAAGTCTCTGACAGAAAAAGTCTCTGTGAAAACAGTGTCCTTATATGTGCGTGCTGATTGCACTCAAATCAGCATCAGGTGTTTCCCATAATGACTGGGTCCTAAGTGCATGCACAGTGTTATCAGAAGAATCCCTGAATGTAAATGCACTTTTTAAGTCTCGGCGAAGGTTAAGCTATGCTGAACCGCTGTGTTGATGAGGCTCCCACGAGCATCGAAGACATGGATTCGAAACAAATACATCTCAAGAGGCTTGAAGGAAGTTCCCCAAATGCATGTGTGAGTATTCACTGCTTAGTTTGCCAACAAAAACATCACCAGCAAATTTCAATATATGCACTGAAATTTTGCGCAATGTTTTTGGCCACTCACAAGGTGGAGACACAACAAAAAACAATTCATGAAGCTCGGAGAATATTCACCATGTATTGCACGATTGGTGGTGAGGCTACCAATTTTTCATCACCAAGTATTCGCAAAGTCACCCATCGCAAGCTGTAGTGTGACCAGGGCCGAACATAGAATTAGCAAACAAACTAAATACGGTCAATGTACATCCATGCTGGACATTCTAATAATTGTCCATGAAATTCTAATGATTCACTTAAAACTTTTTTTTTATTTAAACAAATTACTTTCAATCGATAATTTGGGGCAGATTTAAAGTAACTACCTCAGTAAATATCACAGTGCCATTGTAAATAAAGGCAATGGCAAAAAAAAAAACATCGGCCCTGGTGTTACTGGACCTCAGTGCAGCTTTTGATACTGTTGATCACAACATACTGCTATATTGACTTGAACACTGGGTTGGGTTGACTGGTAAAGTTATCAATTGGTTAAAATCATACTTAAAAGATAGAAGCTTCTTTGTTACCATGGGAAATTGTACCTCAACATCAATGCCCTTGACCAGTGGTGTCCCCCAGGGGTCGATCCTTGGACCATTACTATTCAACCTTTATATGCTCCCACTTGGACAAATTATCAAGAACAACTCAATTTTGTATCACTGCTATGCAGATGACACCCAAATTTATTTTGCTCTATCACCTAATGATTATGCCCCCCTTGAATGTCTCTACCAGTGTATCAACCAAATCAACAACTGGATGTCACAAAATTTTCTCCAGTTGAACACAGATAAAACAGAAGTAATTCTATTTGGGAAAAAAAGATGAAAGACTCAGGATTACCACTATTCTTGACACAAAGGGGATTAAAACAAAAGATATGGTTAAAAATCTTGGTGTTTTCATTGACAGCGAGCTAAACTTTGACAGTCACATGAAAGCAAATCACTAAATCGGCATTTTATCACCTAAAAAACATTTCCAAACTAAGAGGACTTGTGTCAAAAAATGGTCTGGAAAAACTTATACATGCCTTCATCTCTAGTAGGGTTGATTACTGCAATGGCCTTTTCACAGGCCTGCCAAAAAAGACCATTAAACGACTTCAGGTGGTTCAAAATGCAGCGGCTAGGGTTCTCACATGAACAAAAAGAACAGAGCACATTACTCCAATTCTCAGGTCCCTTCACTGGCTTCCAGTAAGCTACAGAATTGACTTTAAAGCATTGCTGCTGGTGTACAAATCTCTAAATGGTACAGGGCCCAATTACCTCTCTGATATGTTGCAGCGGCCTAACACAATCAGATCTACCAGATCGCAGCAGCAAAATTTACTGGTAAAACCTGTTGTTAAAACAAAGTGTGGTGAAGCAGCTTTTAGCTACTATGCAGTACAGCTATGGAACCAACTGCCAGAGGACATCAAAAATGCTCCTGCTGTTGGCAGCTTCAAATCTAGATTAAAGACCAAGCTGTTCTCAGATGCTTTCTGCTAACTGATAAATATCATCATCTTTACATGTTTTAAACTTTACTTAACTTTTACAGTCTTTGCATGTTTTAAACTTTACTTAACTTTTATTCTATTTTATTCTGCTGTTTTTTTACTGAACTTTTACTTCATTTTATTATTTTATTTCTACTATTGTTGAATTATTATATTATTTTTATTTTTCTCTCTTCTTCCCCCTTTATTTTATGTAATTTTATTTTCTATTGTTTACTGTTTTGCTTTTACCTCTGTAAAGCACATTGAACTGCCACTGTGTATGAAATGCGCTATATAAATAAACTTGCCTTGCCTTGCCAAAGAATTAACAAGCTTCATTTTCTTTATCCCATGCTCTTCAGAAAATTTAGACGATGCAACTTGTTGAACATGTGACTTCCAAAGTTTTATCGGGGTGAATATGGTGTAACCAGTGAGTCATGGAAAAGAACATTTCACATATTAATGCAAACAGTAATTTGACTTTTGAAGCATTTTTCAGATATAACAGTACAAGAAGATATAACAGGACAAATATATGATGCTGTGAGGAGCAAAGGTACTGCAGATTTTATAGGTTTTATGAATAAAGTTAATAAATTATTTAGCATAAACGTATGCTTCTTGTGAAAGCCCTGTGTTTAAAATATCTTTCATCTTCACTTTACATGCAGTACATATTCGTAAACTTGATATCAGTGGGACACAAATGACACCCCAATCATGGAATCATCCAAAACACAGTTAACATTAAGTGCAACATGATGTTAGGCAGGGGGCGGCACGGTGGTGTAGTGGTTAGCGCTGTCGCCTCACAGCAAGAAGGTCCGGGTTCGAGCCCCGTGGCCGGCGAGGGCCTTTCTGTGCAGAGGTCGCATGTTCTCCCCGTGTCCGCGTGGGTTTCCTCCGGGTGCTCCGGTTTCCCCCACAGTCCAAAGACATGCAGGTTAGGTTAACTGGTGACTCTAAATTGACCGTAGGTGTGAATGTGAGTGTGAATGGTTGTCTGGGTCTATGTGTCAGCCCTGTGATGACCTGGCGACTTGTCCAGGGTGTACCCCGCCTTTCGCCCGTAGTCAGCTGGGATAGGCTCCAGCTTGCCTGCGACCCTTTAGAACAGGATAAAGTGGCTAGAGATAATGAGATGAGATGAGATGATGTTAGGCAGAAAACGGTTAGGCAGAAAACGAAAAGTATCACAAGTAGCAACGTGGAACATCAAAAGTAGATCCTTAGAAAGTGTGTATCGTATCATGTTTCCTCTGGGATTAATAGGACGTAGGAGTGAGAACACATTCTTATAAAAAGAAAATGTATTAGTTCTGCTGGATTAGGTCTGAAACTGAATTCTGTAGGAAACTCGATCTAAGGACAGGGCTGGTGATCACTGATTAATTATTCTGACACAACTGAAGCTTTAGAAATGGAAACTGCATAAGTAAAAAGTGTCATAACGCCTCTGTGAGCTAAACTCACAAGGCCCTGTATGGATGTTATTGAAAAATGCAGCTTTATTTCATTCCATCCACAGAAAAAATGCTGTTTTGGGCCATTAAAATCGCAGCTTTTCAAAAATATGCTCAAAAGTTAAGATTTTTAAAAAAAATTCCATTTCCACTATTTTTGTTTGGACGACAAAAATGTACATTTTCGAAGTGCTGATGTCACAGCATCAACCTGAACATGCCCACTGTGATGTTGAGTGTATTAACCGATGAATGTGCTCAGTCTCTGTTTATCATGGATGCTGACCAGGTTCTTACTTTGTGGTAGTGTTGTTGTCAAGACTACCTAAACCGAGACCAAGTCATGACGAAGACCAAAGAGTATCGATACCAAGATGAGACCAAGCCTTTGAAGAGTTGAGATCAAGTCAAGATCAAGACCAAGGCAGGGCGAGACCGAGTCAAGACCAGAACCAGACCAGTGGGTGTGAAAGGGAGTGGGGAGGGGTGTCAACCGTTAACAGGAAGAAAAATTTCATATTAGCAATGAGTCACATTCTTGTTCTTCTTCAAATGCCAAATCAGAGTCTGACATTGGCGACCATGTTTTTTAAACCAGTTCTCTCACACGCCAACCATAATAGGTCCACAGCTTTCATACCCGTTTCCAATGCCAGACTCTGCAGAAGGTTCTGTCTGTCTTCCTCTGCTTTTTCTTCCCTCCACTCTTCCTTCGATGCATAATTTTTCAATTGAGTTTTCTCTGACTATATGTCCAATGAACCTCAGTTGTCTTTGCCGGACAGTTCGAATGAGGTTCCTTGTTTCGTTGACCAACTCCAATACTTCATCATTTGTTCTATTTCCGATCCAGGATATTCTCTTCATTTTATGGTAAATCCACATCTCCATTGTTTCCAGGTGATTCATATCTTGTTTCCTCAGTGTCCATGACTCACATCCATAGATCAAGGTGGACCATAGATTAGATTAGATTAGATTAGATTAGATTAGATTAGACTAGATTAGATTAGATTAGATTAGATTAGATTAGATTAGATTAGATTAGATTAGATTAGATTAGATAGAACTTTATTGATCCCTTTGGGCGGGTTCCCTCAGGGAAATTCCAGCAGCATCATTACAGGACAAACAGAGAATAGAAAATAGAGAAAAAACTTCTAGATAAATTAAATTAAGTACTTACATATACAAATATAAAAAGAATAAGATATGGGGAAGAGAGGAAGGGGGAGGGGAAAAAAGGGGGGCCAGCAGGAGAGATATTGCACTTTATATTGCACATTGTCCAGTATTGCTTATTGTTAGGCTAGGCTACTGCTCCTTCCCGTCCTCTGTCCTCTTGTTACCCCTCCTCCCCCCAGAGAGAAGTTGTACAGTCTGATGGCATGAGGGACAAAGGAGTTTTTGAGTCTGTTCTTCCTGCTCTTGGGAAGGAGCATTCCGTCACTGAACAGGCTCCTCTGGTTGCTGATGACGGTGTGCAGAGGGTGACTGGCATTGTCCATGATGCTCAGTAGTTTGTCCATAGTCCTCTTCTCTGCCACCGTCACCAGAGAGTCCAGCTTCATGCCAACCACAGAGCCGGCCCACCTGATCAGTTTGTCCAGCTTGGATGTGTCCTTCTTGGATGTGCTGTGACCATGTTTGTACACCACGGTTTGCACACCACGGTGTAAAACAGGACACTGGCCACCACAGACTGATAGAACATCCACAGGCGTTTCCTGCAGATGTTAAAAGGACCGCAGCCTCCTAAGGAAGTATAGCCTGCTCTGTCCCTTCCTGTATAAGTGTTTGGTGTTGCAAGTCCAGTCCAGCTTGCTGTCCAGCCACAGCCTGAGGTACTTGTAGGAATCCACAGCCTCCACCTCGACTCCCTCGATCAGAACTGGTCATGACCTTGGTCTGGACCTCTCAAAGTCAATGACCAGCTCCTTGGTCTTCGAGGTGTTGAGCTGCAGATGGTTCCTGTTGCACCACACAGCAAAGTCCCTCACCAGGCTCCTATACTCCTCCTCTCTGTCATCACTGATACACCCAACGATGGCTGTGTCATCGGCGAACTTCTGAATGTGACACAGCTCCGAGTTGTAGCAGAAGTCCGCGGTGTACAGGGTGAAGAGAAGAGGGGCCAGCACCATGCCCTGGGGTGCTCCAGTGCTGCTAATCACAGTGTCAGACATGATGTCCTTCAGCCTGATGTACTGCGACCTGTCGGTGAGGTAGCTGGAGATCCAGGTGACCAGGCAGGGGTCCACTCGCATCCTGTTCAGTTTGTCCTGAAGCAAAAGGGGCTGGATGGTGTTGAAGGCACTCGAGAAGTCCAAGAAGAGGATCCTCACTGTACCATTTCCCTTATCCAGATGCGAGTGGGCTCGGTGTAGCAGGTAGAGGATGGCGTCTTCCACACCAACACTTGCCCAGTACGCAAACTGCAGACAGTCCTGGGCATGTTGTACCTGAGGTCTGAGGAGGCTGAGGAAGAGCCACTCCAACGTCTTCATCAGATGTGAAGTGAGTGCCACCGGTCGGAAGTCGTTCAGCTCGCTGGGCCGATTCCTTTTGGGAACTGGAACGATGCATGATGTCTTCCAGAGGGTGGGCACTCTCCCCAGCTGCAGGCTGAGGTTGAAGATGCGTTGGAGTGGTTCACCCAGTTCAGCAGCGCAGGTCTTCAGTAGTTGGGGACACACCTTGTCCGGGCCTGCTGCTTTCCTGGGGTGAAGCTTCCTCAGTTGACCTCTGACCTGGTCTGCAGTAATGCATGGAGGAGTCTGTGTTGAGGTGGGGCAGGAGGGGGAGGAGGGGGCTGCTGCAATGACTTGGGGGAGGTGTGTTGAGGGAAGAAGGAGAGATGGCTGCAGTGAGGGGGAAGGGGGGGGATGTGGGCTGGTTGAACCGGTTGAAGAAGTCATTCAACTCGTTCGCCCTCTCCAATGTCCCCTCAACAACTCTGGTCTTTGCATTGTGGCCTGTGATGGTTTTCACACCTTCCCAGACCCCCCTCATGCTGTTCTCCTTCAGCTTCTGCTCCACCTTTCTCCTGTAGCTGTCCTTAGCTTCCCTCACACAGCGTTTCACCTCCTGCTGTGCTGCTTTCATCGCCTCCCTGTCCCTGCACCTGAAGGTGGCCTTCTTCCTGTTTTATGTAGCATTTCATATGTAGCATTTCATGAGTCTTTTCTTTGTGTTCATTGATAGGTTTTTGTTTGTGAGAGTACTTGACATGTCTGTAAATGTTCTTTGATACTGTAATCATTTTCTGATTTCAGTGTTGCATCTGCAATCTTGGGTTAGGATGCTACCAAGTGATAGGATGCAACCAATAATGTGATAGGACACTATCACTTTATTGGTTGCATTTAAAACAGGAAATTTTACGTCTAATCACATTAACAATGTTAACAAATAAATCAGACAATGCACAGGCAATTTAGTGAAATCCCAACAGTTGTGATCTTGAAATAAAATCCCAAGTCCCCCATGTCTGAGTCCAAGCCAAGACAGAGTAAAAATGCGGTCGATTGCAAGACGAGACTGGTCTCAAGTACTACAGCACTAGTTTGTGGTCTGTAATTTCTTATTTGTTTGCATTTTAATCTTGCTTTGCTGTATTTTTACACGATCATGAGGAGGATCCAGAATCTGATATGCACTGCAGTGCTCTTGAATCCACCACTCCAGAAGTACAAACCATACTGCCAACACATGAATGAATGAATGAATGAATGAATGAATGAACTTTTTGGACATGTTAGTGTTTTCCACATATCTTTTCTTCCACTCAATACACAGCTCTAGTGGATATTTTCAAAGTGCTGTTCAAGTGGAATTTTCTAAAACATCTTGAGTTTTCAAGTATTTGTATGGACAGGGCCTACAATTCACATCAGTTGCTAAACAGTTTCTATTTCACTCCGATTTTCATCCATGCATCCATCCATCCATCCATCCATTATCTGTACCACTTATCTGTCAAGGTCATGAGGGAAGCTGGAGCCAATCCCAGCTGACTTTTGGTGAAAGGCGGGGTTCACTCTGGACAGGTCACCAATATATTGTAGGGCTAACACAGAGCCAAACAACAGCTGACACACCACTTACCAGCCACCTACAATGCAGTCCTTGACACACTTCTCAGAAAACTGAATACACATCCACAACAAGACTCAGCTGACTTCAATGACTCACATGATGGCAGAGAGAGCCAATGACCCACAGATCACCCTAACAACCCTCGAGGCTGCTAATACCATTCACACTTGGCCTCCAGTGACGCTGAGAGAGTCAATGACCCATGTGACCTCAACAACTCTCCTTAGGGTTGCCTTTGGTCCACTAGAGGATAAATACCTGGAACTCCGCACTAGTCAGACAGAACTGAAGAAGCCTTTTGGATGAGAGGTGAAACGTCTTCAAGGATTTCAAGCAAGTCCAGTTGCCTTCTTTAGCACCTACAGTTTATGATGGCCTGGATGACCGAGAACCTTCACAGACATCGAGCCAAACACCAATTCAGGCTACATCCACACGACAACAAGATTTTTTTTTTAAAATATCGCGTCCACATGGGCAACGGATCAGTAAAATATCAGGTTCATATGGCAACGCAACGCTTGCTGAAAACGATGCAATACACATGCCACACCACTACGTGCGCTGTAAGACGGTCCCATCGGAGACACCAGAACAATAGAAGTAGACGCATGCACATAACTGCGCATGCGCACAGTGACTATCCCTGTCACTGTCACACGCACACACTTTCTCACTCCCTATCCTATGGCTATAGTCCCTTTAAATCACGTGCTCGTTTTTTGAATGGAGACGCGGAAAGAGGAATGAATGGGGGTAGATGGAAGCCGGTATGCCAACATTCTGATATCCTCCAGAATTCTTTAATGGTCCGGAATAAATTGAATGCTACACGTTGATGGATTACTTTGTTCTTCTATGCCCTTTTTGAGGAATGTATTGTCGGACTTAAACCAACATCTGAAGAGGTGAGATCGCTCCTTTTTTTCCCTATTTTTGCTGGCGGGATTGACTCTGCCCTAAGGGTTATTCTCTCACTCTCTCTCTCTCTCTCTCTCTCTCACTTTGCACCATTACACAATAAATATTCACAGTGAAAATATTTTGTAAGCGCGTTTCATGAACCAAATTATAGGATTTGTTGACAACTCGCATCGAGTTCGTTACACTTCTACCCGTCGTGAAGCACGTGGTTGTGACGTTATCGTAAACAAATCCGTTCTACTCATCCAGACAACTTCGCAACGGCTCCGTTGCCAGATTTTTTCACTCTGGAACCCGTTCTCAAAAGGTTTAGTTTTAGGGCACCCAAAACGCCGGTGCCGTGTGGACGCCAGGCCGAAACGATAAACAATTTTATCAGATTCAGCTGAATCCGTTGCCGTGTGGACAGGGCCTCACACTCACATTCACACCTATGGGCAGTTGAGAGTAGCCAGTTGACCGAATCATCATGTCGTTGGACTCTTTCTAAATCTTACTTTGAGTAAGTCATTATCTTTCACGGCACTGGTGCCACACAGACTATGTTCAGTAAAGACACAAAATCTACATTTGTTTGTTTTATTAATCTGAAATGAAATTTGGATTCATTGTCCAGTATTTGGAGTTAATGAAGATAATGGAAGGTTCTTAGTGATCACAGTTTCATGCAGAAATACAGTATCAAATTCCAATAATGATCACTGGTCATCTTTAGAGTCAAACATCTGACAAGGCCGATGAAATAATCGCTAATTCCCATGACTGGCGTTTTTCAGGTGTTACCACACTCCTTGATAACATTTTACAGTCATTAAATACCAAACACATTTGCAATGAATCAGGAGTCAATGTTCTACCCGGCTCCTGAAGCCAAGAGTGCCAGGTTAATCAACGCCACGGCAGGATATCGTTTATTGAGCGGCTCTCTGGTGAAACGGATGATGAATGTCACTGGGCATGTGCAAATGCCAGGCTATGAATTTAACATGACAGGAATAGCACCACACCTTCATTTCTTTACACGAAGAGAAGTGTGGATGGATACAAGAACTAAAACATGACTAACAGACTGTGTAAAGTGTGAAAGACAAAGCACACGTTCTGATGCACAGTGTGGGAGAGAAAGACAGATGGGAAATCAGGGAGACGTGGGAGAGAGAGAGAGAGAGACAGCTGTCTTGTTAGTAATGGCAATTCCACAAGCAGAAGAATTCATCATCAGTACAGGACTGCTGTTACAGGAAAATAATCAACAGTGAGGTGGTGCGATGCTGTTACTATTACCATAGCATGTCCTGAAGTGTTTTATTCCGCTTACAGCACAGTGATTTCAAAACTATAACAATTTTCTAATTGCTCTTTTTTTTTCATTTATAGTTACACCGTTAAACAGCAATGACAAGTTAGGTCCTATTATAAACAATTGCACCATATCCAGCCTCTTTTTTTTTGTCTATCAAGTGAATTAGACAAACAAACAAACAAACAAATTTGCTGTGGTATAAAGAAACTGGAAACCTGAAGACTTTCCCATGGTGGAAAACTTACTGACTGTTCCAAAATCACTGACACTGAAAACTCCGTCCATGAATTGAATAAACATCTTCTGAAAGAAAACTGTTTTTCTTTTGCGGTTACTATAGAAATGAATACATATTAGGAAGACAGCAATTAATATAACAAGAGTGCTCTGAGAGCACAATATCCCCCACTGGCAACTCGGCCATAACTCTGGTAAAATGCGACTGAATTGAACGAAATTGCAATATGCATATTACCAACATATAACAAAGAATCCTGTCAAGTTTCGTGAAATTCCTCCAAAAATTGTGAGAGGACTTTATTTCAGAAGGTGAGCACCCTTCCTGGGACGGATGGATGGACAGACATCGCCATGACATAATCCCCCTTCAGGCCTTTCAGCCAGCGGGGGATAAAAATTGTGAGGGAAGTTGATTTCAGAAAGCAAGCACACCTTGATGAAATTGCCAAAGTACAAGTTTGTTAATAATCAAGGGCATAACTATGGTAAAATTTGCCCAAATTAAACGAAATTTCACTATACGTGTAATTGTCATATAACAAAGCCTTTTGCCAAGTTTGGTGAAATTCCTCCACAAATTGTGAGAGGAGTTGATTTCAGAAGAATGTACACCCTCATGAAATTGTCAAAGTACAAGTTATTTAATCAAGGGTCAAAACTCTGGTAAAATTTCCACAAACCAAATTAAATCGCAATATGCACATTTACCATCATATAACAATGCCTTTTACCAAGCTTCGAGAAATTCATCCAAAAATTGTGAGAGGAGTTGATGTCAGAAGGCAAGCACAACTTCATGAAATTGTGAAAGTACAAGGTTGTTAATCAAGGGCCAGAACTCTGGTAAAATGTGCCGAATTTAGCGATATTGCAATATGCGTATTACCAATATATAACAAAGAATCTTGCAAAGTTTCATGAAATTCCTCAAAATATTGTGAGAGGAGTTGATTTCAGAAGCTGAGCACCCTTCCCAGGATGGACGGATGGACGGACGGAAATCGCCACGACATAATCCCCCTTCAGGCCTTTCGGCCAACGGGGGTTAACAACTGGAACTGCTATCATAACGGCTGTTATAGAATATTTAAATAATATTGGCTGGCTTTTTTTCGTGGCATATCAGATATATTCCATTCAATGAGCATGATATTGAACGAGTCGAATACGAGTAACTGATTGGAATATATCTAATATACCACGAAAAAAAGCCAGCCAATATTATTATTATTATTATCTCATCTCATTATCTCTAGCCGCTTTATCCTTCTACAGGGTCGCAGGCAAGCTGGAGCCTATCCCAGCTGACTACGGGCGAAAGGCGGGGTACACCCTGGACAAGTCGCCAGGTCATCACAGGGCTGACACATAGACACAGACAACCATTCACACTCACATTCACACCTACGCTCAATTTAGAGTCACCAGTTAACCTAACCTGCATGTCTTTGGACTGTGGGGGAAACCGGAGCACCCAGAGGAAACCCACGCGGACACGGGGAGAACATGCAAACTCCACACAGAAAGGCCCTCGCTGGCCCCGGGGCTCGAACCCAGGACCTTCTTGCTGTGAGGCGACAGTGCTAACCACTACACCACCGTGCCGCCCTATTATTATTATTATTATTATTATTATTATACATACACATTTCTTTTGGATGTTCAACACGTCTTTCTCTTTCAAAATTCTCTCAAAATCTTCCGTATTTAACAAAGCAAATCTGGCGGCCAAGTTTGTTTACAAATTGTCACAGTTGCTTGCTCGTGCAGAAGTTTTACGTCTCCGACATGCGACGTCATGTTGTCTTGACAACCATACAATATCGTAAACCATATTCAACGCTCATACTCCATTGGGTAGAGTGGCATAATACACGTAGGATAAGCGATATGCTAACAATATTGCATGCTATCAAACGAAATGAATGTAACCCGCTAGAAGGGAATAGAACACGTTTTTACTCCATCGAAAAAGTGTCCTTTATGTACAGTGGGGAAAACAAGTATTTGATCCCTTGCTGATTTTGTTGGTTTGGCCACTAATAAAGACTCAATCAGTCTGTAATATTAATGGTAGGTGTAGTCTAACATGCTGAGACAGAATATCACAAAGAAAATCAAGAAATCGACTTTAAATAATTTGTATTAATTTATTTGCATTTTATTGGGGAAAATAAGTATTTGAACCCTCTTGCCAAAAGGACTTAGTACTTTGTGGCAAACCCCTTATTAGCAAGCACAGAGGTCAGACGTTTTTTGTTGTTGATGACCAGGTTTCTGCACATATTAGGAGGAATTTTGGTCCACTCTTCTTTGCAAATGACCTCTAAATCATCAAGATTCCGTGGCTGTCGCTTGGCAACTCTGAGCTTCAGCTCTCTCCATAGATTTTCTGTAGGATTCAGGTCCGGAGACTGGCTGGGCCACTCCATGACCTTGATATGTTTCTTCTTCAGCCATTCCTTGGTTGCCTTGGCTGTATGCTTTGGGTCATTATCCTGCTGGAAGACCCATCCACGACCCATTTTAAGCTTCCTGACAGAGGGAAGGAGGTTTTCACTTAGGATTTTACAGTACATGGCTCCGTCCATCCTCCCATTGATACGGTGAAGTAGCCCTGTGCAGAAAAACACCCCCAAAGCATAATGTTACCACCTCCATGCTTGACAGTGGGGATGGTGTTCTTGGGGTCATAAGCAGCATGTCTCTCCCTCCAGACACGACGGGTTGAATTGATGCCAAAGAGCTCAATTTTGGTCTCATCTGACCATAACACCTTCTCCCAGTCACTCTCCAAGTCATTCAGATGTTCAGTGGCAAAGTTCAGGTGGGCCTGCACATGTGCTTTCTTAAGCAGGGGTACTTTGCGAGCACTGCAAGATGTTAGACCATTGCGGTGTAAAGTGTTACCAACTGTTTGCTTGGTGACTGTGATCCCAGCTGCTTTAAGATCATCCACTAACTCTGCCCGTGTTGTATTAGGTCTATTTCTCACCGTTCTCATGATCCTGGAAACCCCACGAGGTGAGATCTTGTTTGGAGCCCCAGACCTAGGTCGATTGATGATCATGTTGTGAGTCTTGTACTTGCGCACAATTGCAACAACAGTTGTCACCTTAACGCCCAGCTTCTTGCTAATGGTTTTGTAGCCCATACCGGTCTTGTGCAGGTCTACAATCTTCTCCCTTAAATCCACAGAAAGCTCTTTAGTCTTTCCCATGTTGGAGAGTTTGGAGTCTGACAAACTGATTGATTCTGTGGCCAGGTGGCTTTTATACAAGTCATTAGTGATATCAAGTGTCTTCAATTTAGGTGACAAGGTAATTTGGAGAGTCTAACTTGACTGTATTAACAAGAACTCTTGATGGTTACTAGGGGATCAAATACTTCTTTTTCTCAATAAAATACAAATAAATTAATATAGATATTTAAAAGTTATTTTCTGGATTTTCTTTCTGATATTCTGTCTCCACATGTTAGAATACACCTACCATTAAAATTACAGACTGATCAAGTCTTTCTTAGTGGGTAAACCAACAAAATCAGCAAGGGATCAAATACTTGTTTTCCCCACCGTACAATAATAATCAATACCTTGTGACCAATCAGATTGAAGCAATCATTGAAATTATCACTGGGGCCTACTGTGATTTTGTTTTACTAATCATTTCAAATACATAAAGAAAGAGAAAGCAAGGGTTTGTACATATCTGGACATTTCTTGTCCAATTGGCCTTTGGATTTGTCCAAGTTGATTGATCACTGATGACTTAATTTGTTGATTTGATGACATCAAATTTTATAGGAACTGCTGAGGAACTACCTGCCTGCCCTTCAAATCATCACTGAGACTGTGCTTACAAGTGTGTTTTCTCGCCTCTCAGGCCAGAACTCTCCTGCGGAGTCCTCGCATACTTTCACCTGTGGACAAATGGAAGGCATGTTTAAAAAGTGGGACACTCCTAATTACAAAATTTCCAGCAGTCCACAGAGACATCCCCACTTGGCTAGGCCTCAGCACTGACTAATGAATTGAGCAATTAGTAGAGAGAGAGAGAGAGAGAGAAAGAGAGAGAGAGAGCGAGAGAGAGCATTTTCTCGCTGGTCCTCTTAACAAGTTCAGGATTAATGATCACATGCTATACAGAGGACACAGCAGTCGATCCTTAGGCCCATGTACTAAAAGTAGGCTTGAGACACATGCTCAGGTCAGTGTGTGTATCTGAATGTGACAGATTAAATGCATTTCTAAGAATTCATGAGGCATGACCTTAAAGCTTTGCATATCTCTATACTGGTTTCCATAGAAAAACCTATACATCAAATAAGGCTGGCAATTAAAGCGAGACGGCCTTTCAATTTCATAAAATTGGTGAAATTTAGTTCCCTCTGAAATTTGGTCATTATGATAATGTTTATTTCTGTAATATCTCACAAAATATCAGGCCATTCTGTGGCTGGGAAGTTATTTAATTTGAGGGGATTCCCAAGCAAATAATGTGCATGAAATTGCTCGCTTCACCCAGTCAAGCAGACAGAGAAAGTCCGTGTGTGCATGCGTAGGTTTACCTTTGAGCGTGCACTGACAGTTCCATCATTCTGTCGCTAAACGAACAGCTGATCACACCGAGGTGCTCGCTGACCACCGATATTTATTAGTTTGGTCCCGCGTTTCCTTTCCTTCGTATATAGCATAACGTCTTTTCTTCTCGCTTTTCGTTACTGTAGTTGGCCTTTCACGTTTCATTCTCACACTCATGTCCTCCAGTTCTCCCTCCTGTTTCAAATTTGTATCCCACAATGCCTTCACTGTAAAAAAATTTACGGGCGGGTGTTGATTGAACATAGATTTTACATATCATTTGACTCAGAAATGTCATTTTCACTTACAACCAACTAAACCAGGTCGGCCTAATACACTTTCTCTCATTGTGATATCATGTTGAGCTATCAAGAATTTTAACATCCAAATATCAAAGATATCCTTGTTGATAGAACTAGCTGCAACCTGTTGCAACGCTGCATGTTGGTATCCTTGTTGGTAGAACCAATGACGCATATATACACGTGCTGTATGGGGTTTCCTTACCTCTGCGCAGGGGCAAATCACATCAAGGAGGAACGTGCTTGTTCTGAAGAACTTCGCCTTGCTGGGAATATTGGTTGTCTTTCATGGTGAGTAGTGTATGTTTGCTTGTTTTAGAAGACGGGTTGTGCTTACAGTCTTACAAATAAGTGTTTTCCTTTGACAATTATTTGTAAGTGTCTTTTTTGCGCCAGTGATTTATTGTATGTTTTAAGGTACAGGTAACTTGAAAAAAACATCATATGAAATGTAGAAATACATGTTATTATAGCAAACATTTATTTGTTATTATAAGAAGAGTAACCTAATTTGGGTAACAGCAAAAATACGTTGGTTGAAATCAAATGTAAACTCAAATTTTCTAGGCAACATGATGCAAGAGAATTTTGAGTTGAGATGGTCAACAACAAATAGTACGTTGGTTGAACTCAAATTTCAACTCAGAAATCCTTGTTGACTTAACAAGGATCTTTGTTGACTTAAGAAGGATTTTCGTGTTTAAATTTGAGTTCAACCAACTTACCTTTTGTTGTTGACCATCTCAACACAAAATTCTCTTGCATCATGTTGCCTAGAAAATTTAAGTTGAGATGGTCACTTTTTTTTTTTACAGTGTTGTGCGAACGGGGAGAGCCCACCACGTGATGCACAATGTACAGTAGTATCTTGAACCGGGTCATGGTGAGGCAGGAAAAAATAGCGGAGAATTTAGGGCCACATGGCCTTAAATTCATAAATTGTTCTATTTAAAAAATAATAAAATTGGAAGTCTGTGATTTGAATTCAGTAGCTTTCAGTCCACTAAACAAAAATAATTGGGTGTCAGGGAAAATTCTTATGACCTACACTTGAAAAATCTGAAACGCAGTTTATCTTTAATACTGTATATAATACATAAGATGAAATTTCCTGACTTCCCCAAAATCAGACACGAAACACCTCCAGTTCAGAGTGACACCACTGTTGAATTTTCAAATCTGATTGGTCAGAAAGTGTTAATTTGACCTGCTCGACATGACATGCGCTTGATTTTGACTTACACCATAGCGCTTCTGCATTCTCAAACCTGATTGGTCAGAAGGTCTTAATTTTCTATAACTTCTCTCACAGGCATTCCACAACATTAAATACAGCATCCATCCATCCATTCATCCATTATACATAGCCACTTATCCTGTACAGAGTCGCAGGCAAGCTGAAGCCTATCCCAGCTGACGATAGGCGAGAGGCGGGGCACACCCTGGACAAGTCACCAGGTCATTGCAGGGCTGGCACACAGAGACAAACAACCATTCACACTCACATTCACACCTACGGTCAATTTAGAGTCACCAATTAACCTAACCTGCATGTCTCTGGACTGTGGGGGAAACTGGAGCACCAGGAGGAAACCCACACGGACACAGGGAGAACATGCAAACTCCACACAGAAAGGCCCCTATCAGCCGCTGGGCTCAAACCAAGAACCTTCTTGCTGTGAGGTGACAGTGCTAACCACTACACCACCGTGCGGCCTCATATAAATATAAATAATTCTAATTACAAATAATAATAGAAATAAATGAAAATATTCTATGGAAGTATTTAGAAGGGAGTTATTATCAAAACCTAATAAGAGTACTATTTCCAATGTTATCATCAAACTTATCAGAACGAGGTGCGCATCCACCTCTCAAAATAATGCAAATTTAAGTTATGTTTAAAATTGGATACTGATAGAGACTTGGAAATCGCCTCAGGGAGTGAGATCCAGACAGAGACCCCTCAATAAAGAAAAGAGTACTGTGCCTTGGCAGTACAACCCTTAGGGATATTCAGATTGTTACTATTCCTTGTATTATGTTGATGTATACTGGAGCATTTCCTTAACAAGCTAGTAAGATAATTAGGGGCAAGTTTATTCATGCATTTATGCATAAGTACGGTGTCTCTTATGGTTAACAAATCAGTGGCAAAGCTTCAGTTCCTTAAGAGTAGGTGTTATGTGATCATATTTGAGCTGCCCAGATGGAATTTAAGAATATTTGAATTGCTGGTACCTGACCAGACAGCAGAACAAGAAAAAAGCTAAGTAAAAATTAAAGAATGATTGTAAAGAGTGTCTGTCGGTCAAAAAGGTGACGGATCCTACTCATCATTACTAGTTTGCTTATTAGATCTGTGGCTAGAGTCCTGATATGGTCATCGGATGACAAGTTCTTATCGACTATAACGCCGAGGTCTTGAAGTGAGTGGACGATGGGTAGCTCCTTCCCCAGGAACATGATGGGCAGGATAGGCGTCTGACTGAGCATCTTGCTTGATCCAAACACACAGAACTTGGCCTTGTCAGGACTAATCAGCAAACTGTTCTCACAACACCAAGCAACCACCCACAGTAGATCTTGCTGGAGGTCATTGAGCCCTCCGTTGATCTCTTTGTTGGAGAATGAGACGTAAAGCTTGGTATCGTCAACAAACGACTCGACATTACATGTCTTGCAAACTTATGGTAGATCATGAATACACAGATTGAAGAGCAAGGGACCAAGGATGGACCCTTGTGGAACGCCATGCTTTAGACTCAAGGGACTTGAGAGGGATCGCATTAATGCGTACTTGTCATCTCTTGCCCGCCAAATAACTTTGGAACCATGCTAGGGCCATCTCGGAAACGTTGAGGTCTTGTTACTTTGTAAGTAGCTTCTGATGGTCGATCCACCAAGGGGAAGTCTAAGACCAGAAGAAACTATGTAGTGCTTCGTAGTGTTTTTTGAGCAACATGCTGAAATTGTTTTATTAACTTCAAATGGGGTCAGCATGGTGGTTTTGTGGTTAGCACTGTCACCTCACAGCAAGAAAGTTCTGGGTTCGAGCCCAGTGGCCGATGGGGGCCTTTTTGTGTGGAGTTTACATGTTCTCCCCGTGTCTGCGTGGGTTTCCTCTGGGTGCTCCGGTTTCCCCCACAGTCCAAAGACATGCAGGTTAGGTTAACTGGTGGCTCTAAATTGACCGTAGGTGTGAATGTGTGCATGAATGGTTGTCTGTCTCTATGTGTCAGCCCTGTGATGATTTGGTGACTTGTCCAGGGTGTGCCCCACCTCTCGCCCATAGTCAGCTGGGATAGGCTCCAGCTTGCCCGTAACCCTGCACAGGATAAACGGTTACAGATAATGGATGGATGGTATGTGGCGGCCATTTTGTTTACAAATCACAAAATGTGTTTGAGAATGTTTGACTCTACTGAGTACTAAGACAGCAATTATGTCCAGATTTAATCAAAAGCCTTGGACTTGTTCACAAAAATTACTGTCGGTTCTGCATCATATGCAAATTATCTTACATTGCAGTGGGCGGGGCTAAATGTTGGCAAAGGTATAGGCTTGAGCTAGGAAATAAGAAGACTTTTTATGCGTATTGTGTATTTTTTCT
Organism: Neoarius graeffei; assembly: GCF_027579695.1. Taxonomy (NCBI): domain Eukaryota; kingdom Metazoa; phylum Chordata; class Actinopteri; order Siluriformes; family Ariidae; genus Neoarius; species Neoarius graeffei. Next base: position 11,293,115 of record NC_083572.1, read on the forward strand.
GTTCTAAACAAGAACGCACACTAAATTGTGGTTATGAATATTCAGTTTTAAATATCCCATGCTGTTTGATGGCAAGGTTTTTTTTCTCTCTCTCTCACTTGAAAGATGTACCACTTTTTTTTTTTTAAACTTTGAACACCAGGTCTCAACATTGCTCAGCATACCCACTACTCCATCAACTCATCCATCCGTCCTTATTGAACTATGCACTCTGAAATGTAGTGTCAAACACCTGAGGGAGGAAACAGTAACATATAATTGAAAGTAATTCACCAGCTTAATCCACCATCTGCTCTCTCTCTCTCTCTCTCTCTCTCTCTCTTGTTCCTCCTCATGCATTCATTAACCTCTGCCTACAGGAAAAAGAGAGATAAAAACCAGAACGAAGAGGATTCTACTATTATAACAGAGATAAAAAGCCCGAGTTATTTTCTCAGAATAAATAGCAGCAATAAATACTGGAATATTCTGTTTCGCCCTCTGACACATCCTCACACAAACCCACACACAGACTGACGACACAATCTTACGAATATTCACTAATATTCAAATAACTCATATTTCATGCAGAAAGCATATAAAGTATCAGATAACGACAAAAGCTAGGAAGAGAATGAACGAAGGAAGCACATGCACACACGAATGTACACATGAATGGTGTGTGTTGCTAAATTAAGCTTTGACAGAAGTTCCCTCCTTCCTACTGTAGTTACACACACACACACACACACACACACACACACACACACACACAACCCTCCCATTGCATAACGTGAAGGTTTATATAAGTGTGTCATACACCCACACAAGCTTCAGTTAGTGGATTTAACAGGCGAAGAGAGAGAGAGAGAGAGAGAGAGAGAGAAGGCAACTGGATGTAACAGTGACTGTCACCGATAGACAGACTATCCAAATTCCTGCCATGTGCTCTTTAATACGTGGCATGAAAACAAAAACTGACACCATAGCACCAAAGGAAAAAAAAAAAAAGATTACAGAAACATACAGAGATGCAGTAATATTGCCAAGTTCAACAAAGCACACAATGTTCAGCTGAAACATTGGATTTAGCTTTCGAGCTGACAGTGTCAATTTTATTCCATTTTATTTCTTTAGAAGCGAATCAGAATCCAATCCAAGTTTACAGCTGAGAACATAAACGCAAACTAAATTGTTAAACACGTTAAATATGTTTATATTGAAGTAGTTTTGTTATTCCGATGCTAATTTGTTGGATGATGCACTGTAAAAAATGTCCGTAGAATTAACAGTGAATTTATGTAAAATCATGACATAAAAAAACTGGAAATACAAAAACAATGAAGCAGTGTGTAATTTACATCAATATACTGTAAAACTCCTAACCACATACCACTGTTAATTTAACAGTAAGAATATGTTGAATTGATCATATTTTTTTGTAGAATTTACAAATTGTTGTAGTTTAAACACAGACAAACTGTAATACTAAAACAGAATGTGATAGTTAAAATCAGGGCTTTGAACCAGAATTTTTTTCCTATTGGTTCGTTCCGAACAGAAACGGAATTTTAATGTTTCCGGTTTTGGGTTCCACCATTAAATAGACGTTCCCGAACCGGTTAGAACAAAAAAATTTCGTTCCCGGAACGGTTAATTACGTTCCCTGTCAGCTGTTTAACAAATGGCTATAAAATTATGTCTCTGTCTCATCCAGCTTAAGCCAAATGTAGGCTAATTCTATTACAACCTTCATTAAATAAGACAAGAAATAATTCAAAACAATTATTATTTCAAATGTTGGCGATTTGGATTCTCAGTATGTCTTCCCATCTACACAAACAGAAAAAGTGCCAAAAATGAAAGATAATTCGTTTAGTGTGTTACCAAAGGCTAGTCAGGCCCTATAGAGGGCTACCGCATGACGTCACCGCGCCGCGAGATTTTGTTAGGCGCCATATTGGAAGACCAAGTACACATCTATGCAAGTACATACATACATAAAACAAACAACACCTGAAATGTAGCCAGGGCCGGTTCTGCCCTAATCTGGACCCGGGTGCAACATCGCGCAACCCCCCCCCCCAAAAAAAACCCCAGTCTAAATCAGGACAACCATCACATAACTATAACTATAAACATTTTATATCAACTATTTTAACTAAATGGGCTATAATAAATAAGCCTGCAGGCAGCCATGGCGGGCTGCCTCAGAAAAGTAACCATTCAATGACACAACTGAAGGCCTGCAGCCACGGCGGGCTGCCTCAGAAAAGTAACCATTTGTCCTACCTTAAAACTCGTTTTGCATTTTCTGCCTCCTTTTTTGTATTTTCGACCCTCCGTTTATTTTCTTTCCTTTTCTGAAAACCCGATTTGTGTCCAGACATTTTGTTCTGCTACCAACGAACTAACTCGTCAGGTCTCGTCTCTCGAGCCCGCGATGATTCCCGTGGGAAGGGCAACAATTGATACATTTTTACAAACAGCCAATAAACAGCCAATAGGGAGGTTGCAATGTTCAGGCTCTTCTTTGCTCAGACACTCAGTAATGCAATTACTCACTTATTATCACATGGAGACGCGATAGTAGTCCACCTTCCCGCTCTCTCCATTCAGTCAGTGAACCCCAGCGGGTCATAGAAACTTGCGCAGGAAAAGAATGACTTTTTTTATTTGTAGGCTACGGAAACTTTGAGGAACGAAATAAAAACCGGTATTAACCGGTTACCATTATTTTTAATAAGCGTTTCTGTTCCGGAACATAAAAAATAATAAAGTTTCTGGTTTCGTTTCTGTTCCATGTGAAATAGAAAAAGTTCCCGGTTTTCGTTTTCGTTCCTTGAACCGGTTCAAAGCCCTGGTTAAAATTACATCATTGCCCTGTTAAAAAAATAAAAAAACGGCCACCGTCGTGACTCAGTTGACTGAAGGCCAATTTATGCTGATAACGCAGTCCTCGCAGACAGTGTCGCAGATAGCGTCTGCGTAGCCCCCCCACCTTCGCAGACGCTCTGCGTGCACCTCCTAAAAATTATGACCACCGCAGAAGCCTCGCAGACAGCGTCGCAGACAAGAGGGCTCTGATTGGTCCACTCTACATCCGCTGTACACACACTTCCGCTTCCCTACTTTCCCGGTTTGGTTTGTTTTCACGACCGCCATTTTTAAAAACACGAGCGAAGATGGAGCAGCACGAAGAGCGGTTGATCGAGGAAGTGAGGAAGTACGTACATCTATACAACTCCAGTTCTAGTCATTATAAGTAACCGGAGGATAAACACTCCACTAACCACACCCACCAACTACTCCTAGCGATTTCGCGACTTCGCGCCCCCTTGCGTTGTAGCGGTGAATAACATAGCGCACGCCTATTACTCCCCGCTCAACGATAAATTACAACTGTCTGCGAAAAGCTATCTGCGAAAGCCTTGTCGCAAGAGCATGCAGAGGCCTTGAGGCGCCATACCATGAATCCGGGGACCCGGGTTCGATTCCGACCCAAGGTCATTTCCCGATTTCTCTCCAGCTCATTTCCTGTCTCTACACTGTCCTATCCAATAAAGGTGAAAAAGAGCCCCCCAAAAAATATCTGTCTAGTAGATCATTGCTTGTAACCATTTTGAATCATTGTTTATTGTACAATGAATATCCGTAAAATTAACAGTTATGTATTGATTGTACATTGAATACCTGTAAAATTTACATTTAGTTATCATTAATTGTACGTGTAATCCCAGTGATATGTACAAGTTATTCTGTAATGTTGTTTACATTTCACTGTATTTTTAACAGGATTATTCTGGCAACCACAGCTGCCAGTGTTTTTTCCGTAAAAACAACGGATTTTTTTTTTTACAGTGTGGTGTATTTCTGTTCATCCTGGAAGAAGAAGGTTGTCACATTGCGAGCGTGGTTAGGATAGGAGAAAATAGTTCAACAATATCAAACATGACTACTAACAACCATTGTTGACTCCAAAAAGCAAAACTAACCGAGGGCTTTTTGTTTTAAATGACTCGCCATTATCCACCAATGTTCAACATCATATTAGTGAGAAATCCAAATGCTGAAGGTAGACGGCCTTTCAGATTTTTCTCGTGTAGGTCATAAAAAGAATTTTCCCTGACACCCAATTATTTTTGTTTAGTGGACTGAAAGCTACTGAATTCGAATTACAGACTTCCAATTTAATTCTTTTTTTTTAAATAGAACGATTAATGAATTTAAGGCCACGTGGCCCTAAATTCTCCACTATTTTTTCTGCTTCACCATGACGCAATTCAAGATACTACGTCATGCATCACGTAGTGGGCTTTCGCCATTCACGCAAGGCACTGTGGGATACAAATTTGAAACAGGAGAGGAAAATTGAGGGCGCGAATGAAACGTGAAAGACCGACGACAGTAACGAAAAGTGAGAAGAAAAGACGTTATGTTGCGAAGGAAATGAAACGCAACGCAGGACTGAACTAATAAATAGTGGCGGTCAGCGAGCACCTCGGTGTGATCAGCTGTTCGTTTAGCGACAGAATGATGTAACGGTCAGTGTACGGTCAAAGGTAAACCTGCGCATGCGCACACGGACTTCCTCTGTCTGCTTGACTGCGCGAAGCGAGCAATTTCATGCACATTATTTGCTCGGGAATCCCCTCTAATTAAATAACTTCCCAGCCACAGAATGGCCTGATATTTTGTGAGATATTACAGAAATAAACATATATCACAATGACCACATTTCAGATGGAACTAAATTTCACCGATTTTATAAAATCGAAAGGCCGTTTAGCTTTAAGGCATTGGTTTAAATGGTGCAAGGCAGCTAAGTTATGGCGGAGACTCGACTCAGCTAGTTAGGGACCAATGATATGACTGCAGTACTGTATTAGCATAAAATTTGAAGCTAATCTGTTTGACTAAACTGTAAAAAAAAATTTGTTGTTTTGAATTAAAAAAGTGAGTAACCTGGTTGCCTGAAAATTTTGAGTTCATTAAAACTCATATAGTAAGTTAGAATAATGAGGCAATCAAGTTGCATTTTGCTAACTTATACAGTAAGTTTCAACAAACTTGAAATTTTAAGGTAACTAGGTTCATCACTGGGCGGCACGGTGGTGTAGTGATTAGCGCTGTCGCCTCACAGCAAGAAGGTCTGGTTTCGAGTCCCGTGGCCGGTGAGGGCCTTTCTGTGCGGAGTTTGCATGTTCTCCCCATGTCCGCGTGGGTTTCCTCCGGGTGCTCCGGTTTCCCCCACAGTCCAAAGACATGCAGGTTAGGTTAACTGGTGACTCTAAATTGAGCGTAGGTGTGAATGTGAGTGTGAATGGTTGTCTGTGTCTATGTGTCAGCCCTGTGATGACCTGGCGACTTGTCCAGGGTGTACCCCGCCTTTCACCCGTAGTCAGCTGGGATAGGCTCCAGCTTGCCTGCGACCCTGTAGAAGGATAAAGCGGCTAGAGATAATGAGACAGTGTAGAGGTGACAGATCAAGGTGTGAGATAGCTTGACAGATGAAATACTAAAAGCACTGCTGCATCACTGGCTTGAGGTAGAGATGAAACAAGAACCAAGTCCTACGACCACCACAGGAAATCCTTAACTAAAACTAGTAGGGCACTTTGTAGAGTGTATACATCTGCCAAGCCACATTTTCAAATGTGTGTCAAAATCGAATCAATTGTTCCTTGGCCCATGGCTCACCTTTCCTCCAAATTTCATCCAAATCCATTCACTACTTTTTGAGTTACGTTGGGAAAAACAAAAAAGTCTTCAATCCACATGCATTACTGGATTTGAATCAAAATCGAATCAATTGTTCCTTGGCCCATCGCTCACCTTTCCTCCAAATTTCATCCAAATCTGTTCACTACTTTTTGAGTTATGTTGGGAACAGATAAAGAAACGGACGTGAAAACAAAGTTAGTGGAGATAATGAAGATTTTAACATGAAGAAAGATTAAACAAAAGAATTAATATGCAATTTCTTCTAGGTGGGGTGGATTTTTCATTCAACAGTTAGTGACACAAGTGTCTCTGTTCTTCGGTCAGACCCAGACAAGACCCAAGTCCCTTCTGTCAATCACCGAAGTGTTTTGAAGCCAATTTCAGCCCCTGTTCAGGAGCAAGAGTTAGAAAAGGTGCAGTGATCTTCAGGCGTTTCAGAAAAGTGTATTAGCCTTTATCCTCCCAGATGGAGCAGAGAGTGAGCTATCAGGTTGGAATTGGCTACAAATAAATAGGAAGAGAAAATCTCATCTCATCATCTCTAGCCACTTTATCCTGTTCCACAGGGTCGCAGGCAAGCTGGAGCCTATCCCAGCTGACTACGGGCGAAAGGCGGGGTACACCCTGGACAAGTCGCCAGGTCATCACAGGGCTGACACATAGACACAGACAACCATTCACACTCACATTCACACCTACGGTCAATTTAGAGTCACCAGTTAACCTAACCTGCATGTCTTTGGACTGTTGGGGAAACCGGAGCACCCGGAGGAAACCCACGCGGACACGGGGAGAACATGCAAACTCCACACAGAAAGGCCCTCGCCGGCCCCGGGGCTCGAACCCGGACCTTCTTGCTGTGAGGCGACAGCGCTAACCACTATACCACCATGCCGCCCAGAGAAAATCTGGTTTAAAAAAAAAAGGAACAGGAAAATCACTTCCTGTCTAGTTGGTAAAATCTGACTTCCATGGATTGAAACCTAACAGAACTAGAAGCACAGAATTTTCTTCAAAAGGATGGCACAGGTGTTGAGCGGACATAAGTTGGCGAGTTAACGTTGAAGATATACACTCACTGGTCACTTTAATAGGAACTTGTTCTTGATTCGAAGATTCCTGTTCTTGTTGGCAGGAGTGGAACCCAATGTGGTGTTCTGCTGTTGCATACTGGGATGCTTTTCTGCTCACCACGGTTGTGAAGAGTTGCAATCAGTTACGATATCCTTCATGGCAAAAAAGTTCAAACCAATCTGCCCATTTTCCTCTGGCCTGTCTTATCAACAAAGCGTTTGCTTCCACCTACAGAATTGTCGTTCACTCAACTCGATGTTTTTTTTTGTTTTTCGCACCATTCTGTGTAAACTCTAGAGCCTGTTGTGTGTGAAAACACCACGAGATCAAGACTTTCTGAAATACTCAAACCAGTCCATCTGGCTCAAACCAACTCCCTTGCCATAGTGAAAGTCATACTTTAAGATCAAAATTTTTCCCATTCTGATGTTTGAACGACGTGAACATTAACTGAAGCTCCTGATTTGTATCTGCGTGACCTGCGTGACTCGCCAACTTATGTCCGCTCAACACCTGTGCCATCCTTTCGAAGAAAATTCTGTGCTTCTAGTTCTGTTAGGTTTCAATCCATGGAAGTCAGATTTTACCAACTAGTCAGGAAGTGATTTTCCTGTTCCTTTTTTTTTTTTTAAACCAGATTTTCTTTGGGCGGCACGGTGGTGTAGTGGTTAGCGCTGTCGCCTCACAGCAAGAAGGTCCGCGTTCGAGCCCCGTGGCCGGCGAGGGCCTTTCTGTGCGGAGTTTGCATGTTCTCCCCGTGTCCGGGTGCTCTGGTTTCCCCCACAGTCCAAAGACATGCAGGTTAGGTTAACTGGCGACTCTAAATTGACCGTGAGTGTGAATGGTTGTCTATGTGCTGCTGTCAAAGGATCGGCTGATTACACTGATTAGCATTAAACAGCAGGTGGATGGGTGTTCCTAATAAAGTGGCTGGTGAGTGTGTACACTATTTAAAAATTAACCATTTTAAATAAATAAATAAAAAAAAGCCATCAAGCATATTTTAAAGCAAGGGTTTTTTTTTCCCTTTTTTTTTTTATTGTGTTTTGATGCATAATAGTTTGCTTAAGGAGTTTTCAATTAACCAAAATGAATTCTGTCAAAGAGGCTTCATGGGGAGGAATTTAGTAATGATCCGGTTTTAAATGGCTCCAGCGTGTGGAAAAGACTTTTAATGAATATATTTCCAATGTGGTGCTATGAGTAACCTGCTCTGTGGGTCTGACAGAGCCATATTTAATGGCCTTGTGTAGGAGCACTTCATTCAACCCATCACACACCCACACACACACACACACACACACACACTAAGGCTACATCCACACGACAACGGCAACGAGATTTTATTTAAAAAATATCGCATCCACATGGGCAACGGATCAGTAAAATATCAGGTACATATGGCAACGCAACGCTTGCTGAAAACGATGCAATACACATGCCACACCTCTACGTGCGCCATAAGACGGTCCCATCGGAGACACCTGAACAATAGAAGAAGTAGGACGCATGCGCATAAACCCCTTCTTCTACCCGGCGTGAAGCACTCAGGAACAAACACACAACAACAAGAAGAAGATGGATGCGACTACGCGAGGAAATCGTGCCTTCTGTGTGTACAAATTAGTTTTATTAGTGTGCATAGTTTTATATAACTTAATTTTCTTATTGTGTGTGAACATTTTGAAAAGCATTTTTATATAATTTATATAACTTTTTATATAGTGTGTGAACATTTTGAAAAGCAGTCTTATCCAGTAAAAAAAAAAGAAATTCAAGAAATGGTTCAGTTACTTTTTATTTAAAAGAAAAGCTGTATACAAAAGTGAATGCAATGCAGTGGTTCATACAAAACAGCGAGAGTGCTGCTTGTTCTAGTCATGTGGTTGTGACGTCATCGTAAACAAATCCGTTCTACTCATCCAGACGACTTCGCAACGGCACCGTTGCCAGATTTTTCCACTCTGGAACCCGTTCTCAAACAATATCGTTGTGGGGCACCCAAAACGCCGGTGCCGTGTGGACGCCAGGCCGAAACGAGAAACAATTTTATCAGATTCACCTGAATCCATTGCCGTGTGGACAGCCTCTAAATCAATCACATCTTCATCGACTGCCTGGCTCATTCCTCATTCACGAGCTATTGCATGTGATAAACCTCATGCATGTTATTCATCACAATCACCTGCTTGATCACAGCCCCTCTGCATCTTAGATGGTTCGTGCCTCTGGATAAAATTTCCTCAGAGTCGTCAGAACTATTAAACAATCAGCAAGAAGACTGCCTTAGTCGAACGTACGATCGATCATAAAATCAGTTTAAACCACACTTTGTTTGAAAGAAGTTAGATTAAAAGCTTTAAATGTTTAATCTCAATCTGTTTTTCGCAGTATAATAGTGACCTCAAGCAAGGAAGGCTTTTTTTTTTTAATCGAAAGATGGCGCTTTACAATTTTTTTTCCCCAATAACAGCACTTCCTGTCATGTTTAACATCATCCATTTGTAACTGTTTATAGTTTTATAGTTACAGTGGTGCTTGAAAGTTTGTGAACCCTTTAGAATTTTCTATATTTCTGCATAAATATGACCTAAAACATCATCAGATTTTCACACAAGTCCTAAAAGTAGATAAAGGGAACCCAGTTAAACAAATGAGACAAAAATATTATACTTGGTCATTTATTTATTGAGGGAAATGATCCAATATTACATATCTGTGAGTGGCAAAAGTATGTGAACCTTTGCTTTCAGTATCTGGTGTGACCCCCTTGTGCAGCAGTAACTGCAACTAAACATTTCTGGTAACTGTTGATCAGTCCTGCACACCGGCTTGGAGGAATTTTAGCCCGTTCCTCCGTACAGAACAGCTTCAACTCTGGGATGTTGGTGGGTTTCCTCACATGAACTGCTCACTTCAGGTCCTTCCACAACATTTCAATTGGATTAAGGTCAGGACTTTGACTTTGCCATTCCAAAACATTAACTTTATTCTTCTTTAACCATTCTTTGGTAGAACGACTTGTGTGCTTAGGATCGTTGTTTTGCTGCATGACCCACCTTCTCTTGAGATTCAGTTCATGGACAGATGTCCTGATATTTTCCTTTAGAATTTGCTGATATAATTCAGAATTCATTGTTCCATCAACGATGGCAAGCCGTCCTGGCCCAGATACAGCAAAAGAGGCCCAAACCATGATACTACCACCACCATGTTTCACAGATGGGATAAGGTTCTTATGCTGAAATACAGTGTTCTCCTTTCTCCAAACATAACACTTATTTAAACCAAAAAGTTCTGTTTTGGTCTCATCCATCCACAAAACATTTTTACAATAGCCTTCTGGCTTGTCCACATGATCTTTAGCAAACTGCAGACGAGCAGCAATGTTCTTTTTGGAGATCAGTGGCTTTCTCCTTGCAACCCTGCCATGCACACCATTGTTGTTCAGTGTTTTCCTGATGGTGGACTCATGAACATTAACATTACCCAGTGTGAGCGAGGCCTTCAGTTGCTTAGAAGTTACCCTGGGGTCCTTTGTGACTTTGACGACTATTACACGCCTTACTCTTGGAGTGATCTTTGTTGGTCGACCACTCCTGGGGAGGGTAACAATGGTCTTGAATTTCCTCCATTTATACACAATCTGTCTGACTGTGGATTGGTGGAGTCCAAACTCTTTGGAGATGGTTTTGTAACCTTTTCCAGCCTGATGAGCATCAACAACGCTTTTTCTGAAGTCCTCAGAAATCTCCTTCGTTCGTGCCATGATGCACTTCCACAAACATGTGTTGTGAAGATCAGACTTTGATAGATCCCTGTTCTTTAAATAAAACAGGGTGTCCACTCACACCTGATTGTCACCCCATTGATTGAAAACACCTGACTCTAATTTCACCTTCAAATTAACTGCTAATCCTAGAGGTTCACATACTTTTGCCACTCACAGATATGTAATATTGGATCATTTTCCTCAATAAATAAATGACCAAGAATAATATTTTTGTCTGATTTGTTTAACTGGGTTCTCTTTATCTACTTTTAGGACTTGTGTGAAAATCTGATGATGTTTTAGGTCATATTTATGCAGAAATATAGAAAATTCGAAAGGGTTCACAAACTTTCAAGCACCACTGTATATATCGAAGACACTCTTTTCTCTCCCTGACTATTTTCTGATAATAATAATTATAATAATTTTGTTGGGGTGGCACAGTGGTACAGTGCTTAGCACTGTTGCCACACAGCAAGAAGGTTCTGGGTTCGAGCCCAGTGGCCGACAGGGGCCTTTCTGTGTAGAGTTTGCATGTTCTGTCCATGTCTGTATGGGTTTCCTCCGGGTGTTTCGGTTTCCCCCGAAGACATGCAGGCTAGGCTAATTGATGGCTCTAAATTGACTGAGTGTGAATTGTTGTTTGTCTCCATGTGTCAGCCCTGTGATGATCTGGCGACTTGTCCAGGGTGTATCTCGCCTCTCGCCCATAGTCAACTGGGATAGGCTCCAGCTTGCCCGTGATCTTCATAGGATAAATGGTCATGGATAGATAATTTTGCTGGTCGGCAAAAAAGAAGTCATGGAAAAGTGAAAGTCTTCATCTAAACTTTAGTTCAGTGAAAAAACTTCCCTTTACACAAAACATTTTTTCACAAGAAGTGATGTTTTAATGACTGGAGACGTGAAGTACCTCTGGCCAGCGCAGGGTTAATCTGTGACCTCAAACAACCAGAAACAGTTCCAAACTAGAATGCAATCAAGAATACGGTTCTATCGAGAACAGGTTATGCGATGATATTATTTCAGTATTCACGACATCCAGCTAGCCAGCTCTCGAAATTTTTTCACAAGCCATCTGTCAGTGAACACGAGCACTACAAGAGCAATATCAATAATACTAGATGGATTTTATAAGCAGGCTAGTTAGTTTACATGTGTCCCAATTACTGAGTTATTAATGTACACTGCAGTACCGGAACATTCCGCACCAGTGATGAACGAGTCACATTAGTCACATCAATGTCAGCGAATTTCCAGTTCATGTTTATGTGACAAATGTCCTTCCGAGACACATCCATATTAATGAAATACCTCCAGCTGAAACTACTTCAGCTCTTTGGAGATGTAAGAGAGAATTTGAGAACATGACTGTGTTCATGGGCGGCACGGTGGTGTAGTGGTTAGCGCTGTCGCCTCACAGCAAGAAGGTTCGGGTTCGAGCCCCATGGCCGGCGAGGGCCTTTCTGTGTGGAGTTTGCATGTTCTCCCCGTGTCCGCGTGGGTTTCCTCCGGGTGCTCCGGTTTCCCCCACAGTCCAAAGACATGCAGGTTAGGTTAACTGGTGACTCTAAATTGACCATAGGTGTGAATGTGAGTGTGAATGGTTGTCTGTGTCTATGTGTCAGCCCTGTGATGACCTGGCGACTTGTCCAGGGTGTACCCCGCCTTTCGCCCGTAGTCAGCTGGGATAGGCTCCAGCTTGCCTGCGACCCTGTAGAACAGGATAAAGTGGCTAGAGATAATGAGATGAGATGAGACTGTGTTCATGTGATCATTTCTGCCACTGGGAGAAGCGACCCGGCATACCAAATGAGCGGGTGTACCTGCCTTCGACTCTTGTCTCTACCGCGCAGACTCAGGCTTCAAATTTTACGACATTTCAGAGGAATTTTGGCTTCATTTCAATAGAACATGTATAGATATGATATCATGTACTGAACTCCTGACTTTCTGAAGAAGAATTCCAAGTTGACGGAATGGTTTCTTCGTTGTTGTTTGTTTGTTTTTTTCTAGTTGAATATTGGAAATTCCAAATTGCGAACTTTTGTCGAACACAGAATTAAAGCTGACTGACATTATATTACAGGCATTTAGTAGACGCTCTTATCCAGAGTGACATACAACATACCCAGCGCAGCCTGGGGAGCAGGTGGGGTTAGTTGCCTTGCTCAAGGGCACTTCAGCCATTCCTGCTGGTCCAGGGAATCAAACTGGTGACCTTTTGGTCCCAAAGCTGCATCTCGAACCAATAGGCCATGGCTCCTCCATCCATCCATCCATCCATCCATCCATGATCCCATCATTATCCCATCACACGACACCATGCAAGCATTCCCGAGCTGTCAGAGTATGTTACTGGCAGGAAAACTGGCAAAAAAAATTTTAGTGAGATTTGAAACTGAAGAAAAAGAAGCCTTTATTATCACATGTACACTCAAGCACAGCAAAATTCCTCCTTTGCACTTAACCCATCTGAAGCAGCAAACACACATACAGTAAGTGAGCAATGAGCACACACACATCCCCAGAGCACTGGGCAGCTATGCTCCAGCACCCAGGGAGCAGTTGGGGGTTAGGTGCCTTGCTCAAGGGCACGTCAGCTATGACACAGAGGGAGGGGAAAGTGCTGTACATTCAGTCAACTCCTCTCAGATTTTTCGTGCTGGTGCCGGGAATTGAACTGATGACCCTTTGGGCCCAAGGCTGCTGCTTCAGGCCATGGCTGCCCCTGAGCTCAAGGTATTTTTTAAATAAAAGTACAAAGGAAATTTGTATTCAATAAAATGTTGGTTAAGGGAGGCACGGTGGTGTAGTGGTTAGCGCTGTCGCCTCACAGCAAGAAGGTCCGGGTTCGAGCCCCGTGGCCGGCGAGAGCCTTTCTGTGTGGAGTTTGCATGTTCTCCCCGTGTCCGCGTGGGTTTCCTCCGGGTGCTCCGGTTTCTCCCACAGTCCAAAGACATGCAGGTTAGGTTAACTGATGACTCTAAATTGACCGTAGGTGTGAATGTGAGTGTGAATGGTTGTCTGTGTCTATGTGTCAGCCCTGTGATGACCTGGCGACTTGTCCAGGGTGTACCCCGCCTTTCGCCCGTAGTCAGCTGGGATAGGCTCCAGCTTGCCTGCGACCCTGTAGAACAGGATAAAGCAGCTAGAGATAATGAGATGAGATAAGATGAAAATGTTGGTTAAAGAACGTGAACAAAGTTGACCCACTTTACATGAGCGGAATCAGTGAACGGTTCAGAATTTGAGTACAATATGTGTTAAAAATAGTAAAAAATTGCAAGGTGAGGTGGAACAGTAATACTGTTCCTCCCTCATGCGTGAGATCATCCGTGACTTTTTCTGAGCTCGTCCATAAATATATGCCCGTTCTCATGCCTGATATGCCTTCTGATATGGAGGTCATGGAGAGGAGGAGGGCAGGGGAAAGATGCTGGATTGTGGATAGTGGGATGATTGAATAGGAGGGCATAATCACAAAGATCAACAACCCTGAGAGCTATGTGTGTGTGTGTGTGGGCGGGCGAGGCAATGAATCACAGTTTCTGCTTGAAATAAAGCAGGCACATCAATCACTCAGGAGCTGCTGTCCTCACCTGCTACTGTTACTTACACACACACACACACACACACACACACACACACACACACAGAAATGCATAGGCTTATATACTGTATTTATATACTGTAGCTTACTGTACTAGTGCACCAGTATTTATTGGGCACTACATACTATTCCTTGCCATAGTATGCATTATAATAGGGGGTTGATTGCATGGGATTAGGTCATGTGACCTTCCAGTCTTTTTTTTTTTTTCCCCTGTGGTTTTTTTTTTCAAAAGGATTAAAGCTAAAAATGATCGAACACTCTGGTAGAGAACTAGCCTGGGAAATCCCATGCTGCTTTGCACAATCGTTCCGATCTGAAAAGACAGCATGGAAACTATGGTCTAAAGGCTCGCCTGAGTTAGGGAGCCAATCAGAGAGTGGGGAGGGGTGGAAAGACGGTGACGCGTACTACTCGACAAACGGAAGCTTGTAGTTTATTTGGGACTGTTTGCGGATCACATTTAACACGGCGGCGAGCGATACGAACCAGACTTTCGATCAAGCTTTAGACACTGTTCTGAATAGTTTAGAGCGAAAGTTTGTTTTAAAAAAAGAACAGCGTTTGGCGTTTCAGTCTTTCTTCGCCTCTTCGTCGCTCTAACTACGTCACCGGGTACAACTGCCATGATTGGCCATGGGCTACATATACGCCAAATGATAGACATTCGCAACGTCCAATAAATGGCCGTTGACAATCGTAAACCACACCTCCCCTACGAGAAATTCAATAGGCGGATTCCAGACCATATTTCACTTGTGATATGGTCTGGTGTTAACCAGACTAGTAGAGAACAACTTTAAGGCATCAATTTACAAAATAAATAAAAAATGTTGAAGGTTTTCAACAGGACTGATGATCAGTATCGAATTAAGAATAAAACATCACATGGTGATCTGTCTCATCTCATCTCATTATCTCTAGCCGCTTTATCCTGTTCTACAGGGTCGCAGGCAAGCTGGAGCCTATCCCAGCTGACTACGGGCGAAAGGCGGGGTACACCCTGGACAAGTCGCCAGGTCATCACAGGGCTGACACATAGACACAGACAACCATTCACACTCACATTCACACCTACGGTCAATTTAGAGTCACCAGTTAACCTAACCTGCATGTCTTTGGACTGTGGGGGAAACCGGAGCACCCGGAGGAAACCCACGCGGACACGGGGAGAACATGCAAACTCCGCACAGAAAGGCCCTCGCCAGCCACGGGGCTCGAACCCGGACCTTCTTGCTGTGAGGCGACAGCGCTAACCACTACACCACCGTGCCGCCCCATGGTGATCTGTAAAGTTAAAATAATCAATGATGAAGTGTTGTGATGCAGCCTGACACAAATCAGAGTCACATGATGTTGGTTATTTTCCGACAACAGCACGTTTTATTCCTCTTATACCACAGTAATTAGTGCCAAGACTCAAAACACAACATGTTGTTGCTGTTGTTGTTGTTTATTAAAGAATCCAATGAGCTTTTATCCTTTTAGAATTACTGTTGTGGAATGTCTGCGGAAAGTCAAAGTTGAAGTGAAATAAGTCATTAAAAAAAAAAAACAGTCCTCCGTCCTGACGACTCATTTTGACACCGTGTCGTTTGGTGTCTGTAATTCTGTGTAATATCAGCAATATGCCCTCTAATGTGGGCGGCATGGTGGTGTAATGGTTAGCGCTGTCGCCTCACAGCAAGAAGGTCCGGGTTCGAGCCCCGTGGCCGGTGAGGGCCTTTCTGTGCGGAGTTTGCATGTTCTCCCCGTGTCCGCGTGGGTTTCCTCCGGGTGCTCCGGTTTCCCCCACAGTCCAAAGACATGCAGGTTAGGTTAACTGGTGACTCTAAATTGACCGTAGGTGTGAATGTGAGTGTGAATGGTTGTCTGTGTCTATGTGTCAGCCCTGTGATGACCTGGCGACTTGTCCAGGGTGTACCCCGCCTTTCGCCCGTAGTCAGCTGGGATAGGCTCCAGCTTGCCTGCGACCCTGTAGAACAGGATAAAGCGGCTAGAGATAATGAGATGAGATGAGATGCCCTCTAGTGTTCAAAGCAAGGGAATGCATTTCTTTACAGATGTAGCGATGGGTGAGAAGCTAACACTACGTTCAGACTGCAACCTGAAACGACCCATATCTGTTGTGAAATCCAATTTTTTTGTTAGGCCGTTCACATTACCAATTATATGAGACTTGTATGCGATCTCCAATATGAACGGAAAACGACCCAAAAGTGTCCCGCATGCGCAAATTGACACGTAATAAGCACATCTACGTAATACGTAAACAAAAAAAAGCGCATTCTTCAAGTTTCCACCAAAGAGGCGGGATTAGCCAACGCAGAATAGTGACGTTTGTCTCTTGTTGATGACGTGTAGGTCGCATGAATGCGACCTGTCCGGTCAGACTGCAGTCGCATGTGAAAATAACGGATATGCATCGGAATTAGGACCACATATCCAAGCGGCCTGGGTCGCATGTGAAAAAAATCGGATCCGTGTCGTTCAGATTGTCAATAACAAATCGGATACAGGTCGCATATGGGCAAAAAAATCGGATATGGGTCGTTTCAGGGTGCAGTCTGAACGTAGTCTAATTTTGTCTGTCACAAAATGTTGCCTGATAACACAAATTCTCTTTTTTTTTTTTTTCTTTTTAATCATACAGTTACAAGGCGATCAATGTTGTCAAGCAACCGGATTGAAGCACCTGGGAAAACCCTGCTAGCTATTCGTTTTTCCAAACCTCACTTTGTTACCAATGCTAACTTCCTGTGCATACGTTCTCTCTGAAATCCACTGCAAAAGTTACAGTTTTTCAATGTACTTGAGGCAAATTCATGTCTTTCACAAACACATCAGAGATCATGGAGGCTCCCAGGAGAATGAATGAACTTCTGGTTGCTTTGTATACATACATAGAGCTATGTCGAAACAAGGCGTGAAGAATTTTCTATCTTGGAACACTTTGAAAAGCTGCAAAGTGACTGATTTTTACAAAAAGCTGACACTGGAGACTCCTTACAAAAATATGTTTGTTTGTTTGTTTGTTTGTTTGTTTGTCATCTGGTTAGTAGTCGTCCCTGGATAACTAGAGAAATCATACAAATTTCATTTTGTATCTCGGTATCGTTACGTTTAATATTGTGGACTGTGTAAAACAAGTTAGTTCATGTCATTACTTCCGTTTCAGCAGCTACACTTTCAGAAAATAAAGTACATTAATGTTCCTTTAGGAGTACAATGGCTTGTCACTGGATCAGTACCCTCTAAGTTACTTATTTGTACCCTTTAGATATTGCTTTGGAGCATATATGTAACGTTTTGTCCCTATAAAGGTACACCGTTACTATAAGGACCAACAATGAGCTCTTGGTGGTACATTAGTGTAGATTGTACCTTGGGGGACAGACACGGACTCCTACTGTCCCCCTATTTCTGACAGTGTAGAAACCAGGCCCGGCGCCAGGAACAGTTTACTAAGGGGGCAATTAGAAATCACAAGGGGGCAAATATTTTTCATATAGTGTGTAGTAGTGATGGCGGTCTGACAACGTGTTTCAAACAATTAACTGCGCCAACCACAAAACCACGGCCCCGAAGGTTGCTTTAGTACGGAAAAATCATGTGACATTACCAGGGCAGTTGCGCTTTATCAGCTCCCGTGCCCACCTGTTAACCCTCCCCTCCAATTTTCTCACAGACATGCGTTACAACCGGAAAGATGCCAAACATAAAACAACACACACAAACCTACAGGCAAGTCCTTTAAATTTAAAATACATACAAATAGCTCCGCGGCATGAAAACAAAACGTCAATGCAAGTCTAAGGTACTTGGCTCGGCGGCCAAAATCATAATTTAAAAAAATCAGCAGACCCCACGGCTGCACCAGTAATAGCCTTCCTGACTCGCACCGAGTCAACGCTAACCACTTAATCTGCGATCCCAGTTTAGGCGTGTAGGGGACTAAACACTCTGAAGTGATGAATTTTCACCCCCGCTGCATGGGGGGTGACGTCAACGACACATATTCTTACGCTATTTGCGCACAAAGCGGACCATATATGAACACATACACCGACATAAGCGAAGATAAATTTAGCCTACAAAGAAAGAAAATGGATTCACAATATTGTGATTGAATTCATTTAATTCGGTGGGGGAAAGACTACTCCCGTAAACTGACTGCATATTGCAGAGACAGTGCACTTGTAAGTGTAGACTACATGTAAAACCCCCGCCCGCCCGCACGACCCCTCCCCTTGTCCTTATCACAGGTCTGTGTGTGCGCGGCTGTGTCAGCATTTCACACATACACCCACAATAACAATTAAGAAAACTATTAAGTGATCTGAGTCTCCGTTGAGGGGGCGGGGCTGTAGCCACGAGGGGGCGACGCCCCCTTTCGCCCCCCCATGGCGCCGGGCCTGGTATAAACGTGTTTGTTCTTGGTTGTTCTCTCACCAGCCACTATTTTTTCCTCACTCTCTTGAAGTTAAAAAGCCAAAAAAAAAATGCAGCCTGTCATCTCATCTCATTATCTCTAGCCGCATTATCCTGTTCTACAGGGTCGCAGGCAAGCTGGAGCCTATCCCAGCTGACTACGGGCGAAAGGCGGGGTACACCCTGGACAAGTCGCCAGGTCATCACAGGGCTGACACATAGACACAGACAACCATTCATACCTACGGTCAATTTAGAGTCACCAGTTAGCCTAACCTGCATGTCTTTGGACTGTGGGGGAAACCCACACAGACACGGGGAGAACATGCAAACTCCGCACAGAAAGGCCCTCGCCGGCCACGGGGCTCGAACCCAGACCTTCTTGCTGTGAGACGACAGCGCAAACCACTACACCACCGTGCCGCCCTGCAGCCTGTCATGTTAATACAAATCCTGTCTTGTCATCCTGCTTTGAAAAACCACTGGACACTGGAGACTCCTTCCAAAATTGTTGATTGAACATCATTATATAGCTACAACAAGCACAGTATCTACCCATTAGTTAGACCTGTAGATACCCATTAGCTTGTTCACAGAGGAAATTAAAGTCACAGTCCCTCCTGTGCCAGGACCTGGTCTTCCCAGGTAGCCTCCCATCCCAGTACTAGCCAGGCCCTCAAGGCGGCGCCGATCTCCGCTTCTATAGCCCTTGGCCTCTCATCTATTATACGGCTAGGGTTACAGTGGAGGGCTAATCTTCTGGTAACCACGAGAGTTTGTATTGCAGCGTGCCTTGCCAGATGGCAGTAAGTACCATTTTTATGATGGTCTTTAGTATGACCCAACCACAAGTAGAACTCACAATCTCCTGGTCAAGATATGGACATGCTAACCACTAGGCCAACTTGTGGTATTCACAGAGGAAATACTTCTCATCTCATCTCATTATCTGTAGCCGCTTTATCCTGTTCTACAGGGTCGCAGGCAAGCTGGAGCCTATCCCAGCTGACTACGGGCGAAGGCGGGGTACACCCTGGACAAGTCACCAGGTCATCACAGGGCTGACACATAGACACAGACAACCATTCATACTCACACCTACGGTCAATTTAGAGTCACCAGTTAACCTAACCTGCATGTCTTTGGACTGTGGGGGAAACCGGAGCACCCAGAGGAAACCCACGCGGACACAGGGAGAACATGCAAACTCCGCACAGAAAGGTCCTCGCCGGCCACGGGGCTCGAACCCGGACCTTCTTGCTGTGAGGCGACAGCGCTAACCACTACACCACTGTGCCGCCAGAGGAAATACTTAAGATATTTTTTTTTTGGTTACTTGCTTTGAGAAAAGAGGTACTGTAACCATGTAACCATGATTTTTATAAGAGATATTTAAGTGCTGAACAGTTTTAGCTTTAAAGGATTTAAAACATCCTGTTTGTTGGGTTGAGAGAACATTCAGTGCGCAAACCAGAGAGAAACCGAGCAAACCTTAAAGCTGCTAGATCCAGTTCGATCCAGCTGTAAAGAGTGCATAACTGCTGCTCGGATTGTCTTGTTATGGGTTTTTAAAAATAAAATGATGGTTTTACATCTACACGTACTGTATATCAAGATAACCAAAGGTGTTAGTTGTTAAATTTACAGTATCACATCACCTCATTATCTTTGGCTTTGAAATTATTCATGTGTATATATGGTATACTGGGCTTTGGTGTGAATCAGTTCTCATGTTCTTTGCACTATAATCTCAGCCTATTTTTTTTCCTCATTTCCATCTCTCAACAAGATGTGTTTTTTTAGCTCACCCAGCCAACAGGCAATGAGCTTATGCTGTCATGTGTTGTCCATTGTCCGTCCATCATCCATATTTCATGAAAATCACTTCTCTCTCAATTCTTCACCGATTTTTATTCTTTTTGGCAGGAAGGTTAGTCTGCATGGGGTGCATATAGCTTCTACCCAAATTTGCATAACTGCAATTAATAATGAAAATATGGACTGACGTGACGAGATGTATAATCCACGTCAGGTTTGACGACTGGGGTCTCCCTGATGCCTTCTCGCCTGTCTGACCTGCCAGTGATCTTCGAGGTTGCGTTCTGAGAGTGCTTTTCCCCGACAGATATTGGAGCACCAGGACTTTCTGTCAAGGGCAATATCATGCCAGTCTTTGTTGAAGCCGAAAGCCTTCAAGTCATCTTTTATGTAGTCTTTCCAGCGTTTCTTCGGTCAACCCCTTGGCCTTGAACCCTGTGCTAACTCACCAAAGAGAAGCTGCTTCAGCATCTGGGCATTGTCCATTCTGCAGACATGGCCCAACCAGCGGAGCCTATTGCCTCGGATGATCGTCTCTATGGTGGTTAATTTTACACGTCTGAGGACCTCAGTGTTCATGATGTGATGCCACCACTTGATGTTGAGCAAGCAATGTAAGGACCATTGATGGAACACCTCTAAAATGTGGAGCTGCTTGGCGAGTGTCGGCCAGGTTTCGCTTCCATAGAGTAGTGTTGGAAGAACGATGGAGTTACACACCTTCAGCTTGGTTGAAATGGACAGGTCCATCCCTGCTCCAGCATCTAGAGTCAAGGGAGTGGAAAGCGAACGCAGCACAACTTATCCGTTTCCTGATTTCAGGCATTAGGTCGCCGTCATCTGCTAGTTCTCCTCCAAGGTAGGTAAAGCTATGCGTTCTCTTCAACTGGAAGTTGTCAAGCAGGATCAGGGGTGGCTCGGAGCACTGAGCATGCATGACTTCCGTTTATTAATTAATAATGAAAATATGGACTAATTAAGCCTTAATGAGCAGTTCAACAAAAATCGCTTCTTCTCGGTCAATTCCTTGTCATTTTGGATTCTTTCTGGCAAATAGGTAGGTATTCCTAGGGTGTACAGTATATAGCTTCTATATATAGCTTGTATATAGTGTATATAGCTTGCAACATTTATTGTGCAAGGTGGTCCACTTTAGATCGTTCCTTCTGGACTAGACGGGGCCGGAGTGAGCTACGCCGTCATTGACGGTCTCGTTTTTCCATTGCCCTTTCCTTTTCTCCTCCTCCTGTCACTTGATTCCCTCAATTTATTTCCTTTTTTAAAGGCAGACACTATTGTTTCCTTGAACCACCGCATTTTTTTTCAATCTTTCTTTCTCTTGTTAGCTTCCCCCTTCACACCAATCATTATTCATTCATCATTCCATCCTTGAAAGCCTCTCCATCCAGATAGAGAGGAATGTGCTTTGGGTGCATCTGTGACCACCGTAGGGACTTCCTCAAACCCCCAGAAGCGTGGTGAATCATGGAATAATGGCTCCAATAACTCAGCCCGTGGCCTGGGGTGGAGAATTTGTCCCACTTTTCCCTGCCTGTAAACACAATAACACAGGAGCAGGATGACTCGAGACCCTGCACTTAGCTCAGTCACTTTCAGATCCAGCTCTATTAATGAAATTCAGGCAACACGTTTTCAAGATTGCTATAAGGTGAATTTATAAGACCTTCAGGAGGATAAATCCATCAGGCTGATAAAAAGACAACAGTCTGGCAATCTAATTTTATATAGACACTCATTAGGGCCAAAATAGAGTTATTGCTCAGACTTATATGATAACATGATGCATCATAGATTGACTTTCTGTCAGGAAACGGAAGGGAAAACTTGGAAGATGGAAATGATTAGACTGATAATGCGGTTATTTGCGTTTCACAGGGCTGTAATCAAGACTGCCATTGTCAAGTCCAAGACCAGGACTAGCCAAGATCAACACAAGACTAAGACTCAATTGGCTTGAGTCCAAATCAAGACTGTGTCCAAATGAAAGTGAGACCCAAATGATGTTTGAGACTAAAAACCATTAAATTCTTATTGAGGCCTTGTTTACTTTAACTAGGTGTCTTCATTTGTGCACTGCACCAATTACTGGGCTGTTTGCTAGAAGAAGGAAGGACTCCAATTACAAATCCAATAACTCAAACAAGTCCAAGTCAGAAAACTTCTTGAGATTCAAGTCCTCTACCCATAGTGTTTCATTATGAAAAATTGGTGTGAATTTAATGGGACATCCAGACTGGATGTATCATATACACAATCCTGATTATTGTTTGTTTGTTTGTTTGTTTGTTTTACAATAAATAGGGTATTATAAAATAGCATTGTAAATAAAATGTAATAAATGGTCAGAAATAAAACTTAAACTAATACGTAATTTGTATTACATGGACAAGAGAGTGTTTTACTGGGAAATACACCACTCGTATTTTTCATGCGAGCTCCATCCGGGACATTGAGATCCAAAATGGTGACATAAATCTCGATATGTCACTCGTGAGGAAATCGAGGAATTGTTTTGATAAATTTTGGCACTTTTTGCTTGTGAATGTGCCGATATAATAAAAAGAAAATATCATACGTTGGCTTGAAGATATGAAGTTTATCTTCTCGTGTTGAAAAACTCGTATTTTTCGGACCAAATACATTGCGAATCTGAGCGACATATTTAAATAATATTGACTGACATTGAGTGGTATATCAGATATATTCCATTCAGCTAGCATGATACAGAACGAGTTGAAGACGAGCAACTGAATGGAATATATCTGATATACCATGAAAAAAGCCAATTATTATTATTATTATTATTATTATTATTATTATACATACACACTCTTTTCAGGTGTTCAACATGTCTTTCTCTTTCAAAATTCTCTCAAAATCTTCCGTATTTAACGAAGCAAACCTGGTGGCCATGTTTGTTTACAAATTGTCACAGTCACTCGCCAGCGCAGCAGTTTTACATTTCTAACAATGTGATATATTGTCTTGACAGCCATGTAATATCATAAACCATATTCAACACTCTCCATTGGGTAGAGTGACGTAATACACGTAGGATAAGCAACATGCTAACAATATTGTATGCTATCAAACCAAATGAATGGAAGGGAATAGAACACGTTTTTACTCCACCAAAAAAGTGTCCTGTATGTATAATAATTCCTGATATTTCACTCCAATGATGTCACTCCCAGTGTTTTCCTACTGACTAGACATGCATTGTCGAAATGGTGATTCGGTTAAAAATTTAAATTCTTTTGATTAACTTGCTTTTTGTGTGTGTGGATATCTCATCTCATCTCATTATCTCTAGCCGCTTTATCCTGTTCTACAGGGTCACAGGCAAGCTGGAGCCTATCCCAGCTGACTACGGGCGAAAGGCAGGGTACACCCTGGACAAGTCGCCAGGTCATCACAGGGCTGACACGTAGACACAGACAACCATTCACACTCACATTCACACCTATGGTCAATTTAGAGTCACCAGTTAACCTAACCTGCATGTCTTTGGACTGTGGGGGAAACCGGAGCACCCGGAGGAAACCCACGCGGACACGGGGAGAACATGCAAACTCCGCACAGAAAGGCCCTTGCCGGCCACGGGGCTCGAACCCGGACCTTCTTGCTGTGAGGCGACAGCGCTAACCACTACACCACCATGCCGCCCGTGTGTGGATGTGTCCATATAATATAAAGAACATTACACGATGGCTTGAAGATATGAAGCTTATTTTCTCACGTAGAAAATATTTTCATTCGTTCGTTTCACTCACTTGTTCACTACTCGAAGATAAAATTCATATCTTCACGCAACTGTGTAATATCCTCGATTTATTTCATAAGCCTCAATTTTCAATATCATAATAAACTTGTGTGTTCTCATAGGCCAAACCGAACTAAATATTCCTGTTAGATTCACAAAATTTTCACTGGTTTTCATCATAAATTTTCAGGGGCGGATCCAGGAAAATGGGAAGAAAGGGACGTGAATCTAGTAAGGCCAGCGGTGGCCCCCGGAAGCTCTGCAGTTTTTAAATGCCCGAAGATGCATCTTGAGCTGTCAGAGACATTGTAAATGAAATCTCTTCAAGAACATTACCATATGAAAAATGTATGTTTTAAAAGTAGGAACTTTCAAAACCATTTTATTAGTCACTGAAAATGATATTGTCAGAGTTGCAGGTATATGCGTTGAACATAATTACAAATGATATATGGTAATATTTATGAAAGTTGCATTGTCGTATAATGCATTACAACATGACACACTACAGTGTAGTAAACTGACCACAAAACATCTCATCTCATTATCTGTAGCCGCTTTATCCTGTTCTGCAGGGTCGCAAGCAAGCTGGAGCCTATCCCAGCTGACTACGGGCGAAAGGCGGGGTACACCCTGGACAAGTCGCCAGGTCATCACAGGGCTGACGCATAGACACAGACAACCATTCACACTCACATTCACACCTACGGTCAATTTAGAGTCACCAGTTAACCTAACCTGCATGTCTTTGGACTGTGGGGGAAACCGGAGCACCCAGAGGAAACCCATGCGGACACGGGGAGAACATGCAACCTCCATACAGAAAGGCCCTCGCTGGCCACGGGGCTCGAACCCGGACCTTCTTGCTGTGAGGCGACAGCGCCAACCACTACACCACCGTGCCGCCCACAAAACATCAATAAATTATTACTGTTTAAGCAACTGCACTCTGGGCTCCTGCTCAGGACATTCAATGTACATATAAGACAGTGAATACACCCAGGTAAACTGAGGGAATATAAGTGGCTACTTACAACAGAGCTCAATACCGAGATAACTATAAACAAAGACTGCAAGAGTTGCATGTCTGTAATACAAAGTCAGTAACTGCAATCTGAGCTCCTGAGTCTAATAGACTGAGATGACGATACAATGATTGTGTGAGTTGCATGTGAATAAGTCCTATAATAAGTCTTAGTTCCCAAGACTCAGGGGATTTCAAGCAGATTTTCTTCAGAGCCATTGCAAAAATCAGCATCCCTCACAGACCTATCCAGCTGCTGTGGTAAAAATCAAAGTGAGGCTCACCCCCAAAACGGCACGTGTACCATGTACATACACAGGGTATAGTGAGTACAGGGATACCCTATTAATGAATACGAGCAGTAGCCGGACAGCCAACCTGTGTGTGAATGCAGTAAGTCTGCTGCAGCATCTTATCTAGCTTGAAAGCATGCGTATTAATGATACCATAAACATAAAACTATGACACATACCTTTTCCATGTAGTCGACAGTGCAGTCCGGGAATACAGTATGTTATTATGTCAATGCACAAAGTTCTTGCACCCTGTTAAAATCCAACAGGACTCGCCCAGCTTGCTTTTCACTGCATTCGTGTCATGAACGAAAAAACCTAAGCTAGGACCTATTATTAAATATAAATTTATACCATAAACTCCTCAGCTCAATCCCACATAATTTATTTTCTTTACCGTATTAATTAAAAAACAGCAGGCATATCTCAGATTCTGCAATACAATCAGGTCACAATTTCAAGTAGCCATGTACGATTTTTTTTTTTTTTTTTTTTTTGGGGGGGGGGGGGGGGGGGGGGCTGGGTACGCCAGTAAATCCAAAATCACCCCTAAATTACCAAGGCACAGCTGATTTACATTTTGTGACATCCACAAAACTCCATAAAAGGATCAACTTATGGAACTGAAAAATGACAACTAAACTATAGATAGTTTTCACATGACGTCACAGAGTCGGGGATTCCCTGGTGGTGGCCATCTTGGAGGGCTAGCTTACCGTACGGGTCACTGAGCACACATTGTAGCGCGCGAGTTACATTCATTTATATATTATTTACATTTATAGTTACATTACTACTATTTAAAGCTAGCAATGGTGCAAACTTGTTGTATTCACGGCTGTCGTAATAGGTCAGATGATGAAGTCAAGCGGAGCTTTTATGGAATTCCCACTGTACGGGAGCACGAAGGCGAGCAAACAAACTCAGCATAGAAAGGAGAAATCTATGGCTTGCGAGAATCAACAGCAAGGATTATCAGCCTTCCAAACACAGCAAAGTCTGCTCCGATCATTTTATAAGTGGTAAGTTGTTTAAATAAACAATCAATTGTGTTTAAGTTTGTTTTTGGAAACCAAAACATCATGTGAACACTGTCTGGAGAATGCCTAACTGGAACCGCTGAGTGTACGTTTACATTGTAACGTACACTTAATATCGCTCGTTTGTCACGTTTCTATTTGAAACTTGTCACTTCACTCACGCAAGGGTCATTTTTGAAAAACATTTTAGGTCTATTCTGTATGATTTGATTTGTGTTTGGGATGCAAACAGCGTGCCTTTTGGCGGATGCCGCCTGAATCGCGCAGATCCGATTTTTTTTTTTAGGGGGGGCGTTGGAGTGTCTGATTATAATTTCAAAGTAAATTCTGTATTAAAATTACTAAATAAGCAAATCCATTACAGTCCATGAAACAGGAAGTATAAGGATGAGAAAAAAAAACAGTTTAAATCGGGAAGCTGCGCACATTTGTGCAGCCTGAGCGGTGTGCAGGACTGCGCAAATGTGCACAGCTTTCTGATTTAAACTGTTTTTTTCTCATCCTTATACTTCCTGTTTAATGGACTGTAACGGATTTGCTTATTTAGTAATTTTCATCTCATCTCTCATCTCATTATCTCTAGCCGCTTTATCCTTCTACAGGGTCGCAGGCAAGCTGGAGCCTATCCCAGCTGACTACGGGCGAAAGGCGGGGTACACCCTGGACAAGTCGCCAGGTCATCACAGGGCTGACACATAGACACAGACAACCATTCACACTCACATTCACACCTACGGTCAATTTAGAGTCACCAGTTAACCTAACCTGCATGTCTTTGGACTGTGGGGGAAACCGGAGCACCCGGAGGAAACCCACGCGGACACGGGGAGAACATGCAAACTCCACACAGAAAGGCCCTCGCCAGCCCCGGGGCTCGAACCCAGGACCTTCTTGCTGTGAGGCGACAGCGCTAACCACTACACCACCGTGCCGCCTATTTAGTAATTTTAATACAGAATTTACTTTAAAATTATAATCAGACACTCCAAGGCCCCCCCCCCCCAAAAAAAAAAAAAATCGGATCTGCGCAATTCAGGCGGCATCCGCCAAAAGGCGCGCTGTGAATATATAAAGTTGTATATATCAGACAGCCTTTAAAGTTTGATGAAGTCAGTTTCAGGCTTTGGAGCAGGCTTTGGCAACCCTGCATAGTCACTTGAAAATGCATCTTTGTCCACTTCGTAGGGGTCAATTCCCCCAGTCAAAGCCAGTTTGGCTGCATACCATGAGATGTGTATCTATAGACTTCTGTTTGCTTGATTTTGCCGACATTGATCTTTATTTTAGAAAACTGACTATATAACTTCATAAATTTGTCCGAGATAACGTAGCCAGTAGTGGTGATGGTCCGTTTTGTTTGCCCACCAAGATGGCGGCTGCGGGGCGTTCCCCGGAATGCCGTGACGTCAGTGAAAACTATCTATTGAAAGAATGCCTCTGAAGAATCACCTGTGCTTCCAGTAATCCAGCTCAGCCATTGCAGCAGATTGGCTACAATGGATAAACACTAACACTTCCTTATTTCAATCAATGCTATTTCTTTTGTCCTGATTGAATGGGTAGTATTATTTGTCTCAATTTATGGTATTGTTTTGGATTGCTTTCTTTCAAGGTTTTCATCTGAAATGATATGAAATGAGTTTTCTTTTGTGTAATAGAAATAAACTGAAATGCCAAACGTCCACCTGTATGAGATCATGAAAACAGCAAGTCAAAAGTATCTCACTTCTACAGGCAAACATTTTTTTTTTTTGCATCATTAACTTTTTATGCGTATGAACATCTGTGTGTAACTGTTTCCTGAGCTTCAATTATTGCACATGTTTATAGATTAAACTCTCTTTATACCAACGTCCCTTTGGCCACTCCTTTATTTACAGCTTTTAATAGATTTTATGACAAGCTCCTTATAAACAAAAAGCTCCTGGAGGCAAAAGTGAACAAACACACTTCTATCCAGGCAAGTGCACACTTGCCATGACACATCTTTATTCATCCACACAGTTCAATCCACCCAGCACCAAATTATCACTTCCATTTTCATGCAAAGACCGGCTCGGATTGTCCTCGGCGTTTTATTTATTTCATTATGTTTTATTCCCCCCATGTGTTTAAACCTCAGTGTGCGTATACAGTGAGTCAGAGATGGATAATTGCAGTCATCAGTAAGTAAATTACATGACACAGTTCATTCACTGGATGCCTGTCATCTGCGCTGGCTCTCCTAGTGAGACGCTGTTCCTGCACGACCCGTTGTTGACAATACAACAGCTGATGACAAAAAGCCACCCAGCAAGTGAATTAATGTGACCCGACAGCAACAGTTCCAGCTTCTGGTTCCTGTCAAATGATGTCTCCGTTTCCAGCAGAACACATGGTTGTGGGAAAAAAAAGGCAAGAAAATATGTGAAATATCACGTAGATGTAACACACACACACACACACATAGATGTGACCTGAAATGACTTAGCAGTGTCACTCAAGCCTCCGCTAGACACTAAACCCACACCTATCTGAGTAATGTGTCCAGATGACAATGTGGCATTTTAAATGGATGGACTTCTCATTCTTAATACATCGAGGGAGTACATTTGTTCAACTCTTTGCCTCCATCCTTGCAGACCCCCACCATCCATCCCCTCAATCCAATATACTTAAATGCAATTGTTTCCAAGTGCAAACAAGACACGCATTTAAATGACATGAAGACTGGTTGTGTCGAGTATATTCCCAGCCACTGCATTAAAGGAAAAAGAAAAGACAGAAGCTGCACAAGCACACTTCCCAAGAGGAATCCAAGGTGATGGTGCAACAAAGAGCATTATCAGTATGATAACCTGTACTCCAACAACATAATACTCCGGTTGTAGCATCAGCCAAAGCAGCAATCTTTGTAGCTGCAGCAGAGCATGAAATAAAGTCTCAGCTGAAGTTTGACATAGAATATGCCCCACTTGATGTGACGCAAAGGACACATGAATACTTCAGCTGTTAACCTCTGTCAAAGCTTCGATTAGATACAGAGCTGTTAAGGCCAGCAAAGCAGCAGTCTGTGTATACACCAAATCGCTGAATTCAGTGGATATACCAAACAAGTTGGTGGAAGAAAATGCGAGGAAGTAAACTCCTGAACCAAATTATATGCTTGAACACTCATGCCTTCAAGCTTACTCTCAGCATAGAGAGGATTACAGCAGGACATCTCCCAGAGAATCATCCAAAATGGAGCAAAGAGAGCGAAGGAAAGTAAAAAGCCAGTCGAACTCTGAAAAATATGAGATGGGGTTCTAATGGGCTTCTGTTTTGTGCTTGACAACCAGACCTCCTCACTAAAGGCTCTTGGGTAGGAGTTGTCCAATAGTCGGGAGAACACAGGGAGGTGGTGGGTGCAGAAAGGTCCTCACTAGTAGAGAGAGAGAGAGAGAGAGAGAGAGAGAGAGGGAGAGATTCTGTAACAATAAAAAGTGGGGAGAACTCTGAAAACGTCTGGGGTACTGGACAGTTTCTGCTTGGCACTACATAGCCAGCCCCCCCCCCCCAAGACTCTTGGGTCGGACTTACTCAGGAGAACATAGGGAGGTGGTGGGTGCAGAAGTGTCCTCAACAGTGGATAATGAGAAAGATTCTGGAACTGTAAACACTGGAGAGAAGTCTGAAAACCTCTGAGGTACTGGACGGCTTCTGCTTGGCACTACATAGCCAGACCCCCCCATGAAAGACGGGTGGGTAGGAGTCACTGAATAGAAAGGATTCAAATGACTCTTACCCCCATTAAAGACTTGTGGGTAGGAGTTGTTGAATAGAAAGGATTCAATGACTCCTACCCAAGAAATGGGGAGGTGTTCAGTGTGGAAGCTTAAAATCTCAATGTTCTGAGCAATTTCTAGATTTTTCTCAAAAAGCCTTATCCCCCCCCCAGCCCCCCAGGCTAATGACTTATGGGTAGTAATTGTTGAAAGTAGGGAGGAGACAAGGAGGTGGTGGGTAAGAAAACTGTCACTAGTGCAGAATACAACCCCGATTCCAAAAAAGTTGGGACAAAGTACAAATTGTAAATAAAAACAGAATGCAATGATGTGGAAGTTTCAAAATTCCATATTTTATTCAGAATAGAACATAGATGACATATCAAATGTTTAAACTGAGAAAATGTATCATTTAAGGAGAAAAATTAGGTGATTTTAAATTTCATGACAACAACACATCTCAAAAAAGTTGGGACAAGGCCATGTTTACCACTGTGAGACATCCCCTTTTCTCTTTACAACAGTCTGTAAACGTCTGGGGACTGAGGAGACAAGTTGCTCAAGTTTAGGGATAGGAATGTTAACCCATTCTTGTCTAATGTAGGATTCTAGTTGCTCAGCTGTCTTAGGCCTTTTTTGTCATATCTTCCGTTTTATGATGCGCCAAATGCTTTCTATGGGTGAAAGATCTGGACTGCAGGTTGGCCAGTTCAGTACCCGGACCCTTCTTCTACGCAGCCATGATGCTGTAATTGATGCAGTATGTGGTTTGGCATTGTCATGTTGGAAAAAGCAAGGTCTTCCCTGAAAGAGACGTCGTCTGGATGGGAGCATATGTTGCTCTAGAACTTGGATATACCTTTCAGCATTGATGGTGTCTTTCCAGATGTGTAAGCTGCCCATGCCACACGCACTAATGCAACCCCATACCATCAGAGATGCAGGCTTCTGAACTGAGCGCTGATAACAACTTGGGTCGTCCTTCTCCTCTTTAGTCCGAATGACACGGCGTCCCTGATTTCCATAAAGAACTTCAAATTTTGATTCGTCTGACCACAGAACAGTTTTCTACTTTGCCACAGTCCATTTTAAATGAGCCTTGGCCCAGAGAAGACGTCTGCGCTTCTGGATCATGTTTAGATACGGCTTCTTCTTTGAACTATAGAGTTTTAGCTGGCAACAGCGGATGGCACGGTGAATTGTGTTCACAGATAATGTTCTCTGGAAATATTCCTGAGCCCATTTTGTGATTTCCAATACAGAAGCATGCCTGTATGTGATGCAGTGCCGTCTAAGGGCCCGAAGATCACGGGCACCCAGTATGGTTTTCCGGCCTTGACCTTTACGCACAGAGATTCTTCCAGATTCTCTGAATCTTTTGATGATATTATGCACTGTAGATGATGATATGTTCAAACTCTTTGCAATTTTACACTCTCGAACTCCTTTCTGATATTGCTCCACTATTTGTCGGCGCAGAATTAGGGGGATTGGTGATCCTCTTCCCATCTTTACTTCTGAGAGCCGCTGCCACTCCAAGATGCTCTTTTTATACCCAGTCATGTTAATGACCTATTGCCAATTGACCTAATGAGTTGCAATTTGGTCCTCCAGCTGTTCCTTTTTTGTACCTTTAACTTTTCCAGCCTCTTATTGCCCCTGTCCCAACTTTTTTGAGATGTGTTGCTGTCATGAAATTTCAAATGAGCCAATATTTGGCATGAAATTTCAAAATGTCTCACTTTCGACTTTTGATATGTTGTCTATGTTCTACTGTGAATACAATATCAGTTTTTGAGATTTGTAAATTATTGCATTCCATTTTTATTTACAATTTGTACTTTGTCCCAACTTTTTTGGAATCGGGGTTGTAAGAGAGGGAATGTATAATTCAAAAAAAGGGGGGAGAACACTCAGAAGCTGGGTTGACTTTTTGTACAGCTTTTGCTTTGCACTACATAGCCAGATCCCACATTAAACACTCTTGGATAGGAGTTGTTGAATAGTAGGTAGGAGACAGGGGAGAGGTGGATCCAGAAACTTTGTCAACGATGGAGAAAGGAAGAGGGATACTGGAGCTGTAAAAAGTGAGCAGAACTCTGAGAAACTGGACTGTAATCCCAGATGGCTTCTGCTTTGTGCTAATCAACCAGACCTACCACTAAAGACGCTTGGATAGGAGTTATTGAATACTACAGAGGAAATGGGGAGGTGGTGGGTTAAAAAACTTTGTCACTTGTGGAGAAAGAGAGAGCGTTTGTCCATCTGTCCATTATCCATAACCGCTTATCCTGTGCAGGGTCGCGGGCAAGCTGGAGCCTATACCAGCTGACTATGGGCGAGAGGCGGGGTACACCCTGGACAAGTTGGCAGGTGATCGCAAGGCTGACACAGAGAGACAACCAACCATTCACACTCACATTCACACCTATGGTCAATTTAGAGCCACCAATTAACCTAACCTGCATGTATTTGGACTGTGGGGGAAACCGGAGCAAACCCACACAGACACATGGAGAACATGCAGACTCCACACAGAAAGGCCCCTGTCAGCCACTGGGCTTGAACCCAGAACCGTCTTGCTGTGAGGCAACAGTGCTAACCACCATGCCACCCCTAGAGAGGGTTTGTGGAACTGTAAAATGTGAATAGAACTCTGAAAATCTGGTCTGGGGTTGTAGACAGGTTCTGCTTTGCACCAGACAACTAGACCTTCCACTAAAAACTCTCGGGTAGGAGGAGTTGTTGAATAGCAGGACTTCAGGCATGGTCTTTTTACAAACTTCAGATATTTAAAAAATGCCCTTAATTTTCAAGAACAGGTAATGAAGAGTCAGGAGTTATCAGTCCATAGAATACAATGGCATAGTACTAGTGCATCTAAAAAAATTAGAATATTGTGAAAAAGTTCAATATTTTCCATCAGTTATTTAAGAAACTGAAAATGTTATATATTATAGACTCATTACACATAAACTAAAATGTTTCAAGCATTTTTCTATTTTAATTTCAATCAGTATGGCATACAGTACAAAAACATAAAAAAAATCTCAAAATATTAGAATATTTCATTTCGAGTTTGAGTAAAACAGTATGAACACAGTGTATCTCTCGGTCTAGTTCAGTACACACAACCACAATCATGGGGAAGACTGCTGACTTGACTGTTGTCCAGAAGATGATCACTGTTGCCCTCCACAAGGAGGGTAAGCACAAAAGATCATTGCTGAAAGGGTGGCTGGAAAAAGTGCACAAGCAACAGGGATGGCCGCAGTCTTGAGAGGATTGTCAAGAAAAGTTGATTCAAGAACTTGGGAGAGCTTCACAAGGAGTGGACTGAGGCTGGTGTCAGTGTATCAAGACCCATCACGAACAGACATCTTCAAGAAAGGGGATACAACTTTCGCATTCCTAATATCAAGCTACTCCTGAGCCAGAGACAATGTCAGAAGTGTCTTATCTGGGCTAAGGAGAGAAAGAAATGGACTGTTGCTCAGTGGTCCAAAGTCCTCTTTTCAGATGAAAGTACATTTTGCATTTAATTTGGGAATCACGGTTCTAGAATCTGGAGGAAGAGTGGAGAGGCACAGAATCCAAGGTGTTTGAAGCCCACTGTGAAGTTTCCACAGTCTGTGATGATTTGGGGTGCCATGTCATCTGCTGGTGTTGGTCCACTGTATTTTATCAAGTCCAAAGTCAACACAGCCATCTACTAGGAGATTTTAGAGCACTTCATGCTTCCGTCTGCTGACGAGCTTTTTGGAGATGCTGATTTCCTTTTCCAGCAGGACTTAGCACCTACCCACAGTGCCAAAACTACGACCAAATGGTTTGCTGACTATGATATTACTGTGTTTGATTGGCCAGCCAACTTGCCTGACCTGAACCCCATAGAGAATCTATGGGGTATTGTCAAGAGGAAGATGAGAAACACCCGACCCAAAAATACAGATACGCTGAAGGCCGCTATCAAAGCAACCTGGGCTTCAATAACACCTCAGCAGTGCCACAGACTGATCACCTCCATGCCACACCGCATTGATACAGTAATTCATGGTAAAGGAGCCCCAACCAAGTATTGAGTGTATAAATGAATATACTTTTCAGAAGTTGGACATTTCTGTCTTGTAAATCCTTTTTTTGATTGATCTTAGGGAATATTCTAATAAGTTGAGATACTGGATTTCTGATTTTCATGAGCTATAAGCCATAATCATCAAAATTAAAACAAAAAAAGGCTTTAAATATTTCACTTTACATGTAATGAATATATGAAAGTTTACCTTTTTGAATTAAATTATGAAAAAAAGGAACTTTTTCATGGTATTCTAATTTTTTGAGATGCACTAGTAGTTTCAAGGAACACCTGTACACTATAGGATGCAACTGGCAAGTCAGCATCCTAATTAACTGTTTACGCCATAGAGGTTTGATGATTGGTTCGATTTTTTTTTTTGACATTTTTCCAGACTCTGATTAAATTAAACAACCATAAGTGGTCATTCCTCAACAGTTAAGACCTGTGTACTGAAAAACACATCAGCACATAAATCATTTTTATTCTAATTTGTGCTAATTCAGTCCTGAAGGATCAGTGGTGCGGATCATATACACAAAGGACCTGCACGGATCCATGTTCTTGTTTTAACCAATTAGTAACACACCTGATTCACAATCTCAGTTGTTAATGATGATAACTGGTGCTTGCACAGTTGAGTCAAGTGTGCAGTCCTTGAGGAATAAAAGGCTTTTAAGTGGGTGAGGCTTGGGATTGCTGCAGCAGAGGAATGTGAGACCCTGAGGCACCCTGAGGAATGCTAAGAACACAATGCATGAAGTGAGAAAAGGATGTGCAAAGTCACCTGGGGCAGTGACAGTGGTGGAATGTATGAAGTGGAGAAACAGATGCGCAATGTCCTCTGGGACAGAGGAGAGAGATTTACATTACGGCCTTTTAAACCTAAAGAAGAGCTTGTGTTGTCATTTTTACAAGTCTGAAAACTAGTGTGAGACCTTGCGAATTCTACAAGCAGAAGGAAGATGCACAATGTCTTCGGAGACAGCTGAGTGATGCGCCCTCGGATACATCTCTGACAGCTCTTTGACACCAGGATAGGTTCAAGCAGAAACCCAATCAAACTTTGTTTCAAGTCTTTTTGCTTCCGCTTTACATATTTTAAAGGAGAAGAATACATAAAAAACTCTTGTTTGAAAATGCAGGGGGATTTATTTTACCTGGGTGTCCAGCAGATTATTTACGATTGTAGGAACATCATAATAGCACCCATAGAAAGAATAATTTTGGTAGCATTTTTTTCCTAAGTGTCCAGGATCAGTGCTTTAGAACACTCTTACCCCTTTTTGACCAACAGGGAAAGGGTTCTTGAACTGGTTCCCTTCAGGATTCTTTGAACTTTGGTGCTAGCTAGTCAACCAGCCGACATTTTCACCAGTTTTGAACGGAACCGTTGTAATCAAGGATGCATCATGAACAGAAGGTGTTGCACAATACACAAAGGAAGTTAACAGTAGTAGCAAAGATGGCGAAGTGAACTGATTAGCTGCAAGCTTTTGTTCTGTTATTGCAGATATTTGCTTTCGGTCCATTTTTTTCTGTAGATGTATCCTTTTCCATTGCGGTCTGCATTGCTGCGCTCTGCTTCCTCGCCAAGCTAATGACACGCCCACTGATGTCACGGTTCATGCTGGAAAAACCATATTTTGATTCCAGCTGGGAACCAACTTTTCAGGTTCCGAACCAATTTATTTTTGGTTGAAATGCTCTGAAATGGTCAAAAATTTGGTGCGTGAACAAGAACAGAACCCATTCCCTGTTGGTTGAAAAGGGGTATCGGAGGTAAAAACTGCTGCTTTAAGTTTTCAGGTTTCTCAATAACATGAATAAAAAAGTTGAATAAAAAAGTATACTACTTAGTGATTTATTACCGATTGCACAGTTTGTGTTTTCCCTTTACGTGATGCAATTAAAAACTTAAAATTCACAAGAAAAGCAACGTGAAATACATACGAAAGGTCTGGAATTATTTCTCAAGGAAGGGAAATAATTGTTTTTTTTTTTTAAAAACAACCCGTAACAACTTTTCATGAAACAGCGTCCTACTTGAATATTTTTGTAAATTTAACTTCAGAGAGAAAAATGTTGAAAAACAAAGTATTAATTAAAAATTAATGAATTATTTATTTAATAATTAGGTCATTCAATAAATGTATTATTTCATAGAATAGTTCAGTTTATAGCTGTAACATGCTATATGTACATACTGATTCCTAATATTTGATTGTGGTTGGAATTTGAAATAGACAGGGAAAAACAGATTGAAAACAACACATTAAACTGATAGAACGACAGACAGAGACAGAGAAGGAGGGAGACACGGACCTGACAGAGAGAGAGAGAGAGAGAGAGAGAGAGAGAGAGGCACACTAACCTGAGCTGACAGACAGACAGGGACAAATGACCTGATGGAGGGACAGAGAGAGACAGACAGATACTGACCTGATGACCAGACAGACAGACAGACAGACAGACAGACACTGTCCTGATGGAGAGACAGACAGACTGACACTGATGGGGGGAGAGAGAGAGAGAGAGAGAGAGAGAGAGAGAGAGAGAGAGACCTGATGGAGAGAGAGAGAGAGACAGACAGAAAGACACTGACCTGACAGAGAGAGAGAGAGAGAGAGAGAGAGAGAGAGACAGACACTGTCCTGATGGAGAGACAGACAGAACGATAGACACTGACAGAGAGAGAGAAAGAGAGAGAGAGACAGACCTGCTAGAGATGGAGAGACTAACCTGACAGACAGACAGACAGACAGACAGACACTGTCCTGATGGAGAGACAGACAGACCAACACTGATGGGGGGAGAGAGAGAGAGAGAGAGACAGAAAGACACTGACCTGACAGAGAGAGAGAGAGAGACAGAAAGACACTGACCTGACCGAGAGAGAGAGAGAGAGAGACAGACAGACACCGTCCTGATGGAGAGACAGACAGAACGATAGACACTGACAGAGAGAGAGAGAGAGAGAGAGAGAGACAGACCTGCTAGAGATGGAGAGACTAACCTGACAGACGGACAGACAGACAGACAGACAGACAGACAGACACTGTCCTGATGGAGAGACAGACAGACCGACACTGATGGGGGGAGAGAGAGAGAGAGAGAGAGAGAGAGAGAGAGAGAGACAGAAAGACACTGACCTGACAGACAGAGAGAGAGAGAGAGAGAGAGACAGAAAGACACTGACCTGACAGACAGAGAGAGAGAGAGAGAGAGAGAGAGAGAGAGAGACAGAAAGACACTGACCTGACAGAGAGAGAGAGAGAGAGAGAGAGAGAGAGAGACAGACAGACAGACAGACAGACAGACAGACAGACACTGTCCTGATGGAGAGACAGACAGACCGACACTGATGGGCGGGAGAGAGAGAGAGAGAGAGAGAGAGAGTCAGAAAGACACTGACCTGACAGACAGAGAGAGAGAGAGAGAGAGAGAGAGAGAGAGAGAGACAGAAAGACACTGACCTGACCGACAGAGAGAGAGAGAGAGAGAGAGAGAGAGAGAGACAGACAGACAGACAGACAGACAGACAGACACTGTCCTGATGGAGAGACAGACAGAACGATAGACACTGACAGAGAGAGAGAGAGAAAGAGAGAGACAGACCTGCTAGAGATGGAGAGAATAACCTGACAGACAGACAGACAGACAGACAGACAGACAGACAGACAGACAGACAGAGAAAATGACAGAGGGACAGACATGTAAAACTCACAATTCAAACAAATACAACTTCTCTTTAAAAATGTGACTTCTACAAAATATATACATGCATGCTGTCTCAGCCAGCATGCCTCAATGCTAGTGCAAGACAGACAGCTTTCTATATTGACAGCAATGCTTCCTTTGCCCTGATTAGCTGGATATTGGTGGTCTACATTTTTTTTTCTTTCCCCGCATACAGGCCCTGGGGCTGCACAGAGACTTGGGCTTCTCCTTGTAACAAAGATGTAACTTCATTGACAGCTGCCAGAACGTGAGAAGAACTTTGCCAAAGTAATCTCGCTGCATCTTTAACACCTTCAAACTAATTCAAACTAACTTGCACAGTTGACCCATGCAAAGCTGTACACTGAAACTCTTCTGGTAGCTCTTACGGTATTATAACTTATTTCCCCAATGACATTTTTAAAGCTGTGTCATTTTTTTATAACTTTGATTAGATTATATTTACAGCCACATTATTCGACCACACACTGTGCAGGCTTTAATATCCAAGATGATGCCTAGAGTGTGAACAAGAAAATTACTCAGACCCCCTCCAGGAACAGTATCCAAGATCTGCTTTTTGGTCACTCCATGGCAGCTGAACTCCCCCAACCCCACCGGCACCCTGTAGCTGCTCCTGCTTTACCAAAGACTGCGTGAGTTACCTGCTGCCTGGACGTTAATCCGTCTCCATTAAAAATACATCAAGAGGCCATTAGTTTCGGCTCTGACAGAGTACACACAGGTAAAGAAATGATCATTATCTAAAGATAGACTGCTCTCATTACAACAAAAGTTACGCCTCTTCTATGAGATATAATCACCCAGGTGTAAAAATGGAAACCACCTGCAGGGAAATGCAGGGTTTTTTTTTTTCTCCCTTTAATCTCAGTAACTTCTCCTATCTGGTTACAACTTGTATTATGCACTTCCTCCTGCTATCTGGATTTGACATGCTTCACCCGTATAAGTACAGCCTCATTGATCCAGTCATACCGATAAGAATCTGCTTCCTATCTCGAGCTACCAGACATGTTCGTCTTCAGTGCTCGCGGTATGAACCTGCTGCAGACCTACTGAACAAATTAACTGACTCCTCAAAAAAAAAAAAAACACACAAAACAAACATATTTTAGCCATAAACACTAGCTTATGGTATTCGTCTTTCCTTCTACAAGCAACATGTGCCAGGCAAAAGCCACTTCTCCTCTGAGAATGATCAAGAGGCGCCATTACTTTTAACAGCGCTGGCAAGGGAAGATGCACACTTTGTAGCTCTCCAAAAATATCAGCGCACATAACACATAGCACAACATGTAAAAGTACTTCTAAAAAGAGAGACTGAGCTTGGAGACACAGAAATTCATATTGGTGAAGTCTTTAAGCTGCAATAAATTCACCAAGCAACACTTTGAGCCGTACAAACACACACAACAAAAGAACACACATTTCAGTGCTCTCCAACTGTTTACTGTTGGCCACTGCCAGATTCTGTCTCTCCCTCACACTGCCATTTCACTGGCTTATGCTTTCCACACACACAAATCGCATCTTTCCTCCTTCCTTATGCTGATGACAACATGAAGCGGCACTAAGTTTATAAAGATACATGGTTAGGTGCAACACTGACACTGATATCCAATCAAATCAACCCCTCTCATTGGATCATATTCTGAGTGGGTGACTTAAGTCCTAAAGTTACGTCAATGTTTAGAGGGGGGAACTGGCACATATTCAGGGTTGGCAGTGGCTTGCATATATATTCACTCCCTGAAAGTGAAATGGACTTAGACTACGTTCAGACTACACCCTGAAACGACCCATATCCGATTTTTTTGCCCATATGCGACCTGTATCCGATTTGTTATTGACAATCTGAACGACACAGATCCGATTTTTTCACATGCGACCCAGGCCGCTTGGATATGTAGTCCTAATTCCGATGCATATCCGTTATTTTCACATGCGACTGCAGTCTGACCGGACAGGTCGCATTCATGCGACCTACACGTCATCAACAAGAGACAAACGTCACTATTCTGCGTTGGCTAATCCCGCCTCTTTGGTGGAAAACAACAACATTTGTACAGTTTTCAGAATTTAAATAGACTTTTATAGAATTGATCAAGCTAATGGTGGATTTGGTAGGGACCTGGATGTTGATCTGTTAGCCTGATTAAATAAAACAGTTTCTATAACTGATTTATAACTTAAACCATCCTGTATTACCAGTGTTGGGCACGTTACTTTCAAAAAGTAATTAGTTATAGTTACTAGTTACTTTTCCCAAAAAGTAACTGAGTTAGTAACGGAGTTACTTTGTCATAAAAGTAACTAATTACCAGGGAAAGTAATTATTCCGTTACATTTTGTTCCCCCTCAAAAAAAATCCAATTCAATTAGTGTAATCATAATAAAAGTGAATGTTAAATGTGTTTAATGACTGAAATGGACACTTAACAGAACCAATTAGTAACGTTATCTACACTATATTAATATGTTTGTGGGACAATGTGAGATAAGACATCTATCAAATGTAATATATTTTTGTAGTTATTAAAATTATGTTACTAATTACTGGCCACTGACGAGGACAAACGCTTTGTTCCTCGACATAATGTGCATTGCACGTAAACACTCGCCTTTTATTTCAAGTAATGAAAAGTAATGGCTGTATTTCCAGTGTGAAAGCGCAGTGCTGGGCTGACCGCTCGCCATCGCTGGGTCTTCCGATTGAAAGAGCGCGCAGTAGTGCAGTAGGCGTGGCCTACCTACGTCTGTTGTCCAAATCTACTCTGATTGGCTTACTGTGCCGTTGTCTCGTGTCTCCCCGCCCCACACTAAAGCAGAGTAAAGAAAGGCTGAACGAGCAGCGTGCCAGATGAGAACAGCTTTAATAAAGTAACGCATAGTATTTTATTGTAAGTAACGGGAACGGCGTTATAACGATGTAAAAAGTAATTAGTTAGATTACTCGTTACTAAAAAAAGTAACGCTGTTAGTAACGCCGTTATTTCTAACGCCGTTATTCCCATCATTGTGTATTACAAGATTATAAGATTGTTCTGGAAATTTCCAGTAATTTGACACCTTCGGTCTCATTAGTCTGCTGCCCACATTAATCAGATTATTGTGTGAGTTCCGCCGCCACCACAAAAACCACATCGCCAGGTCTCGCCTCATCTCCATCGCAAACTGCACTGGTGTTTCCGCACCTTGAGCCAGCGCTGAGAGAAGTTGCAGAATTCAGCTGGCTATAAACAATCTAAATAAATATTTATAAAAATGTAGAAAAAGTTTATTAATATGACGAAATAAATATGTGCAAATTATTAAGCCTGAATTAAGAGTTTGGTAATACAGCGGCCGTATCCCAAATGACTGCCTACTGAAGCTCGAGTGCACTATATAGAGTTTAAAAATCCATTACTTCCTAGTAACATGTAGTGCACTTATATAGAAATTAGAGAGACATTTAGGAGTCAACCCTCGTTACCAGGCTACACGTTTTCATTTCAGTTCAGAAACAAAAACACACATGAGACCTCACACTTTAACACTAACCAGATAATCAAACAAACAAACAAAAAAAGAAATCATTAAACATGAAGAGTGCGCTTTTTTTGTTTACGTATTACGTAGACGTGCTTATTACGTGTCAATTTGCGCATGCGGGACACTTTTGGGTTGTTTTCCGTTCATATTGGAGATCGCATACAAGTCTCATATAATTGGTAATGTGAACGGCCTAACAAAAAAATCGGATTTCACAACAAATCGGATATGGGTCGTTTCAGGTTGCAGTCTGAACGTAGTGTTAGACGGCTTTTCAGATTTTTCAAGTGTAGGTCATAGAGACCTAATTATTTTTGTTTAGTGGATTGAAAGCTACTGAATTTGAATCACAGACTTCCAATTTTATGAGCTTTTTTAAAATAGAACAGTTAATGAATTTACGGCCATGTGGCCCTAAATTGTCCGCCATTATTTCCTGCTTCACCAGGACGCAATACAAGATGCAACGTCATGCATCACGTGGTGGGCTTTCCCCGTTCATGCAAGGCATTGTGGGATACAAATTTGAAACAGGAGAGGAAAATGGAGGACGTGAGTGTGCGAATGAAACATGAAAGACCGACTGCAGTAACGGATAGCGAGGAGAAAAGACGTTATGTTGTGAAGGAAAGGAAACACAGGACCAAACTAATAAATATCAGCGGTCAGCGAGCACCTCGGTGTGATCAGCTGTTCGTTTAGCGACAGAATGATCAGTGCACGGTCAAAGGTAAACCTGTAGATGGCAGTAATGCAACACTGTGGATGCCAGCTGCCGTAAAACCCAAAAGAAGAAGAAAGTAAACTTGCGCATGCGCACACGGACTTCCTCTGTCCTCTGATTGTGCGAAGCAAGCGATTTCATGCACATTATTTGCTCAGGAATCCCTTCAAATTAAATAACTTTCCAGCCACAGAATGGCCTGATATTTTGTGAGATATTACAGAGATAAACATATCATCCCAATGACCAAATTTTAAAAGGAAACCGATTTTATGAAATCAAAAGGCCGTCTAGCTTTAATCGGGATTGTACATTTAAAAAAAATCTTCAAAAGCCCATAATATTAAAGTGAGAGTGAAAACTTACAGATTGCAAAATTATTCACAAATAAAAATGTAAAACTTTTAACCGCATCAGTATGAGGACACCAGATAACACAATCCCTACAGCGAAGCATGGTGGTGGTAGCATCATGCTGAGGATTATTCTTGGCCACTTGCTTGCTTCTCTAACTAGTCAACTCTTTACTGGCCACTGACTTTTGGCGGGAGGTCTTCTATAATAGTGGATTTAATGATGCCCAGAAGAATGTTCAAAGTTTGCGATTTTTTTTTTTTTACAACCCCAAATCAGAAAAAGTTGGGATGATACACTGAAATTGAAAATAAAACTTAAAACAATGATTTGTAAATAATATTTGACCTGTCTTGCACTCAACCCAGCGCAACAGAACATGATTTGATGTTTTACCGCATGATTTTTTTTTTCATTCAAAATAAATGCTTACTTCAATTCTGATTCTTGCAACATATTCCAAATAAGTTGGGACGGTAAACCATTCCTTCTCATAACATTTAAAAGATGTTGAAGGACTGAATACACCAACTAATGAAGTGTTTCAGGTGTTATTTTGTTCCATTCTTCCTGCAAACAGGTCTTAAGGTGTGCAACGTTCTCTATTGGGGACAGAGGGAACAGTCACCCTCTTCTTCCACAGCCATGCCTTTTCAGTGTGCATAGAATATGGTGTTGCATTGTCTTGTTGAAATATCCCTGAAAAAGTTGTCATCTTGAAGGCAGCACATGTTGCTCAAAATTCTCAATGTACTTTTCTGAATGAATGCTGCCATCACAGAAGTCCAAGGTACCTTTGCCAAGGGCACTGACACAACCCCATAACATAACACACCCTGTTTTTTGGACTCGCTCATGGTAACAGTCTGGGTAGTCCTTTTCGTCTTTGGTCTGGAGCACAGCATCCATTTCTTACAAAAAAGGCCTGGGATACTGATGCATCTGACCACAATACACATTTCCATTGTGTGATGGTCCATCCCAGCTGCTTCCAAACCCAGAGAAGTCAACATGCACTTCTGGACACAGTTAACATAAAGCTTCATTTTTGCACAATAAAGTTTTAACTAGCATTTGTGGCTGTAACTCTGCATTGGAGAGCTTGACAAGTTTTTGCCGAAGTAATCCCAAGCCCATGTGGTTATATCCGATACAGATGAATGCCGGTTCTTGATGCAGTGCTGTCTGAGGGATCAGAGATCATGGGTGTTCAGATTAGGCTTGAGCCCTTGCCCTTTACACACTGAAACTCCTCCAGATTCCTTGAATCATTTCATGATATTATGCACCGTAGAGGGTGAAATATCCAAATCCCTACCTATATTTCTTTGAGGAACATTGTTTTAAACATTTCAATAATTTTCCCACGCATTTGTTGACAAACTGGAGATCCTCAGCCCATCTTTGCTCCTCAAACACTAGGGCCCTGTTTACATTATTTCGAATCAGCGGATCATCAGATTAACGTTTTTAAAACGATTCGCGTACACACACAAAATTTCTGTGCCCGCAACAAAACCGTTCCCCGTGCACACAGCAACGCCAATACACGGATACGCTAATCACATGACTAATTAGATGGCACGTCACATGATCCCAGTGCATATCAGGCAAGCGCAAGTCACTCACCACTTGCAAGTGGAAGGATGTCGTTGTAAAAAATGAAGTATGCCAGTCTGTTATCGGCGGTACTGGTACTACAATGTCGCC
The DNA here is from genome assembly GCF_027579695.1 of Neoarius graeffei. Classification (NCBI taxonomy): domain Eukaryota; kingdom Metazoa; phylum Chordata; class Actinopteri; order Siluriformes; family Ariidae; genus Neoarius; species Neoarius graeffei. The sequence continues at coordinate 11,337,551 of NC_083572.1, forward strand.
TTTTTTACACCGTGTATGGCCTTTGTGTTTATGCTAAAAGGATCTAACAGTGTTCGGTACACTCTTCACCTCGCAGAACGGCCGTTTTTTGCGATTACAACAAGACTATTTAGTGCTACGGTAACCAACACACTTCCTGTATTGCTCATTCACTTAATGACTTCCTCAACACACTTCCTGTATTGCTCATTCACATGACCAACGTGGCATGACCAACGCCAGCGAATCAGGAAGGTGGATGTCACAGTGACGTTGTCCAATGACGACGTCAGCTAGAGCTCAGCACTGCGTATCCTCGTTCCTCAATGTTTACACAGCACCGGATCAGATACGTACTGGGTTGAATACGTGGGCCCTGGCGGATTCAAATTGTTCCGCCTGTGGAGTCGTTTTCCAGCGTTTTAATGTGCACGGACATCCGCAACGAAAACGATACGGATACGGTCTAATGTAAACACCACCTAGGCCTTTCCTGGATTTTGTACCAAATCATGATTACAGTCACCGATTTCAAATCACATCATTATTTCATTGTTTTAGCTCATTGCTAGTCCTAAATTGCCTCGTCCCAACTTTTTTTGGAATGTGTTGCAGGCCTGAACTGCAGGAATGGATGTTTAACAAATGAAATGAATTTAACCAGACAAAACATGAATTATCTTGGGTTCATTCTGTCTGCAATGAAACACAAATCAAAGTAAATTTAGAAATCAATGCTTTCTTTTTTATTTGCATTTTCCCCTAATGTCCCAACTTATTCTGATTTGGGGTTGTAACAAGACCGTCAGTGACAGCATAGCTCACTCTGGCCCCATCTAGTCCAGAAGGAATGATCTAAAGTGGGCCAGCTTGCGCAATAAAAGTTGCAAGCTATATACACACACACTATATACAAGCTATATATAGAAACTATATGAATACCTACCTATTTACCAGAAAGTATCCAAAATGGCGAGGAATTGACCAAAAAGAAGCAATTTTTGTTGAACTGCTCATTAAGGCTTAATTAGTCCATAACTTCATTAATAATTGTAATTAAGCAAATCTGGGTAGAAGTTATATGCACCCTAGGTACCTCTACCTTCATGCCAGAAAGAATCAAACTCAGTGAAGAATTGAGGGAGAAGAAGCGATTTGTGTGGAAACTGCTCGTTCGGGCTTAATTACGCCATATCTTCATTATTAATTGCAATTATGCAAATTTGAGTAGAAGCTATATGCACCCCAGGCAGACCTACCTTCCTGTCAAAAAGAATAAAAATCAGTGGAGAATTGAGAGAGAAGAAGCGATTTTCGTGAAACGTGGACGACGATGGATGGACAACACATGATGGCATAAGCTCATCGCCTGTTGGTCAGATAAGCTAATAACTAAATAAAGAGTTGAGGTTATTTTCCAGAATGTTTTCATTGACTTGTTTTGATAGCTCCTTGTTCTTCATGATACTTTTGTTCGGTATGTTCTCTAAAAAACTTTGGAGCCTTTCTGGAACAGGTGTGTTTCTAGAGATTACGTGATACCTTAACTGGCTGTAGGTCAGATCTCATCTCATCTCATTATCTCTAGCCGCTTTATCCTGTCCTACAGGGTCGCAGGCAAGCTGGAGCCTATCCCAGCTGACTACAGGAGAAAGGCGGGGTACACCCTGGACAAGTCACCAGGTCATCACAGGGCTGACACATAGACACAGACAACCATTCACACTCACATTCACACCTACGGTCAATTTAGAGTCACCAGTTAACCAAACCTGCATGTCTTTGGACTGTGGGGGAAACCGGAACACCCGGAGGAAACCCACGCGGACACGGGGAGAACATGCAAACTCCGCACAGAAAGGCCCTCGCCGGCCACAGGGCTCGAACCCGGACCTTCTTGCTGTGAGGCGACCGCGCTAACCACTACACCACCGTGCCGCCAGCACTTACATTGTTTCAGGAAACCTTCATATTTTAGCACTGATCGAACCATAATGACCATGTATTATTGTGCTTTTATTGAATGCGTTTTGTCCTTTTCTTTTGTGTCATGGTTTGGTCGCACATCCCTGAAGGAAAGAAATTCCTTAAACCAAATTACTAAATGGTCTAGTCGGCTCATTGGAGAGTCACAGCCTTACTTAGCGTCCTTGTATACCAGACAGGTACAGCGGATAGCTAACTCTTTCTTAAATAATGACTCCCACACTTTGCACACAGAGTTTCAGCTTCTTCCCTCTAGACGGAGGTTCTTAGTCCCGAGGTGCAAAACAAAGCGGTACAAAAACAGCTTTGTTCCTGCGTCTAATACTGAACTGAACAAGACATAGCGTTACTTGCACATTGGCACAGGTCCATTGATTGCTGGAACATTATTATTATTTATTTATTGGTACTATTTATTATAGTTTTATACTTGCCTTTTATCTTGATTTTTAGGGGGTTATTTTATTTATCTAAGTGATTTTTCCATCCATCCATTATCTGTAGCCGCTTGTCCTGTTCTACAGGGTCACAGGCAAGCTGGAGCCTATCCCAGCTGACTACGGGTGAAAGGCGGGGTACACCCTGGACAAGTCGCCAGATCATCACAGGGCTGACACATAGACACAGACAACCATTCACACTCACATTCACACCTACGGTCAATTTAGAGTCACCAGTTAACCTAACCTGCATGTCTTTGGACTGTGGGGGAAACCGGAGCACCCGGAGGAAACCCACGCAGACACGGGGAGAACATGCAAACTCTGCACAGAAAGGCCCTCACTGGCCGCTGGGCTCGAACCCAGGACCTTCTTGCTGTATGATGATAGTGCTAACCACTACACAACCGTGCCGCCCTCTAAGTGATTTGTATTCATTTTAATATTTCTTATTATCTTATTGATATTTCTTTCTTTCTTTTGATTGGTGGAGCCCGGAGTACTTTTATCATGTTTTAGTAGGTTTTTAATAGTTAATAGAACAGTAAGTCATAACATTCTATGGTTTCTTCTTGACCCCAAAATTCACAACTTCCTGTATTATGTTTCCTTATTGTAAATAAAGTGCTATTTAATCCTGTATGATCAAAGCATAGCCTAGATATGACAGTTTCTTCTCTCTGCATTCTCCTTGTGTTTCTCATCACACCTACTTTTCTTTGAATTCCATAAAACCATCTTCCTGTTGTCTCTTCTTCCCAATGTTTTTGCCACCTTTCTTTCAACTTTTGCTTAATTACAATCTTCATTTCTGTTTTACTGAAGGGTACCCTGATGTCAACTTGATTTATTCTAGTAGCTTCCTTTGCACATTTGTCTTCTATTTCATTTCCTTTGAGTCCTATATGTGCTGGTGTCCAAACTGGTGTCACATCACGGGCGATTGCTCTAAGACAACGAGGGAGGCTCAGCCTCCTCTAAAAATGACGAACATCGTGTAGGATGAATTGCGCTAGGCTTATGTTATAGCCGACCTTATAACATTGCTATTTCAGATCCAGAATCATAGAAATATATGTGCTCAACCCACTACAGTGCGAAATCATTCCGTTATAACTTTCCCCAGTTCGCCTAATGTGTGCGTGAGTTTTTCCCCCTCGTGACAGCGCGATGCAGCCCAGCCTCAGTGGACTTCAATGGCATTTGGGAGCTCTGCGCTTTTCAATCTCAAAATGCAAGACAATTATTGGACAAATACTGCGAAAATGCCCGCCCCATGGACTCCGAGCCTCACAGTGGGAGGGACATGGCAGTTTCTGCGAGGAGACTGGTGATTGGTGAAAGCGGCCGGATATTTTCTTTGATTGACAGCTCGTTTCAAATATAGACAGGCAGCGGTGAATCTCAGTTCAGTCCCATGCGGATTCGCAAGTGCTGTGGTGTATTGTAAGAGATCAGCTTACATTTCAATTTCATTCATTACATACGGTTTCTACCAGCTTTTTTAGTTTGTATATATTTTCATTGTAAATAAAGTGTAAATATAGTGTTGTCAAGTTTGCTATCTTAGTTCCAGAAATTTCGTTTATTTGAGTGACTGAACTTGAACTTGAGGGGGCTAGTCAGCTAGCAAGAAAGCTGCGCACGGATGCCAAGCATTGCTGATTTAATTTTGGCGAAGCCATTTGCCAGTCTTCCTTTCGAGGAAAAAATTAAAATTAAAGAGCAGGGTAGACCAACGCCTCAAATTGACTTGGTGAAAAAGGTAGGGAATAATACTCGTTCCTTTCAGCTCTCCTGGTACGAGAAAGTGAATTGGCTAACAGCAAGTGACCCACATCAACAACAGTAAATAGGCTACTTTAGTAATATGTCATGGATGGACCAAAAATATAGAATCTATTTAAAATGTTTATGCTGAGTATATTATATTGGAATATATATTTTTCTGGATATGAATTAAACACAGCTACAATTTGGAAAACATTTTTAAACAAAAACACAGCCGAGAACATTTCACACTACAGACCTGGATTAAAAGTGAAGGGTTATCAAAATTGTCAATAAAACATTTCTCAGTCAAAATAAGTAAAATATAGGGAAAGTGTCATTGAATGAAATGTGTGGCACCCAGCTCTATGTTTGGCTCCCCAAGGTCAGTGCTTGTGCCTATTCCAGAACACTCTGCTGTTACTGCTGAGGTTCCTGACAAAGAGCTGCTTTCAATAATGATCAATTTTTAAACAACATGCCACAATTTTAAAATATAAAATGTTAAAATATACCCCCCCAATACCACCATCATGTATATTGGACAGTAGGCTAATGGGCCAAAAGAACCTGTTATTTCACAGTTTGTGACCCTGCCAACAATCAGCCAGATCAAAGGCAAGAGTATGGGCAAAATGTATGTGTTTTTTCTTTTTTCTTTTAAAATCTGGAAATATCGTAACCGGCCAGCCTCCCCTGTTTGAAAGAATACCAGCCGCCACTGTGTCACATTCAGTCCCATCTCCAGTATAGTGTTGGTTGTACCTCTCTATTAGAACATCTGGCCTGCTGTCTGAGTGACTGTACTTTAAGCTGGTTAATGAAGAACTGGAATTGGAGCATATTACTGCTCTCAATGGTCTCTTGTCTTCCACCCATTGTAGTGCTAACAAAATTGCCAGCATTTCCCCTGTATATATAGATAATCCATCACTGATTTGTTTCAAATGTCTAATATTAAATTCTGGAACTATGAACGAGATACCAATTCTGTTAGCTGTATTCTTTGAAGCATCTATGTAGATTTGAAAAAAATTGTAATAATTATTTCCTATATTGCTTTTTATTACTTGTGGATGTAAAATAAACTTTTTATCATTATTTTTGTCAAGCAATGCGAGATCTACTTCAGCATCTTGAAGTATCCATGGATGTATTGCTGAGAGTGGGACTGTAGGGCTAACGTTTAATTCTGTTATTTCTAGCTCTTTTGCTTTCTACTCAACTGTCCATCCAAAGCTTTTTTTGTTTTTCTCCTCTCCTTTTCTCAACATGGTTTCAGTACATCTTATGTTGGATGTTCTTCATTATGTCCTTTTAGATTAACCCAGTAACTTAAAGTCAGCTGAATTCGTCTGAACTCCAGTGGGATTTCTCCCAATTTAACTTGTAATGCTTGTTGGGGGTTGTTCTGATGGCACCTGAACATAGTCTTGAAGCTTGATACGGAATCTTGTCTAACTTTTTTTAGAGATGTATTTGCTGCAGAACCAAATGCTACACAGCCATAATCTAATATTGATCTTATTAGTCCTACGTAAATTGCTTTCAGTGCCGTTCTCTCTGCTCCCCATTCACTCCTTACCAAACATCTCATCTCATCTCATTATCTCTAGCCACTTTATCCTGTTCTACAGGGTTGCAGGCAAGCTGGAGCCTATCCCAGCTGACTACGGGCGAAAGGCGGGGTACACCCTGGACAAGTCGCCAGGTCATCACAGGGCTGACACATAGACACAGACAACCATTCACACTCACATTCACACCTACGGTCAATTTAGAGTCACCAGTTAACCTAACCTGCATGTCTTTGGGCTGTGGGGGAAACCGGAGCACCTGGAGGAAACCCACGCGGACACGGGGAGAACATGCAAACTCCGCACAGAAAGGCCCTCGCCGGCCACAGGGCTTGAACCCGGACCTTCCTGCTGTGAGGCGACAGCGCTAACCACTACACCACCGTGCCGCCACCAAACATCTCATTACATTTAATCCTTTTTTTTTTACATTTGTCAATTATTTTCTGAATATGTACTGCCCATATCATTCTTTCATCTAACCATAACCCGAAAAACTTAAATTGTTTCAGTCTCTGAGAGTGAATTCCTTAAATAATGTGGTTGAGTGACTGTGCAGTGATTGAGTTCAGGTGTGTGTATGATTAGAATTCCAGAGTCTGTCAGCAGTGAGGTGCAGGATGGTTATCGTAGTCCATGGCGGCCATATTTGAAGGCTGCTGTGATTCGTGGGAAGTGGAGTCTTAAGTGCAAGCAGGCACAGACGTGACAGAAACAACCATGGTAACAGGTGCATTTAACCAAGCAACCAGAATGCAGTGTCATTTTTCTCATGTGCATTTGTCATTAATTGTTATATGGGCCATGTAGCACTTATTTTCGCTAATGCCTTGTTAGTATTATTCAAGTACATTTAATGATTTGTCACAACTGTGTTCTATGATCCATGATTTTAATTGTTAAATATTAACAAATACTTCAGGTATTGAGTTTGCGGTTGGATAAAATAGTCTGTTTATGAACTAGAAAGGCATTCGGTAGGTTGCATACATCCGCCAAGCCACGTATTCGGATTTGCATCAAAATCTAATTGATTGTTCCTTGGCCCATGGGTCACCTTTCCTCCAAATTTCATCCAAATCCCATCCAAATCCATTCACTACATGTTGAGTTACACTGGGAAAAGACAAAAAAAAAAATCCTGGATTTGCATACATGTCTGGATTTGTATCAAAATTGAATCAATTGTTCCTTAGCCAATGACTCAACTTTCCTTCAAATTTCACCAAAATCCATTCACTACTTTTTGATTTACGTTGGGAACAAGCACACAAACCGAGGCAAAATGTAACAAAGTTAGCGCAAGTAATAATGCTTAAGTATTGTGTATGTTCTGCGATGGCATCTTCGGCAGAGGTTACATTTGTGCTATGGGCCAAAGTACTTGTGAATTCTGCAAATCACACCCCTTGTTGTTCGCACAGAATGAATACGAGCATAACAATGGCTTCCAATCAAATTAGCAATATGCTGGTTTTATACTAGCAAACTGCAGTTGTGTGTAGACTGCAGTGTAGTAAATGAATAGGATACACATCTGCTTCATGAAGTCCATCTGGATCCATCCATCCATCCATCCATCCATCCATCCATTATCCATAATCGCTTTTCCTGTGCAGGGTCGCGGGCAAGCTGGAGCCTATCCAAGCTGACTGTGGGCGAAAGGCGGGGTACACCCTGGACAAGTCGCCAGATCATTGCAGGACTGACACATAGACACAGACAACCATTCACACTCACATTCACACCTACGGTCAATTTAGAGCCACCAATTGGCCTAACCTGCATGCCTTTGGACTGTGGGGGAAACCGGAGCACCTGGAGGAAACCCACGCAGACACGGGGAGAACATGCAAACTCCACATAGAAAGGCCCTCGCCGGCCACTTGGCTAGAACCCAGAAGCTTCTTGCTGCAAGGCAACAGTGCAAACCACTACACCACTGTGCTGCTTCCATCTGGATGCAGTTGTCAAAAATGTTTCTCATTTTAGGGACAAAAAAAAAGTATAGAACTACCCATGCAAACATCTCCTGGCTATCTGTGGAGCTTGATCTCATAGTTTACATCTTCATTACATTAGAGGCATTGAGCAGACGCTCTTATCCAGAGCAACATACAACGTATCGAGAGCAGCCTGGGGATTTGGTGCTTTGCTCAAGGGCACTTCAGCCATTCCTGCTGGTCCAGGGGATCAAACCAGCAACCTTTTGGTCCTGAAGCTGCTTCTTGAACCATGAGGCCCTTTCTTCCCCTTAATAGTTCCACTCCAGTGCCATCTCCACTTCATATTTCTTCTCCAACGCCATGTTAAATTTTTAAAGCTGTGTTTTTCTCATTATAAATATTTAAATTAGTGTGGAATGACTCTCAGGTGTGAATCGGTATCTCCTCCATGCTTGTGTAAACATACATGTCAACCTTTGGTCAATCAAACCTGTATAACCAACCTCCAAAATCCGTATTTCCTTTATAAAAATCCTTATAAGATGCAAATTAAAATAATTTACCTAAAATTTGAATGATAATTAACAATGATATATCCCAGTTACTTTTTATTCAATATTAATAACAATAAACCTTCAGCATGAATACAAAGCTCCAATGTTTGACAAAAACACAAAGTGTTATCAGCGTAGTTACGAAGGAAATACTTCGTTGTTTGGAGACAGGTTTCACCGAGCGGCTATTATGCGCGAGACTTCATATTAGCCACAAAGTCAGGAAAATCTGTTCGTAAAATTACGTTACAATGACCAAATACAATGAAAAGTATTTTTCCAGTCTCACCTGTGAAAGGTAATCCCATGTGATCTCGTTTGGACGGTAAACCTGTTGGTACAGTTAAACGCAGCACATGAATGAGGCATCTTTATTCTCGGCTACTGTCTAGACGCTATACCAGAGACAGTTGAAGAATCTCCACTTTGCCACATCCAATATGGCGGCGAAGATGACGTATGATTCTACGCAGAAGGCGGCGTCTGTGTTTATATGTCTGTGACTTCACGGTTGGCGGGATTCTCGCAATGCGGTGTGCGCATGATCAAAAGTGGAACGAAGTCTCGCTACCACAAGATAATGCGCGATTTCATAAGACTCTTTACTGGCTGTCTGTGGTGTACAGTACGTTTGTAAATGTTATGCGCTCTTTTATCATCGTGGGAATTGATTATAGCTCTAAATAAATATTGAAGTTTTTTAAAAGAATCCGTATAACTTTATTTATACGCCCGTATACTACGTTTATTGAATCAAATCCGTATAAAATACGGACATTCCGTATAGGTTGACATGTATGTGTAAAGTGAGTCCCTTGCTACTGTGTCACATGCAGCGTTTTATCACATTGGTTGCAGTTTGAAAGGTCAAATCAAAGTTGAATTTGATTATGTCGAGCGGTGCACAACGCCCAAGGCAGCACTGCCTCTAGGTAAATGGACACACAGGAGAATGTTTGCGGCTCATCATCAGTAGGCAGTCTAGGAATATTAATACTCATTTACTCAATTCATGTTGCACAGCCTCGAGCAGTCACCCATTCCAGCTCTCGCTGGCACAAACACTGACACTGTGTGAGCTGAAAAGAAGAAAAGAAAAGCTACAGCCAGTGGGTGAGCAAAAGTGTAGCTAAACACACATCCACCCCCACAGACACGCATACACACACAAATCCATGCTACTCTGTCTCAATAAGTGGAGAGACATGTTCATTAGGTGACATGCCAAGACAAATACATGCATTTGAGCCTGAATTGTAGGGTGCTTTCATGCCTATTAGTCTGAATTAGAGCAAAATCGATACTTTGGGTTTGTTTGTTATTCCGTTTGGTTTAAGAACCGCACTGATGAGGAAAACCACCAAGCATCCATTCAAACAGACGAAAGACTATACAGTATACTGGCACTGAAAGCGCCCTTAAACTTTACATGACGAAACAGGCATACTTATTTATGGACACTTTAAATTCCCTCCAGGGAAAAAAAAAAACCCAGTGATTTAAAGTTCATCATTGATCCAAACTATCCATAGCCAGGGCACGTTTTAATTTGTATACTGGTCCCAGAGAAAGTGAGACAGGTTGGTGAACTCGTGATGAGTGTAGCTTAAGTAATTGCCTCCTAAAAACTTCATCTCATCTCATTATCTCTAGCCGCTTTATCCTGTTCTACAGGGTCGCAGGCAAGCTGGAGCCTATCCCAGCTGACTACGGGCGAGAGGCGGGGTACACCCTGGACAAGTCGCCAGGTCATCACAGGGCTGACACATAGACAACCATTCACACTCACATTCACACCTACGGTCAATTTAGAGTCACCAGTTAACCTAACCTGCATGTCTTTGGACTGTGGGGGAAACCGGAGCACCCGGAGGAAACCCACGCGGACACGGGGAGAACATGCAAACTCCACACAGAAAGGCCCTCGCCGGCCACGGGGCTCGAACCCGGACCTTCTTGCTGTGAGGCAACAGCGCTGACCACTACACCACCGTGCCGCCCTAATAATAATAATAATAATAAAGCTTTCTTCAGGTGAAAATATGTATGATCTCGTGGTTTGTCTACATCACAACAAACATGAGACGTGTGAGTTTGTTGGCCATGAAAAATCCCTTCATTCTGAGCAAAAAAGAAACAAAGAATCACAAAAACCACACACAAGTCTGCCAGACACACGAGAAGATTAGCTCACTGTGGATTCATGGATTGCTTGGGATCCAATTATGGTCCAGAAAGGAACAAAAGAAGCCGTTACATGACACAAATGCAAACCCACATTTGTGTTATTATCCATGTCAAGATCTTCCATTGATTAAATTCATTCTTAATGCAGGTCATTACTGCTGTGCTGTGCTGTACTTGACTCTAAACCTAACCTGAATGTCAGTAACCAAAAGGCGCTTGTTCAATTTTGTAAGCAGTTTTCTTTGTGGGGACCGGCCAAATGTCCCCACAAGGTCAAAACCGGAATATATTCATATCCTTGTGCGGATATGTGGTCCCCATAAAAATGCACATTATTCAGAATGAACAGACACTGTGTCGTTATCAGTGTTGTAGCTGAGTCACTAAACCTCGAGTCTGAGCCCAGTCTTGAGTTCCCAGTGTTCAGGTCCGAGTCATTAAAGTAAATTTCGAGTCGAGTCCAAGAACAAGACTCCACCCACACCATCTGATGGTGGCTGTTGCTGCCTTTATGTGAAAGCGTCTCTGCTCCTGTGTTGGACTAACGTTACTGCTCGACTGCCCCGTTTTAATTAATAGGCTACAGATACAAAGCTTGTTCATTGGTCAGCAAGCCCCGCCCACTATCAACAGGGCAAATAACATGACAGAGGGTTAACACTAGCTAGTTCATCGGTCACCAAGCAAGCCCCGCCCACTATCAACAGGGCAACGAACATAGCGTGTCACTTCCTTCTCTGGGTGGAGTCTCACCAAATGATGATTGAAGTTCGAGGTTGTCCCCGTCGTCTCCTCGATAGTTCTTCTACACATGGAACACACAGCAGTGCATTTTTTCCCACTGCACGAGAAGTCTGTATAAACAAAGCGGACAATCCTAGGGGCGTTCTCTCCAGGCATTAACGTTAGTTTGTTCCTGAACATGACGTATGAACAGGTGAATGTGCATTCTCTTGCAAGAAATTAGTATACAAATTAATGTAGATATAAATATCAATATCTTATGCCAAATTATTATGGCATGTTACAAAAAATGATGAAAAAATCCGAGTCCTCGTTTCCAATTTACGAGTCTGAATGCAGTTAATGCACGAGTCCGAGTCATCAAGTCCAAGTCAAGTCACGAGTCCTTAAAATTAAGGCACGATTCGGACTCGCGTACTACAAGCTCGGTTGTTATCAACAAATACCAGTTACACATGAATAATGGTTTTTGTGTGCTTTATTTTTCAAGAAAAGCTTGCCAGAAAGGTTCTTAGAGCATCTAATTGGGATAAGAGGTGTGCATTAGGACTGGAAACAAAAAACATCACACAAGTAAGAGGTTTTTGCTTTAATGTACATGCGAGCAAGCAGTCAGGCAGGCAGGCAGGCAAGCACAAACCTCGAATAAAGACTAAACATCAGTTTTCAGCACTAATGTGCTCATCCTTAGTAACCGCCTGGTCAGGGTTGGTTTGGTTTAGTTTAAATTAGGCTAATAGGCTGCTAGTTTGTTTGTGTTTTGGGAAATAGAACCAATTAAATGTGTTAGAAAATATTTCAGGCAGGTACAAACAACAACAACAACAAACAGTTAAAAACTGCTGGCTTGGCCATGCCCAATTCAGGTTTAAATCTGAATATAAATACAGATATGGACATTCAGGGTACTAAACAGGCGGCACGTTGGTGTAGTGGTTAGCGCTGTCGCCTCACAGCAAGAAGGTCCGGGTTCGAGCCCCGTGGCCGGCGAGGGCCTTTCTGTGCGGAGTTTGCATGTTGTCCGCGTGGGTTTCCTCTGGGTGCTCCGGTTTCCCCCACAGTCCAAAGACATGCAGGTTAGGTTAACTGGTGACTCTAAATTGACCGTGAGTGTGAATGGTTGTCTGTGTCTATGTGTCAGCCCTGTGATGACCTGGCGACTTGTCCAGGGTGTACCCCGCCTTTCGCCCGTAGTCAGCTGGGATAGGCTCCAGCTTGCCTGCGACCCTGTAGAACAGGATAAAGCGGCTAGAGATAATGAGATGAGATGAGATGAGATGAGATGAGGGTACTAAACAGATAAATGATACATATGCACACACTCGATTCATGAAGAGGAAAAGTCCACCTCAAACTGGTTTGAGATCATTCGAGACTTGATCACTGAGTGGAGAATGTAACAGTAAAGAACACACACTGAAAATATGCCAGCCTTGGTATAACTACAGAGTGAAATTGTTGCTTTCCCAAGAAAGCTGAACTCAAATTCCCAAATATGCAGATCAGGGACATTGACCAAGTGTTCGAACCCTCAACCTTCAAATGTTCCTTTGTGCAAATTTACCTGTGGGTTTATACACACGATCGGTTGATGTGTCAACACCTGACTGAATATCTTATCCCCTGAGATAAACTTGTATTATTAAGTAAACACCACACACACACACCTTTGAGGTCTGGTGAGAACAGCACACAAACAACGCTTTGTACAGAATATAGACCTAATCAGACCACAATGTTCTGACTTTAATAATATGACAGTCTAATGGTTGCCATGACACAGCAGGAACCCCCGGTTCTCTCGAGCTGTTTCTATGTGCTTCCAGATATCCTGTCTAATATAGAGTATTTGTATTTGGACCATTAACGGCTCTGCCAAAACTGACCTTGTTTACACCATCATCATTTTTTCCTCTCCAAGACAGAGAATGAAAGAAAAATGAGAGCAAAAGATGATCATGATAAATGAAGCGCTGTCGGTTTTTTATGATGCTTAACAATGGGAAGCACAGGGCTGCAATGAGATGATGTATATGCGAACGTTTTAGCTAAAGGCACTCATCTTATTTCATGGTCATTAAAGCAGTCATTTGGACAAAAATAAAATGTTCGCAAATAAATTCTCCTGCTTGCTCCAAATGTAGTCAGTCATTAGTTCTGCTCTGGATCTATACAGCTAATGTTGCTAACAAGTGAAAAAGATCTACTTCATGTCATACACCTCACTAAAAATTGTGTTAAGTTGTTCACAAATTTGGGGTCTCCGACACTGTTGTTATCTAGAACCTAAAATGGGCTAAAGAGTAAAGGTAAAATGGACACACATAAAAAAAAAAAAAGCAAAAAACCCAGCCATCTTGAGGCTGCAATGGTGGCGGCCATCTTAAGTATTTCGTATTTTCAAATTCTGCTGTTTTATAAAGACATTTATGCAATGTACAAGTGCTTGAAAAAAGTATTGCCATAGAACAGATAAACTGGCTGTCATTCAGGGACTAGTTTTCTAGACATGAACCAGCTTGGCTTCATGTTAGCGGTTTATTTAATCACCAGTCAAAAGTTTGGACACACCTTCAAATTCAATATTTTGTTATTATTCTTATTCTTTAAATTAATGATGGACTGTCATTTCTCTTTCCATACACTCACCGGCCACTTTAATAGGAACTTGTTCATGATTCTATGATTCCTGTTCTTTGGCTGCAGGAATGGAACCCAATGTGGTCTTCTGCTGTTGCATGCTGTGATGCTTTTCTGCTCATCACGGTTGTAAAGAGTTGCTATGAGTTGCACTATATGAGCTTCCTGGTAGCTTGAACCAATCTGTCCAGTTTCCTCTGACCTCTCTTATCAACAAGACGTTTGTTTCCACCCACAGAACTGTCACTCATGCCCCTTTTCTACCAAAGCAGTTCCAGGGCTGGTTCGGGGCCAGTGCTTAGTTTGGAACCGGGTTTTCTGTTTCCACTGACAAAGAACTGGCTCTGGGGCCAGAAAAAACGGTTCCAGGCTTGCACCAACTCTCTGCTGGGCCAGAGGAAAGAACCGCTTACGTCAGTGGGGGGCGGAGTTGTTAAGACCAACAACAATAACAAGACCGTGAAAGATCGCCATTTTTAAGCGATGAGAAGCAGCAGCTGTACAAACACGAAGTAATCCATTATTATTATTGTTGTTGTTGCTGCTGCTGCTTCTTCCGTGTTGTTTTTGCTTCGATATTCGCGCCAAGGTTTATGCAAACGTAGCGACGTAACTGACGTATACAGCGACGTAATGACGTATACAACGATGTAACTGACGTATACAGCGACGTAATGATGTGTCTTCCCTTAGCACCGTAAGCTATGGAAAAGCAAACTGGTTCTCAGCTGGCTCGCAAGTTGAACGAGTTGTGAACCAGCACCAGCACTGGCCCCGAACCAGCCCTGGAACTGATTTGGTGGAAAAGAGGTATCAGTGTTTTTTTGTTTTTCACACCATTATGTCTGTATCAACTCTAGAGACTGTTGCGTGTGAAAACCCCAGGAGATCAGCCGTTTTTGAAATACTCAAACCAGTCCATCTGGCTCAAACCAACACCCATGCTGCAGTGAAAGAAAGACACACTTCACTGTGAGACCACAATCATTTTTTCCCATCCTGATGTATGAATATCATGAACATTAACTGAAGCTCTTGATTTGTATCTGCATGATTTTCTGCAAGGGATTGGTTCATTAGATAACTGCATAAAACAGTAGGTGTATAGTATGTATGGTCCTAATAAAGTGCCCAGTGAGTGTATTTAAGAATTCATTGAATACCCCTGACGTCAGTTTTTATCATCATTAGCCTTGATGTAAACATCAGACTCTATATGTCTCGGCTTATTGACCCCATTTGTGCAAAAGAGATTTTGTCAGTTTCATTTTTGCCAGAATATTCCTGTAGATCTGCAAGTGTAAATCCCAGGACAAGCAGAAAACCACTGCTGGGTCCATGAACAAGACCCAAAACTGCTTAACGATGCATTTGGATTGAATTCTGCCTCAATATCCCACTGAATAAAATGTCAAATGTAAATTAGAATGTGAATGTGCTTGGATACTACAGGAACCTGGCCTTGTACCAGAGAACATTTCGATTCTACTGGGAAGGTCGTGGACGTGGGGGTGGAGGGACGGACGACAAACTCCTAAAAACCTCAGGATGTCGGGTAGAATTCAAGTTTATGTTCAACAATACATTTTTCATCAACTGTCAAAAAGAGACGAGTCAGGAATAAAACACAGTGGGAGTTGAGGTTGATTATTTTCCTAACACAGCATGTCTTGGAGTGTCTTATTCCACAGCAGTTTGCCAGTGATGACAGTTTTGTACGTATTTAAAGCATATTTTGACAAGTTACATTTCATGGTTCATAAAACAAGGTAGTTCCTGTTATGACTTCTGTTATAGCGGCTATAAATATGCTGCATCACATTTCCCTCGGACGTTGGAAGTCGGAGCTGAGAATGACGTCACACACGAGTTGACCAAGTTCCAGGACAACAAGTCAGAAAACCAATACCAGCAATCAGCAATACGAGTTCTACCCATCGTTAGCCATTGTTAGCAATACTAGATGATAACAATACATTATGCTGTATTTTGTGTACACAAATACTGTTGCAACACAGATAGCAACCCTATGTTGGACAGACTGATTTAATGAGACACAAATAACACAGAAGCACTAGTAAACTGTATATTTTACCAGAAGTCTCACTACTGTTGATGCACAGAGCAGCCATCTTGGATTTTGAACTTGGGATTGGTGAGGTTCGTCCAACTTTCCATGTCGGAAATCCGACTTCAGGAGCATTCCAGTTGACATTTCTGACTGGGAACTTGAGAAAACCATACTTCACAGTACAAATCCAGTACACCAATCGTTACTCTCGCAACAACCTTTGGTTTTTGTTTTCTCTCTCTCCCTCTCTCTCTCTTTTGAATAGAAGTAAAAAATGCAGCTTGTTGTATTAACAATAAAATGCAAACTCTTCTGTTCTGAAGACTTTCCCATGGTGGAAAACGCACCATAATAATAATTATGGACTTTTTAAAATCCATTTATGTGGTGTATCACTGGTCATGATACAAGTCCATGTACGTAAATGAGCCATTATTATAGAAACTATTGAACAGTTATTCCACAAAATTTTATTTTTATTTTTTGCAAATTCGATAAATTAAAACTTTATACAAAACATCCAACAAAATAATTTCCACCAAGGATGTAAACAAACTGGAGAAATGGCAGTCGCAATTTGTGAAAAAGGTGATAATAATAATTCTTGAAAAATATAAAAGATATGTTCTTACCATCAAACACTTTTATTCCATATCTTGTTGCTTTTTTATTTTTTGGGATTTTGTTTTCAAGTAGTTTTTATTTCATCCTCGGTTGGTTCAGCAAAACACATGCTCTGCCACTTTGTTTTTCTCTACTCACGGTAGGTATATGAGCTGATAGCCTAGTAGTAGAGTAGCCAATCAGAGCACATGGCTGCTCATATCCAGTGAATGTGGATACAATAATAAGTATTAGAAGGCACATATTAATGCAAACCGGGCGGCACGGTGGCGTAGTGGTTAGCGCTGTCGCCTCACAGCAAGAAGGTCCGGGTTCGAGCCCCGTGGCCGGCGAGGGCCTTTCTGTATGGAGTTTGCATGTTCTCCCCGTGTCTGCGTGGGTTTCCTCCGGGTGCTCCGGTTTCCCCCACAGTCCAAAGACATGCAGGTTAGGTTAACTGGTGACTCTAAATTGACCGTAGGTGTGAATGTGAGTGTGAATGGTTGTCTGTGTCTATGTGTCAGCCCTGTGATGACCTGGCGACTTGTCCAGGGTGTACCCCGCCTTTGGCCCTAGTCAGCTGGGATAGGCTCCAGCTTGCCTGCGACCCTGTAGAACAGGATAAAGTAGCTAGAGATAATGAGATGAGATGAGATATTAATGCAAACCTTTTTGGCCAATCAGAATTGAGAATTCAAGAGTGCTTTGGTATTGTAAAGCATAAAACAGAAGTCAATATCAAGTGTTAGTAGCAATGATGATGGCATTAAATGGGTGAGAGTATGTTGCTTTGCTGATGTTAAATGAAGCGTATATTAAGATCTGGGCATGTATTTATGGAAATATATTTGTGGAAAATTAGAGTTCCTTTAATGTTGTTGATTTTGGGTTTCACCAGCCATTATTTTTCACTGAAGCTAGGTTTACAGTGAAAGACTTTCTGCAGACTCAAATGACATTGTAAATTAATTCTCTGCTTGCGAATTGAGAATGGTAGATGCAGAGGTGGACGCAGAGGATTACGCAAAACTCAGGGGACAGCTCCAAATACGAGGGTGCTTCAAAAAGTTCTTGGCCTCACCCAGAAACAAAGGGCATAACTCCCATTTTGGGACATAACTGTATACGATAAAGCCTTATGTCACTGTCTACAAAAATTCAAATGAAAGTTGCAATCAAAAAAAAGGAGAGGAAAGCTTTGAGCTGGTGTGCTGTTGCTCCAGGACAATGCACCCGTCTACACAGTACAGGTGGCGGGGCAGAAGCAGACAATTGTGGCTTTGAACTGTTGCCCCATGCACCTTACTTACCCGACCTGGCACCGTCTGACTTCTATCTGTTTCCCAAACTAAAATCCCACTTGTGTGGTCACCATTCAGAGCAGGCTTGTAGTACTTGAGTTCGACTCGTGCCCTAATTTTAAGGACTCATGATTTGACTTGGACTTGAGCACTGATGACTCGGACTTGGACTCGGACTTGTGCATTAACTACATTTGGACTCGTAAATTGAAGATGAGGACTTGGATTTTTTCTTTATATTTTGCAACATGCCATGATAATTTGGCATAAGATATTTATATCTACACCTGTGCGCCTTGGAGCGTGCATCAGATAAACTCTCGGGCACGCTCCGGACAGCGCACGCACCAAGCAGACTCTCGCACATGCGCCATAAATGACTCACACCTGCACAGGATTAAGGCGCAATCAGTGCACCTACAGTATATAAAAACTGTGAAAACACACTTACTTTGAGAAGTACTGAGTTGCACTGCTGACACATTAGCAAGCCTTATTTCCTTGTTTGCTTTCCTGATCCTGTTTCTCATCTTTGATTCTGCCAAGTCTATAGCCTGTTTGTGCCTTGCTCAACCTATTGCCTGTTTCACCGTTTTATGATTTTGCCTGCCGTTCTGGATTGTTTACCTGTCTTCACTTGTATTAATAAACACACCTTCTGCACTTACATCCATTTCCCAACCATCTCTGACAGAATACTTCACACTCCTTAACAAAAAGAATGCACATTCACCTGTACACACATCATGTTCAGGAACAAACAAATGTTAATGGCACTAAAACAGCCACAGTCAAATGGTGTGGTTGGAATGTTGCTCTTGGACTCAACTCGGCTCAATAGTGGACTCAACTCGAAATTTTCTTTCATGACTTGGAGTTGACTCAGACTTGAACACTGGGGACTCGAGACTCAACTCGGACTTGAGGTTTAGTGGCTCGACTACAACACTGATTCAGAGTGATGATGAAGTCATCCATGCTGTTGAGGAAGATCTGGAGGTTCAAGATGTGACCTTCTTCTGCAAAGGGATTGTGAAGCTTGAATATTGGTGGACCAAGTGCATTGAAGTTAAAAGAGACTGTGTTGAGAAATAATGCAAGAACAATCTTTCTCCTGTGATGGTTTCTGGGTGAGGCTGAGAACTTTTTGAAGTCCCCCCATATATTACTGGTAGCTGGTTGTCTACAGCTAAGCCTGAGGATCGCCTTACTTCGCCTACGTTACCTGGGACACGTAGCACGCATAGACAGTGCAAGAATACCCAGGTACCTGCTCAGCTGGAGACCATCCCATGGGACACGCTCTGTGGGTCATCCTCGTGGATCCATAATCCGCTTGTTAGAAGATGATGTTAAATCCCTTCTTGGCGAGGACCAAGATCTTCTTATGGCATGCCAGTTGGCAATGGATAGAAAAGTCTGGAGAAACCTCTTAAACCTCTTTATATGCGAGCAGGCAGACTCTGGGTGACCCAGAGTGACCTTACCAACAACAACAACAACAACAACAATTTAGCAAGCGCTGTTACCCAGAGTGATATACAACAGCATCGGATAGCCCAGGGAGCAGTTAGGGGTTAAATGCCTTGCTGAAAGGCACTTCAGCCATTCCTGCTGGTCCAGGGAATCAAACCGGCAACCTTTTGGTCCCAAAGCTGCTTCTCGAACCTTTAGGTCAATGGCAAAACATAGACATAACATCGATAACAAGCAGGACGTAGTCGTTTTCTTTTATCAAAAGGTCAATTGGTAGATGATCTCCATTGTATAATCGGACATAGAGGACACATTCTGGTATAAAATGAGGCCAAGATTTTATTGGGATCTCAAACAGAGTGACATCTGGAGCTCAGCTCAAGTTATAACCTGTCATAAAAAGGCTGCACAAACTCAATCTGAGAAGTTGTATGAGTTCAACCCATGCGGCCAATCCATTATTTGCCACTTGATATTATATAAACAAAAATTCAGATGAATACCAGATTGCACGTCTGTGGATACATATTGGAGTTTGATCGATGCAAACTTCCCAGATTGTGCTTCCCGGCCCCGTGTTCAGTGCAGTCTATGGCATTACATAATCAGCCACTTTCACAAGCTTGTCACTGTAGGACACTGTTATGACAGATGATGCAGCCTTGCATTTACAGAGAGGGAAGTTCTGCAGATTTCTTGTCTCATGAAAAGCCTACAAAAGCCTTTATTTATTCTTGCCAGGACGGGTAGCTGTTCTAATTATTCCCCTGGCTCCAGACACCACTGCTGCTAATTATGCTAAATTAGCAGCACAACTAGAACTGTTGTTCTGGATGCATGCATCGCTGTTGATCTGCTATGGAGCGGCTGTTATTGAGGATGCATTTTTGGCCTATTGTGACTATGAGAAGCATTTTGGTTATCTAAGAACAGATCAGCAAGCGTGATGGAGTATCCTAGGACCCAGACAATTTTCAGCCTTAATAAGTGTAAAAAATGCTCTGGCTTGGGTGCATTTAGCTTTTGCAATGGTTATTATATACATGTAGTGAACATAATTGGCACATTGGGGAAAAACATCACCGCTGCTGGTGTGACTGTGTAAAAGTCATAAAATGGTCCATATGTTCGAGTGTACTCCATCATATTATTGGCTTGCTGGTCTGTTCAGAGGTGGCACAGTGGTGTAGTGGTTAACACTGTCGCCTCACAACAAGAAAGTTCTGGGTTTGAGCCCAGTGGCTGATGGGGGTGTTTCTGTGTGGAGTTTGCATGTTCTCACCATGTCTACATTGGTTTCCTCCGGGTGCTCCGGTTTCCGCCACAGTCCAAAGACATGCAGGTTAGGCTAATTGGTGGCTCGAAATTGACTGAGTGTGAATTGTTGTTTGTCTCTATGTGTCACCCCTGCTGTGATTTTGCAACTTGTCCAGGGTGT
This sequence comes from Neoarius graeffei, assembly GCF_027579695.1. Classification (NCBI taxonomy): domain Eukaryota; kingdom Metazoa; phylum Chordata; class Actinopteri; order Siluriformes; family Ariidae; genus Neoarius; species Neoarius graeffei. Next base: position 11,358,263 of record NC_083572.1, read on the forward strand.
ACCCCGCCTCTCACCCATAGTCAACTGGGATAGGCTCCAGCTTGCCAACGACCCTGCACAGGATAAGTGGTTACAGATAACGGATGGATGGTCTGTTCAGAAGCATGATCAGCCGTCAATGCATCCTGATCTTCAATAAACAGCCAAATCATTGCGGATCAGTAGAGGGTACAGAGTAGCCTTCCTGTCAGCTCGAACCAGTCTGATTTACCAATCGAGTAAAAAAATAAACTGGTTGATTTGTGTATTTAATGGAGCGCAACTACTGTAGGCAGTCTAGGTTACAAAGTGTGTATGTGTGTAATCCCTTTGTGCCAGTGTGTGCAGCATGTGTGCGATTTAGCTCAGGGTCAGATGGCTAAGTTAGCCGACATATTGATCGACACCACCAGAACAAAAGATTGATTTTCAAAATTTTTAAGAAAGCAAGTACTCGTTTCTCCTTTCCAGCAACATGTCTTCTCAGGGAGTTTTCCCTTGCCACTGTCACCTCTGGCTTACTCGTGAGGAACACGTTGATCAATTCACACGTAAAATTTATATCTGGAATTTATATACTTCTGTAAAGCTGCTGGGCGCCACAGTGGTGTAGTGGTTTGCACTGTCGCCTCACAGCAAGAAGGTTCTGGGTTCGAGCCCAGCAGCTGATGGGGGCCTTTTTGTGTGGAGTTTGCATGTTCTCTCTGTGTCTGCGTGGGTTTCCGCCGGGTGCTCCGGTTTCCCCCACAGTCCAAAGGCATGTAGGTTAGGCTAATTGGTGGCTCTAAATTGACCGTAGGTGTGAATGTCAGTGTGAATGGTTGCTTGTCTCTGTGTGTCAGCCCTGCGATGATTTAGCAACTTGTCCAGGGTGTACCCCACCTCTCGCCCATAGTCAGCTGGTATAGGCTCCAGCTTGCCTGCAACCCTGCACAGGATAAGCAGTTACGGATAATGGCTGGATGAATGAATGTTCCAGATGTACATGTGTATCCTAAATAGCATAAAATCAGTGGCTTCTTCCAGTCAGAGATTTTAGCCTTCTTGGCTACACAAAGGGAAAATTTAATGTTGCATTTGGTGGCATGGTAGAAAAGAATGATAGGGATTTGTTGTATGCGTTTAGTCATTTCGGTGTGCAAACGATTTTCTCCACTCGTACTCATAGTCTTCACCCGTCACTTGATATGCCATCTTTTTAACTCGGGACTCTGGAATTTGACAGCTAATGTACAAAGTTAAGGTTTAACTGTCAGATTTAATTGCATAATATTAGATTTGGCAGCACATTATGCAGACTACGCAGACATTTTCCTCTCATTTGGAAAGAAAAGCAGCATCATTCCATTAGCTCATGATGATCTGTAGACACTATCTGTTTGTATTTAACTCATTTTTCAACATTAAGCAAACACTACATAGCTGGCTGGGTGAATCACAAATGAATATGCATTTTAGCGTTGATGAAACAAGTCTTCAGTTTCAGCACTTTGCAAACATCAGAAATAAAGGTATTCCTTTGAAAACAAGGTTTTCTACCATGGGAAACTCTTCAGGACAGAGTACTTGATTCTATCTAGATTCTTGGTGAACATGAATATTTTGGTTGGTTGGTTGGTTGGTTGGTTGGTTGGTTGGTTGGTTGGTTGGTTGGTTGGTTGGTTTTTGTCCTATTAACTTCAAGAGAGATTAAAAGCAAGAGGCAGTTGACAGAATGGATGTTTATAGCTGCTATAACGTAGGTGATAACTTGTCTGGTGAACAAAGTACGACATTCTTTAACATACAGGGTGTTTCAAAAAATTTGATATCATTTCACAATCTAATAACTTTGCCAATTCTCGTTTAGTTGACCTCAAATTTTAACAGCATGTGTAGAAACAGGTCAAAATTTTATGTTTAATGTTTTCTGCTTTTATCTTTTTAGGTATAGAAATGCCATTCGCTGGAAAAGAAAAGGCATTTTGTGTGTTAGAGTGCGCTCGAACAAGACTGCAGCGTGCATTTATGAGAAAATTCTCTAAAAAACTGCAATGCAGATTTGGACATGGCACAAACAGTTCAAAGAGGAAGGCTGTGTGTGCAGGGCAAAGGGATCTGGATGACCACCAGCATCAGAAGAGATGGTCAAGCAAGCGGGTTTGCAAATATTGAAAATTTGTGAAATAGTTCATGGAATCTACATACCTTTTGAATTTCTCATTCAAATTTTCAGGAATAAATCTTTTATTGCTTAACATTAAGCCCGTTCAGTTTCATTGGCCTAGACTATGTAGTTTCTGGGATATTTGCATCTCAAATAATATCAATTTTTTTTAAGCACCCTGTATATAAAACAAAGTCGCTGTGGTATGAAAGGAATAAAACATTTTAGGACATGCTGGTATTGGAAAATAAATCAAGTTTGCATGAATCACACCACCCTCACCACCCTACTTTGTATTATTTTCCCACAATAAGACACTCTGTTGTGTTTATTTCCTTCCTTGTGGTTTTATGTATATTCCTGTTTGTCAGAAAAATGCAAGAAAGTTTGCGCACCCTTTGATTTTCCTGATTTTTATGCACAAATTTTAGTCAAGTCGATAATCAGTTCTTGAAGAAATACTACACCAAAAGTCAGCCAAATCTATTTACAGGATGGATCAACAGTTACCCAAAATGCGTCTAGGTTAAGCCTTTGTTGGACCATTTGGTTGCGAGATGAGATTGGGTTCATGGTTCCTGTGACTTGGATGGACACATGACCACATGAGGTCAGTTTTATGTACTACCCTTGGACTGGAAACATTCAAGGTTTCATCTCTACATCAAGGGTGGAAGATGAAGGTTTATTTCATGTTTATAAGTATAGAGGAGGATAAAACAGATGGGAGTTATGGGTTAGTGAGGGAATGGGATGTCCAGAGCATTGTCATATTATCATATGCAGGTGTATTTGAACTTTTTTTTTTAAGATTACACGTTTTTGATGGAACTCTGTCTTGTCTTGGTCATCATTTCTTACTACTTCTCTCAAAACACAGCTATAGCATAGATTAATCATGGACCCACTGAAAAGATTCTCTTGATGAAACTCTCCTGTTCACTTTCTCTTGGTTGGAAATCGCCACCACTGGAGGCACATCATGATTCAACATGGCTTGTTGAACACGTCCAGCATCTTCAAGAAGGGGTTTCACTTCCTAGGAATTAAATCGGAGGTATAAATAGCACAGTGCCATCTCAAGGCATGATCATAATCGATAACGCGCCTTTGAATTACATTACAGTGCCCTCTTATGGTTACAGCTTTCAGTTCAGCTCTGGGAAAGGGATGTGGATTGGGAAGGAGATGAGATTCATGCATTTCATTTGCATTCACAGCTTTACAGGATTACAAAATTGGTTCTCTACACCTGCAGACATGTAAAGAAATAGCAGGAAATTATATTTGGGTATTTTATAGTGATGGCGATGTGCTCTTAGAGCATCTGAACTGCACATGGAAATGGAGGATGCTTGACATTGCCTGAAAAGCAGAAAGCGATCAGATGAGATTGTTTTTTTTCTTTCCTTGAAAGCTCAACAGGTTTAACTGAGTAAAAATGCAATACAGAATTTAACTCATTTTATTTCAGTAAGGTTTTTTTTAGACTCTCAGTCTTGTAAGTCCATACTAGTTTTTATTAGTTTAATTGTACTTCATACTAGTTTTGGTGAATAGCTGAATAATATACGTAGAAATTAAATACATCCCTGCTTTGGTGCCAACCCTAAAATCAATAAATTATCATAGACACCTTTGACAGGCCCTTTATAGATCCACTAAATCCAGTAGGAAATATTGGTTCTTCCTTGTGCACTTTACTTCAGTAGGACACAATTTGGGATCCAGATTATAACTCATACAGAAAGGCTCCTGTGAGCTGTTGACACACACCACCTGTTTAATCATCCTCATGCCAAGGTGAGTGATGGGCACAGAGCATGCCCGTTCACACCCACAAGTCGACTTTCATTCATGCACATCTTACTAATTTCATTTCATCTCAGCAGAAAATGCGCACCATTCCATTTCTCATGCGACCATGAGACACAAATTCAAGCTTGTTCAAAGTTCCCAAGGAGAAGAAATGCTGTACTTACCGTACCTATCCTGGCATGAAAAATGGAGAATGGGGAAATCTTTGCGTTTTTCTCCTGTTTTTTTTTTTCTTTCTCGTGCCCTCTGTTACTATGGATAAATATAGCAACAGTCCAGGGGCCCCAAAATGATGGGTTTAAGTTTATACATAATGCAGAAGTTCATGAGACAAAAAGAGCCCTGCATGCTTCCTCATTTACTCTTCAGTGCAGTTTTTTTGGGGAAAAAAAAAATGTTCATATAAACCCCGGAGGCTGTGGCACGCATCTGACCAGCAGAACATCATCATCAAGTGGCGTCATCCTCACTTTTCCACATGCACAAACACACCTTTGAATTAAATCTTGTTTCCCTGATGTTCGGCGCAGTCTTGCAAGGAAAAGTGATCCAACACCAACTCATCACGTCGAGCATCTCTCATGGTGCATACCCAAAGCTGTTGCATTTGCCTACTGTGCCCTGAGCGCGCACGCATGCGGAAGATGCAGGTTTGCGCGCACGAATGGAATCTTTTTTTTTTTTCCCTTCCTTGCGCCGCGCACTCAGGAGACTCCTGAGTTCACGCAGATGCACGCATCAGGTTGCGTTCCTGAAAGATAGAAAGAAAAAAAAACAGAATGAGCGCACGCAACCGTGGGAACATCTGTCCGGTCCTCACGCTGAGTGCTGAAAAGAGAAACGAAGAAACGAGCGCTCGCAGCTCTCCGTGTGCAGAGAGAGAGAGAGAGAGAGAGAGAGATCTCGCACTCAACTCATTTCGTCTAGAACTTTAAAAGGTTCGTTGGTTTCTTCCATGTAGAATTCTCCAACAGAAGGTTTCTTCTGGACAAACTATTCCAAATAGAACCCATTAATAACCTTAGTGTTAGGGTCGGCACCGACCCGTTTTTAGGTTCAGCATGCGTAAAAGTCTCATCTCATCTCATCTCATCTCATCTCATTATCTGTAGCCGCTTTATCCTGTTCTACAGGGTCGCAGGCGAGCTGGAGCCTATCCCAGCTGACTACGGGCGAAAGGCGGGGTACACCCTGGACAAGTCGCCAGGTCATCACAGGGCTGACACATAGACACAGACAACCATTCACACTCACATTCACACCTACGCTCAATTTAGAGTCACCAGTTAACCTAACCTGCATGTCTTTGGACTGTGGAGGAAACCGGAGCACCCGGAGGAAACACACGCGGACACGGGGAGAACATGCAAACTCCACACAGAAAGGCCTTCGCCGGCCACGGGGCTCGAACCCGGACCTTCTTGCTGTGAGGCAACAGCGCTAACCACTACGCCACCGTGCCGCCGATGCATTAAAGTACTACATAAATTTGTTTATTGCATCAAGACTTTTTGACTTTGTCAGGAACTTCTATTTAAAAAAAATAAAATCCCCTCCCCAAAAAAAGGGCGGCACGGTGGTGTAGTGGTTAGCGCTGTCGCCTCACAGCAAGAAGGTCCGGGTTTGAGCCCCGTGGCCGGCGAGGGCCTTTCTGTGCGGAGTTTGCATGTTCTCCCCGTGTCTGCGTGGGTTTCCTCCGGGTGCTCCGGTTTCCCCCACAGTCCAAAGACATGCAGGTTAGGTTAACTGGTGACTCTAAATTGAGCGTAGATGTGAATGTGAGTGTGAATGGTTGTCTGTGTCTATGTGTCGGCCCTGTGATGACCTGGCGACTTGTCCAGGGTGTACCCCGCCTTTCGCCCGTAGTCAGCTGGGATAGGCTCCAGCTTGCCTGCGACCCTGTAGAAGGATAAAGCGGCTAGAGATAATGAGATAATGAGAAAATCCCAAAAAATAATTTTACTAAATCATAAAATGCTCTGGTGAAAATTGTGACCTTTGTGTTGTTAGGGTCAATTTCATCTCATCTCATCTCATTATCTCTAGCTGCTTTATCCTTCTACAGGGTCGCAGGCAAGCTGGAGCCTATCCCAGCTGACTACGGGCGAAAGGCGGGGTACACCCTGGACAAGTCGCCAGGTCATCACAGGGCTGACACATAGACACAGACAACCATTCACACTCACACCTACGGTCAATTTAGAGTCACCAGTTAACCTAACCTGCATGTCTTTGGACTGTGGGGGAAACCGGAGCACCCGGAGGAAACCCACGCGGACACAGGGACAACATGCAAACTCCGCACAGAAAGGCCCTCGCCGGCCACGGGGCTCGAACCCGGACCTTCTTGCTGTGAGGCAACAGCGCTAACCACTACACCACCGTGCTGCCCACGGTCAATTTCGACCCAGTTAAAATATAAGATTATAAAACAATAATAAATGCCAAAACTGAAATCATAAACACACAATCAGCCAACAGCCTACAGCCAGCTCTTCCTCCAACCACTTGAGCTTCAGTCAGGGGTTTTTCTCTTTGCCTGTTTGACAGAACAAACAAAGACAGACATGTCCAGGGATGTAAGGCCAATTGAGTTTAGAGTTGGTGACTTGCAGAGTACACATCTCCAATTTACAGCATGCAACAATGAGAAGAGGACTGAATGTAAGCCAGGCTCTGGATCATATCTTTGCTGATAATGAGGCAGAGGACACAGAGCAGTATAGCGATGGAGATGAGCAGGTCTCTGAGGAGGAAGATGATGTGGCGTATCAACCGGAAGACACAGACACATCTGATCAGTCTGATGAGGAGGTCACTGGTGCTGAAGCTGCTCCTGCTGAAACATTCAGATCCAAAAGTGGCAACATCTGTTGGAGCTCAGTACCTCCTGACGTACATTGCAGGACAGCTGCTGCAAATGTCATCAAAATGAGCCCTGGGATCACAAGGTTTGCTGTGATGAGAGTAAGTGACATCAAGTCATGTTTTGATCTGTTTATGCCATTGTCACTAAAAAAAGTCATAATTGCTATGACAAACCTTGAAGGAAAAAAAGTCCATGGCAACATGTGGAATGACATTGATGAGGAATGCCTGGATGCCTACATTGGTGTTCTTCTCCTTGCTGGAGTGTACAGATCCAGCAATGAAGCCACTGATAGTCTCTGGCACGCATCGACAGGCAGGAATATTTTTTGAAAAAAAAAAGACTTGTTTTTTGCCCTTTTCTTGAAGTAAATATATATGGGTCGAAATTGACCCGAAACACCATAGATGTTACTATAGTTGATAATATTAAAATTAAAAAATTGTTTTGAACATTTAAGAGATGTGACCTAATACCCCTCAGTAATAGTCAGGTAACAGAACAACCTTTTATTTGTTTACATTATTCTCTTGAGGTTCATTTGACCACTTTTTTATATTGAAAACGAGGGGTATGCTGTTGAAAGAAAGGCCCAGGGGGCCACAACAAAAATATTAAAACCAATCTTTTCATGGATAAGGGAGCCTAACAAGCTAACCAAGAGGTAAGAAACAAATTGGATGATAAATAATTGTTTTTAGGGTATTTTATGGCTGATTTAAGACACGGGTCAAAGCCGACCCGTTAACATAAGAGATAGTAACAGAAAGCTAACACCAGAGCAAGGTTAAGAAATCTAGAGCCATTAACCATCTGCAGAACCCTTGAGGAACCAAGCCAAAGCTGTCTGGATAGTTTCCGGTTCAGCACCTTGGAAAGCGACTGCAAATTTGGGCCTCTGTAATTATCAGTGCCAGGGAAGGAGGAGTGGCCGATGTGCCTGTTGATATAAATGAAAGGGGTGTGGCCGATGTGGCTGTCAGTCCCAGTGAAGGAGGCCTGGGCTCTGGAACAGTCTCAGTGAAGGTAGCATGGTCAGTCCCAGGAAAGCAGTTGTGGCCTGGGTGTCACAGTCCCAGGAAAGGAGGTGTGGCCTATGTGTCCAGCAGTCCCAGGAAAAGAGGTGCAAACGATGTGTCTAGTAGTCCCAGGAAAGGAGTTGTGAACAATGTGTCCTGCAGTCCTAGGAAAGGAGGTGTGGCCTATGTGTCTACCAGTCTTAGGAAAGGCAGTGTGTCCTATGTGTCCAGCAGTCCCAGGAAAGGAGGTGTGGCCGATGTGTCCAGCAGTCCCAGGAAAGGAGGTGCAAACAATGTGTCTAGCAGTCCCAGGAAAGGAGGTGTGAACGATGTGTCCTGCAGTCCTAGGAAAGGAGGTGTGGCCTATGTGTCTAGCAGTCTGAGGAAATGAGGCATGAACGATGTGTCTAGCAGTTCCAGGAAAGGAGGCATGGTCAATGTGTCTAGCAATCCCAGGAAAGCAGGTGTGGCCTATGTGTCCAGCAGTCCCAGGAAAGGAGGTGTGGACTATGTGTCCAGCAGTCCCACACTACAAAAACCCGGCTTACAAAAACAAGAAAAAAAAGTAATAAAATTAGGAATATTTTACTTAAAATAAGCAAAATTATCTGCCAACAGAACAAGAAAATTTGACTTGGCAAGATTTTTAAAAACAAGTAAATATATCTAGCTTTAGAAACCCACAGATGTCTTAAAACTAGTGTATTTATACTAAAAACAAGTAAAGTTGTACTACTCATTTTAACATGCTGGATACTTTGTCCCCCAACCAACAGTTTGACTATTTCATCTGGGCATATTGGTGTGCTCTGTTTAAGTAAGTGTTTATACCAACTGAGACCGCCAAATAAATCAAAATCAAAACAACAAACCAATCCATTTTGTAGCCTATTTTTGTTGCCAGATTGACAATACAACAATTCATTTCATTTAGTTATCTGTTTTGTGCTAAGAGATTAAAAGAAAGGATAAGATGCTTGAAATAAGAAATTCTGACTTTAACAAACTTGTCATGGTTAATATAACACCGATGAAATTATGGTAATTCTCATTTTAAGACAGAACTTACTCATAACCAGTAATAAAATCTCAATAACAAGTTATAATACCTTATTAAGATAATTGAGGGAAAAAATGCTTAAAGTAAGTGAAATACTCTTACACAAAACCTGCCTGGAAAGGAGAATTATCTTGGCAGACAAATAACAAGCATATTTTGTATTGATTTAAGATATTTAATCTTGGTTAGATTTTACTTTTTGCAGTGCAGGAAAGGAGGTGCAAACGATGTGTCCAGCAGTCCCAGGAAAAGAGGTGCAAACGATGTGTCTAGCAGTCCCAGGAAAGGAGCTGTGAACGATGTGTCCTGCAGTCCTAGGAAAGGAGGTGTGGCCTATGTGTCTAGCAGTCTTAGGAAAGGCAGTGTGTCCTATGTGTCCAGCAGTCCCAGGAAAGGAGGTGTGGCCGATGTGTCCAGCAGTCCCAGGAAAGGAGGTGCAAACAATGTGTCTAGCAGTCCCAGGAAAGGAGGTGTGAACGATGTGTCCTGCAGTCCTAGGAAAGGAGGTGTGGCCTATGTGTCTAGCAGTCTGAGGAAATGAGGCATGAACGATGTGTCTAGCAGTTCCAGGAAAGGAGGCATGGTCAATGTGTCTAGCAATCCCAGGAAAGCAGGTGTGGCCTATGTGTCCAGCAGTCCCAGGAAAGGAGGTGTGGCCTATGTGTCCAGCAGTCCCACACTACAAAAACCCGGCTTACAAAAACAAGAAAAAAAGTAATAAAATTAGGAATATTTTACTTAAAATAAGCAAAATTATCTGCCAACAGAACAAGAAAATTTGACTTGGCAAGATTTTTAAAAACAAGTAAATATATCTAGCTTTAGAAACCCACAGATGTCTTAAAACTAGTGTATTTATACTAAAAACAAGTAAAGTTGTACTACTCATTTTAACATGCTGGATACTTTGTCCCCCAACCAACAGTTTGACTATTTCATCTGGGCATACTGGTGTGCTCTGTTTAAGTAAGTGTTTATACCAACTGAGACCGCCAAATAAATCAAAATCAAAACAACAAACCAATCCATTTTGTAGCCTATTTTTGTTGCCAGATTGACAATACAACAATTCATTTCATTTAGTTATCTGTTTTGTGTTAAGAGATTAAAAGAAAGGATAAGATGCTTGAAATAAGAAATTCTGACTTTAACAAACTTGTCATGATTAATATAACACCGATGAAATTATGGGCGGCACGGTGGTGTAGTGGTTAGCGCTGTCGCCTCACAGCAAGAAGGTCCTGGGTTCGAGCCCCGGGGCCGGCGAGGGCCTTTCTGTGCGGAGTTTGCATGTTCTCCCCGTGTCCGTGTGTGTTTCCTCCGGGTGCTCCGGTTTCCCCCACAGTCCAAAGACATGCAGGTTAGGTTAACTGGTGACTCTAAATTGACCGTAGGTGTGAATGTGAGTGTGAATGGTTGTCTGTGTCTATGTGTCAGCCCTGTGATGACCTGGCGACTTGTCCAGGGTGTACCCCGCCTTTCGCCTGTAGTCAGCTGGGATAGGCTCCAGCTTGCCTGCGACCCTGTAGAAGGATAAAGCGGCTAGAGATAATGAGATGAGATGAGATGAAATTATGGTAATTCTCATTTTAAGACAGAACTTACTCATAACCAGTAATAAAATCTCAATAACAAGTTATAATACCTTATTAAGATAATTGAGGGAAAAAATGCTTAAAGTAAGTGAAATACTCTTACACAAAACCTGCCTGGAAAGGAGAATTATCTTGGCAGACAAATAACAAGCATATTTTGTATTGATTTAAGATATTTAATCTTGGTTAGATTTTACTTTTTGCAGTGCAGGAAAGGAGGTGCAAACGATGTGTCTAGCAGTCCCAGGAAAGGAGCTGTGAACGATGTGTCCTGCAGTCCTAGGAAAGGAGGTGTGGCCTATGTGTCTAGCAGTCTTAGGAAACAAGGCATGAACGATGTGTCTAGCAATTCCAGGAAAGGAGGCGTAGTCAGTGTGTCTAGCAGTCCCAGGAAAGGAGGCATGGTCGATGTGTCCAGCAGTCCCAGGAAAGCAGGTATGGCCTATGTGTCTGCCAGTCCCAGGAAAGGTGTGGCCTATGTGACTAGTAGTCCCAGGAAAGGAAGCATGAATGATGTGTCTCACAGTCCCAGGAAAGGAGGCATGGCCTATGTGTCTACCAGTCCCAGAAAAGGTGGTGGCCTATGTGTCCAGCAATCCCAGGAAAGGAGGTACAAACAATGTGTCTACCAGTCCGAGGAAAGGAAGTGTGGCCTGTGTGTCTACCAGTCCCAGGAAAGGCGGTGTGGCCTATGTGTCTACCAGTCCTGAGAAAGGAGGTGTGGTCTTTGTTGTTTACAAGTCCCAGGAAAGGAGGCGTGGCCTCTGTAACATTTAATCTCAATGAAGACAGTGTGGCATGTACTTAAGTCAGTGGTAATGAAGATGTTACCTGGGTCTACGAAGAGTGAAGAAGCTGTTGTCTCTGTGACAGTCAGTCCCAATGAAATAGGTGTGGCCTCTGTAATTGTTTGTCCCAGTGCAGGTAGCATGGCCAATGTAACTACCAGTTGCATTACAGGAGGTGTGGCTTATGTGTCTGTCATTTTCAATGTCAGAGGTGTAACTCTGTCTACCTGTCATAGTGAAGGAGGCGTGGCCTCTGAAAAAGTGTGGCTCTGTATCTGTCAGTCTCAGTGAAGGAGGTGTGGCCTATGTAACTGCCAAGTGCATTGAATGAGATGAGGCCAATGTGTTTACCAGTCCCAGTAAAGGAGGTGTGGCCTATGTGTAAGTTAGTCCCAATAGAGAAACATGGCCTATGTGACTGTCATTGACCTCCATCTCTACCAGACCCAGTGAAGTAAAACTTTTCAGTGTGAAAACTTGTGCAAACTGTTTACAAATAGAGACTCACACTGCATCACATTGTATTAGTATCCGTAATATCTCCCAGAAGTTATCATGAATAAGCACCACATCAGCTCAGCCAGAAGAAACACACCCATACACCCACCACACGTGAGAAAATTGCGTTCGGATTTGCAGCTTAAGCTGTTTTGGTTCTTATTGCCTTGCTGACTGATTGCACCTTTCAGGAAAGAACACACCGCTTTAGCTGAGTCAAAACTTAATCACACACACTCATTTCCGTCTGGCTTGTCTGACTGTCTGCTCCTTCCTCTACCACCCTCCATCAGAAATCTGACACACTGACAGAGACAGACAGAGTGTGTGTGTGTGTGTGTGTGTGTGTGTGTGTGTGTGTGTGTGTGTGTGTGTGTGTGTGAAAGAGAGAAAGAGAAAAAGAAAGAGAGAGAGAGAGTACAGCAGTGTGACTGTGGCACCACATTCTATGCACATACCTTCACTACAATGACTCACAATGATTCACACCATTTCATTCTCTCACCCACTCACCTGGCCATCGATAAAATTTGACAAAAGCATCAATAACAGGTGCCTGAAAGGATAATAAAATAATGTGAATAAAGGAAAAGAGAAATGCCTGCAATTATGAAGATGATTTAGTCCAGCAAGCGAGGGGGGAAACTGAGAGAGAAAAGAAAAGACAAGTGACGGACTCTGATTTTAAGTGTGTGTTCTTGATAAAGAGAAGTCCTGGAGTAAATGGAAGTGTGTATTCGCACATGTTAAACTGGTCATTACAAGTGAAACTGAATGTTTCTGGAAAAGAGTTTGGATGAAATCAACGTCATCGTATGGCATGTACTTATAATAAGCAATTTGTGTGCAAACAGAATGTTTGGATTTTTTTTATATCACAAAACTGATGAATTCTTGATTCTGATTGGTCAGAAGGTGTTGATTCATTTTCTGCCAGACAAATCACAGGTTCATATCAATGCACTTTGTTGGAAGAGGTTATGCTTTCGCCTCCGTTTGTCTGTCTTTTCCCAACGTAACTCAAAAACTATTGAATGTATTTTGATGAAATTTGGTGTACAGCTTTAGTATTATCCTTATTTTAAGTAATTCGATTTTGATGTTGATAATATGTAGCTTGGCTGATGTATGCACTCTACTGTGTTCCCTTCTAATATATTATCTTTTCTGTAGTAATAACTAATAATGAGACCATCAATGACGACGTAGCTCAGTCCAGCCCTATCTAGCCCAGAAGGAACGGTCTAAAGTGGGCCACCTTGCGCAATAAATGTTGCAAGCTATATGCACTATCTACAAGTATATACTGTATACTGTAGAAGCTATATACCAGGGGTCATCAAACTACGGCCCGCGGGCCGACTCCGGCCCGCCACCCCCCTTTGACCAGTCCCCCAGCCCCTCTGCCCCCCACCACTTGAACCGGTGTTCTGATAAACGGTCCTACATCCGCGAAGCGTCCTACGGTAGGAGGGGATGTCAGACATGTCTGTCGAGCAGTCCTACATTGCAGGAAATCCTACAGTGTGATTCAACTTTAACATTTAGTCATAGTTCGCGGTTTTTCCCTCTGCAAAGAACATGCTTCTATATTGATACAACGTCCACCAACCCTGTCAGAATTCATATGAATGTAGGACGCTCTGACTCTTCAATTGACCCTGTCAGAATATGTACGGTAGAATTAATAGGGTTTTTTTTGTCACTATTCACAAGTACCATTTGCTCTATTAAAATGAGTGTAGGACGTTATTACAATTCAAATGACGCCACAGGACGTTCTCACAACTCATATGACCCCATCAGAATATGCTTCTACAGTAAGTAGGACGTTCTGACTACTTAAATGACCATCGGAATATGTTTTTACAATATATGAATGTAGGGTGTTCTGACATATGCTGAGCACACCTTGCCTGCTGATCTGTAGGATGAATATGCCCAAACCCCAAGAAATGGCGTGTTGTGTTGTGCGCGTGCACAGTGGGGCTTTGAAGGACGAGTAGGGTGTAGAGCAACTACAACAGCTGATCAGATAGGTCAGAAGTTGAAGCGCTTTGGTGGGAGATCGTGAAGGGGAGATATTTCAGATGTATTGCAAGACTCACGCAATGGTTAGAAATCAGCATTATGTTAGATTAAGTAGTAAAGGTTGAATGCACGCCATTAATCTGCACCGTTTATTCTGCACCGTTTATAGCACAGCTGATGTAGGACAAAAATCTGTTCAAATGCCAAGAAATGACGTTTTGTGCTCTGCGCATGCGCAGTGGGGCTTTGTAGGGCGTATTGACGTGTAGGACAGTTTATCAGAACACCGGCCCTATGAGGCAATCCCCAAAAGTGGTCATGGCCTATTTTTTAAAATTGCTTTTTGGCAAATAATAACATGTCTGCATCTTGTATTTTGTTGATTTTATCAGTCAAAATTGATATTTAGTTATAAAATGAACTATTCATATTTTCTGAATTTTCATCATATGCTCGCGATCAATCAGTGACAGGCGGCGCATGCGCAGAGAACTGTCAGTGTTCAGGACAGCAAAATGGCTAGCGGTAAGCGAAAAGTTGACAGAGAGTGCAGAGTTTTTAAAGAACAGTGGACCACCGATTATTTTTTTCAGTGTAAGGACCGTGCAGTTTGTCTTGTATGTAAAGAAAGTGTGTCAGTTTTCAAGGAATATAATCTGTGTCGTCACTACGAAACCCGCCACAAAGAGTATGCTAGTTTGCGAGGGCAAACAAGAGAAGACAGGATTCGGAGGATGAAATGCAGACTGGCTGCCCAACAGAATGTATTCCTTCGCCAAACCCAGATCAACCAGGCTCCTGTCCGAGCTAGCTATAAGGTAGCTCACCTACTAGCTACCCATGGAAAGCCGTTTACTGATGGGGACTTTGTTAAAGTATGCATGCTTGCTGTGGCCGAGGAGGTGTGTCCCGACAAGAAGGATGCGCTCAACGCGGTGAGTCTCTCTGCACCTACTATGACCAGGCGAACCGAAGATTTGGGGGACACCGTGCATGACCAGCTGAATGAGAGAGCGTCAGAATTCGAGTTTTTTGCTTTGGCCATGGATGAGACCAATGACGTGCAGGACACAGCACAACTGCTGTGATCTATTCATCTATTGCTCATATTATTATAATTTCACTGTTTTTTTTAAATGTATTTACTTTATAGGCCTATTTATTTGAACTTTATTAAGTGCTGCATACAATTATTAATATTATTAATAATATCAACAGGCCTACCTACAATTTATAATTTTCCACTCACCTTTGCCAGTGTCAATCACCTCAACTAGACAGATGTTTCTTACCTTGACAGCTTTTGATGTTATTTTATTAGAAAATAAATAAATGGAATATCTGTGGTATTTCAAATTAAAACAAAGTGTGAAGACTCGATTACTACTTTTGCAAACCACTAGTAAAGATAAACAAATATGTGCCAGGAATCAAGTGTTGATATAGTAGTGTGGATATAGTAGTGGGGATGGCTGTGCCAGGCTAGTAATCTCTACTACACAATGAGGCCTGCTGGTGGTCATACAGTATTTGTCTGGGTCATACAAATCTATGTTATATAGCTGACCCGACCCCAGCCCCCCATCACAGTCAGGAACAACAATGTGGCCCCAGAGAAAAAAGTTTGGTGACCCCTGCTATATACACTCTAGGAATACCTACCGATTTACCAGAAAGAGTCCAAAATGGCACGGAATTGACCAAGAAGAAGCGATTTTTGTTGAACTGCTCATTAAGGATTAATTAGTCCATAACTTCATTAACAATTGTAATTAAGCAAATCTGGGTAGAAGTCATATGCACCATAGGTACCCCTACCTTCATGCCAAAAAGAATCAAAATTGGTGAAGAATTGAGGGAGAAGAAGCGATTTGTGTGGAAACTGCTTGTTAGGGTGAAATTACTCCATATCTTCATTATTAATTGCAATTATGCAAATTTGGGTAGAAGCCATATGCACCCCAGGCAGACCTACCTTCCTGCCAAAAAGAATAAAAATCGGTGAAGAACTGAGAGAAAATAAGCGATTTTCATAAAATGTGGGTGATGCCAGATGGACGACGGACAACACATGATGGGATAAGCTCATTAGCTCTCGGACAGATGAGCTAATAAATGAGGACGTGTATGGCAGATGTCCCCCATTCACATAAAACAAAAAGAACAAGTAGACATGGATGCCTCTGCCACCAAAAAGTCCTTTTCAGACTTCTGACCTTGTTGTGACGTTTTTATTTTATTTTTTATTTGATGGTTTATTTGTCAGGGACAATGCAGTGCACATTATTACAAATAAAGTCATGGCAAACCATGTCACAACCTGTATATGTGGTACATAAAAGGTTTCTAACCAGAAGGCTACAGTGGTGCTTGAAAGTTTGTGAACCCTTTAGAATTTTCTATATTTCTGCATAAATATGACCTAAAACATCATCAGATTTTCACACAAGTCCTAAAAGTAGATAAAGAGAACCCAGTTAAACAAATGAGACAGAAATATTATACTTGCTCATTTATTTATTGAAGAAAATGATCCAATATTACATATCTGTGAGTGGCAAAAGTATGTGAACCTTTGCTTTCAGTATCTGGTGTGACCCCCTTGTGCAGCGATAACTGCAGCTAAACATTTGCGGTAACTGTTGATCAGTCCTGCACACCGGCTTGGAGGAATTTTAGCCCATTCCTCCGTACAGAACAGCTTCAACTCTGGGATGTTGGTGGGTTTCCTCACATGAACTACTCACTTCAGGTCCTTCCACAACATTTTGATTGGATTAAAGTCAGGACTTTGACTTGGCCATTCCAAAACATTCACTTTATTCTTCTTTAACCATTCTTTGGTAGAACGACTTGTGTGCTTAGGGCCGTTGTCCTGCTGCATGACCCACCTTCTCTTGAGATTCAGTTCATGGACAGATGTCCTGACATTTTCCTTTAGAATTTGCTGGTATAATTCAGAATTCATTGTTCCATCAATGATGGCAAGCCATCCTGGCCCAGATGCAGCAAAACAGGCCCAAACCATGATACTACCACCACTATGTTTCACAGATGGGATAAGGATCTTATGCTGGAATGCAGTGTTTTCCTTTCTCCAAACATAACTCTTCTCAGTTAAACCAAAAAGTTATATTTTGGTCTCATCTGTCCACAAAACATTTGTCCAATAGCCTTCTGCAGGGGTGATAGCGTTCCGGCGCCGCACCGGATTTCCGGCGTACCGTGGCTGGGGAAAAAAAAAAATCTAGTTCACCCATTGTCCGACGGAGGGTCTAATTCGTGCCGTGATGGCACTTTTTTCCCACTAGTTCCATATCATGCGAATTCCCTTTACTGTCTATCTGCGCATCTCAGAATGACACAGGACAATGGGCGAACTAGATTTTTTTTTTCCCCAGCCACGGTACGCCGGAAATCCGGCGCGGCGCCGGAACGCTATCACCCCTGCTTCTGGCTTGTCCACATGATCTTTAGCAGACTGTAGACAAGCAGCAATGTTCTTTTTGGAGAGCAGTGGCTTTCTCCTTGCAGCCCTGCCATGCACACCATTGTTGTTCAGTGTTTTCCTGATGGTGGACTCATGAACATTAACATTAGCCAATGTGAGAGAGGCCTTCAGTTGCTTAGAAGTTACCCTGGTGTCCTTTGTGACCTCGCCGACTATTACACGCCTTGCTCTTGGAGTGATCTTTGTTGGTCGCCCACTCCTGGGGAGGGTAACAATAGTCCTGAGTTTCCTCCATTTGTACACAGTCTGTCTGACTGTGGATTGGTGGAGTCCAAACTCTTTAGAGATGGTTTTGTAATGTTTTCCAGCCTGATGAGCATCAGCAACACTTTTTCTGAGGTCCTCAGAAATCTCCTTTGTTCGTGCCATGATACACTTCCACAGACATGTGTTGTGAAGATCAGACTTTGATAGATCCTTGTTCTTTAAATAAAACAGGGTGCTCACTCACACCTGATTGTCATCCCATTGATTGAAAATACCTGACTCTAATTTCACCTTCAAATTAACTGCTAATCCTAGAGGTTCACATACTTTTGCCACTCACAGATATGTAATATTGGATCATTTTCCTCAATAAATAAATGACCAAGTATAATATTTTTGTCTCATTTGTTTAACTGGGTTCTCTTTATCTACCTTTAGGACTTGTGTGAAAATCCGATGATGTTTTAGGTCATATTTATGCAGAAATATAGAAAATTCTAAAGGGTTCACAAACTTTCAAGCACCACTGTAATTTGCAACCCCAGTCCCTGGTCAGGCTACTTATTATAAACAGGTGACATAAAACACTACATAAAACATAAAAATATACAATTGCATGTGACCTTGAGACATGCTTCACATAGCATTAAAATGTATAATGTGCAAAGAACATACAACACGTGTCTGTGTGTAGACTATATGTTTGTGCGTGTGTGTGTGTGTGTGTGCATACATATCTATTGCTTGTTATCATGATTACATTTTTGGTTTTCTTTAAGCCAGTGTTTCACTTTTCTATTAAATGTTTTCAGCTCAAAATGTGTTTTTATTTCAATTGGTAAGTCATTCCACAGTTGAGTCCCAATTACTGAGAAACATGACTGGCCAAAAGTGGTTTTGCACCCCTCTGCTATGCAATTGCCACTCACTGCCCCCCTAGTGGCCACCCTCCTTGCGCTTGTTTTGTTTTGTTGTTTCAATCAATTGCAAAATCTAATAATTTCATAACCATTTCAATGATAATTCTGCATAAATACGACAAATATTCAAGCAGATATTGTGTATTGTGCTAACAAGTACTGTATCTTGGATTAAGACGCTGATGGAGGACCATCGTTTGAATGGACAACCTGAAAACATAACATCAAAATAATTCTCATAAAAACAACTGTTGATGGGCGGTACGGTGGTACCGGTATAGTGATTAGCACTGTCACCTCACAGCAAGAAGGTTCTGGGTTCAAGCCCAGTGGCCGATAGGGGCCTTTCTCTGTGGAGTTTGCATGTTCTGCTCGTGTCTGCGAGAGTTTCCTCTACAGTCCAAAGACATGCAGGTTAGGCTAATTGGTGGCTCTAAATTGACCGTAGGTGTGAATATGAGTATGAATGGTTGTTTGTCTCTATGTGTCAGCCCTGCGATGATTTGGCGACTTGTCCAGGATGTACCCTGCCTCTCGCCTAGTCTGGTTAACACCAGACCATATCACAAGTGAAATATGGTCTGGAATCCGCCTATTGAATTTCTCGTAGGGGAGGTGTGGTTTACGATTGTCAACGGCCGTTTATTGGACGTTGCGAATGTCTATCATTTGGCGTATACATAGCCCATGGCCAATCATGGCAGTTGTACCCGGTTAGAGTGACGAAGAGGCGAAGAAGAGAAGGAAGGAGAAAGAGAAGGCAAAACAAAAATAGGAAAACAATGGCACCGAACGATTACTGCCGTTTGTGCAAGACAAAGCTTTATTGAAAGTTTGGTTCGTATCGCTCACCGCCATGTTAAATGTGATCCGTAAACAGTCCCAAATAAACTACAAGCTTCCGTTTGTCGAGTAGTACGCGTCACCGTCTTTCCACCCCTCCCCACTCTCTGATTGTCTCCCTAACTCAGGCGAGCCTTTAGACCATAGTTTCCATGCTGTCTTTTCAGATCGGAACGATTGTGCAAAGCAGCATGGGATTTCCCAGGCTACCTCTCGCCCATAGTCAGCTGGGATAGGCTCCAGCTTGCCTGCGACCCTGCACAGGATAAGCGGTTACGGATAATGGATGGATGGACAACTGTTGATGTGGGGAAGCTGTCCTTCTTCCTTCTCTTGTTTTATGGATGTTAAATTGTATCCATAAATGTATACAAAGTATAGTGTTGATTTTCATAAGGACTGGCAAACTGTACTTCTGGCTATGCCGTTATAACTACTTATTAACTGAGCGTGAGGTCTTTATAGGAAAATATCAGACCAAGCCGTCGGCGAGATCCAGACAAAAAGACCTCGGTCTGATATTTTCCCGTAAAGACCGAGGAAGCAAGATTAATAAGGAGTTTATTACCGTATATGGCTTTTTTCCCCCAAGATTAAAACAGACAGCCATTATAAATGAGGCGTGATGCTGCTTTCAGTCATGTCATATTTGTAACGGAGTTGAGTCACGCATGCAGAATAAACGGCTAGAGGTTTCAAAACTGGATTTCTGTTAGCGGTTAGCGGTTTCTAAATGTTCTTCATTGCTCATTTCTTGAATAACTCAGTGACTCTTGTTTGTCTTTCAGCCATTTTTGATTCTGTTTTGATTTCCAATTGATCTTTTTTTGTCATTTTGTTTTTGTTTGCTTTTGCAACATTGAAAGCTGGCGCTTTGGAAAGAAAGTCTGTAATCGCCCACGGGCATTACGGGAAAATACTCATCAATAAGATGGCGTGATATGATTTCTATCACAGAATGTGCCATTATATTCTACAAGGGGATGATAGAGAGCATCCTGAGGACGTGTATCATGTCTGAAACTGATACCAGGACACAAGAACATTCTGTGAATAGTGAGGATATTGATCTTAAATTATAAGTAAGGTCACAATCTCTTTCCTCCATTGAAGACCCTCACTATGAACGCTGTATCTGTAGCGCCACCAGCATTGTGGATGACTGCATCCATCCCTGTCATCCTGCAGCCATCTGGCAGATGGTACTGTAGCATCCCATCCACTCCTGCTACACTCTGTAACAGCTTCTTCCCCAAGGCAGTCAGCGTCCCCGTCACCCGGCTGCCCCCAAATGCAAATCAACTGAACTGAACTGAACTGAGCTGAGCTGTGCATATCAAAAAGCACTTATAGTGTACTTCTATACTGTCATGCTTTGCATTTGAGGTCCAAGCATACATATGTGGGTGTGTTGTTTCTCTTCTCCTCTTGGTTAGAACACTACAGCTCTAATACTAGCAATTCCCTCAAGAAAAGCCGTCATGACTGCGAAAGTTTTGGCGCAGCTGGGATTAGCCACATCTAGACCATCCTC
This sequence comes from Neoarius graeffei, assembly GCF_027579695.1. Classification (NCBI taxonomy): domain Eukaryota; kingdom Metazoa; phylum Chordata; class Actinopteri; order Siluriformes; family Ariidae; genus Neoarius; species Neoarius graeffei. Next base: position 11,379,081 of record NC_083572.1, read on the forward strand.
AGAGAGATGTCCTCACATCAGGCGTCAACTTTCATTCACGGAAGTCAACCAATTTTTTGCATCTCTTCAGAACATCAGGTTACTGTGGAAGGAATAAAACACAAAATGATGTCCTGTTATTGGAAAATAGTCAACAATGGAGTGTTGTGATGCGGGAGGAGTTAATATCACTACCCTGAAGCTGATTATTTTCCAATAATAGCACATCCTGAAGTGTTTAATTCCTCTTTTACCACAGAAAACCTGCAAGTTGGCCTAGTGGTTAGTGTGTCCACTTCTTGACTCGGAGATTGTAAGTTCTGCTTGCGGTTGGGTCTTTGGTATCAAAGACCATCATAATACCTTCTACCATCTGGTGAGGCAAGCTGCAATACAGATACAAGTTGGGAGTCAAACTCTTGCGGTTACCACAGGACCAGCCCCCCACTGTAACCCTAGCTATGTAACAGGCAAAAGGCCGAGGGCGAAGCGGAGATCGGCGCTGCCTGATGTGCCTTGTGGCATTGGAAGGACTTTGATTGATACCACAGAAACAAGCAAACAATAACAATTTTCATTAATTAAATAATGACATGGGTGGCATGGTGGTGTAGTGGTTAGCACTGTCGCCCGACAGCAAGAAGGTTCCGAGTTCGAGCCCAGTGGCCGACAAGGGCCTTTCTGTGTGGTTTTCCTATACAGTCCAAAGACATGAGGTTAGGCTAATTGGTTAGGCTAATTGGTGGCTCTAAATTGACCGTAGGTATGAATGGTTGTTTGTCTCTATGTGTCAGCCCTGCGATGATCTGGTGACTTGTCCAGGGTGTACCCTGCCTCTCGCTCATAGTTCACTGGGATAGGCTCCAGCTTGCCCAGGACCCTGCACAGGATAAGCGGTTACGGATAATGAATGGATAAGTAATGACATCATACTTTTTAAAAATCCATTTACAGTTATGTTAATCATTGTGGAATGTCCAAGAAACAATATAGCATATACGTATAAACATTAATTCCCAGACCAGTTTGTTTGTTTTTTCCTCTCTGTTGTTCTGAAGACTTTCCCATGGAGGAAAACCTGAAAGACTTAAAAGCATTGAACAACACTGGAGACTCTGAACAAAAACTATAAAATAAACATGTCATCACAGGAAATATTTCACAATTATTCCACAAAATCGAGTCGTACATGAGCTGATAGCCGACAAGGCGCATAGCGTTGAGTTAGCTACAGTATAAGCCATGTATGACGAGATTGAGTGGAATAGCTGTTTTATTCGATCCACATTCACTGGACTTTGAGAAACAGAGTGTTTTTATTTTTATTTTTTGCAAATTCGATGAATAAAAACTTTGTACAAAACGTTCAACAAAATTATTTCTGCTTAGAATGTAAACAAACACGCAAAATGACGGTAGCAATTTGTGAAAAATGTGATAATTATAATTCTTGAAAAATATAAAAAAAGATACGTTCTTACCATCAAATACTTTAATTCCATATTTTGTTGCTTTGTTTTTTGTATTTTTTGGGGTTTTATTATTATTATTATTATTATTATTATTATTATTATTATTATTATTTAGGGGTTTTTTTTTTTGGCAGTTGGCAAACCAACGGAAAGGTGCATTACTGCCACTGACTGGGCTGGAGTGTAGAACAGGAGATATTGGGGTATATATATATATATATATATATATATATATATATATATATACTGTGTGTATATATATATATATATATATATATATATATATATATATATGGCGCGGCACGGTGGTGTAGAGGTTAGTGCTGTCACCTCACAGCAAGAAGATCCGGGTTTGAGCCCCGTGGTCGACGAGGGCCTTTCTGTGCGGAGTTTGCATGTTCTCCCCGTGTCCGCGTGGGTTTCCTCCAGGTGCTCCGGTTTCCCCCACAGTCCAAAGACATGCAGGTTAGGTTAACTGGTGACTCTAAATTGACCGTAGGTGTGAATGTGAATGGTTGTCTGTGTCTATGTGTCAGCCCTGTGATGACCTGGCGACTTGTCCAGGGTGTACCCCGCCTTTCGCCCGTAGTCAGCTGGGATAGGCTCCAGCTTGCCTGCGACCCTGTAGAACAGGATAAAGCGGCTAGAGATAATGAGATGATATTATATATATATATATATATATATATATATATATATATATGTGTGTGTGTGTGTGTGTGTGTAATTTTTTTTTTAGCTATTTCTGTTTCCTTTAAATACTTGATAATTTTTTGGGTTTTGTTTTCGAGTAGAGTTTTTATTTTGTCCTTGGTTGGTTCAGCAACCCCTTTCGCCATATTTTGTTTTTCTCTACTCACTGTATATGAGCTGATATCCTAGTAGTAAAGTAGCCAATCAGAGCGTGTGATTGCTTATATCCAGTGAATGTGGATAGAATAAAAAGAAATATTAATGATCACACTTATTTTTTGTATATCTGTTGAAGTGGAAATGATAACGTATTAAAATCTGTACATTAATATAAACCTTGAAGTTGGAGTTAATATCAGAGCTGCTGTGACTGAGAATTCATCAACACCTTCTGAGCAACCGGAATTGGGAATTAATGTTAAATTAAATGTTGCATGACTGTATATGAGTAAAGATAGATTAACAGATAATCCTAAAATTGTGAAAGAAGGAACATGTTCTGTCTAATTGAAATTCATTTTGCATCCAGGTGTAAGTGCTTTAGTCAAACACAGAGACTGTACAAGACACAATCTAATCTATGCAGATTAATGGGTCTTGCTCAAGGGCCCAGCTGGAGCTTTGTGTCAGTGTGGGATTTGAACACATAACCTTCCAAGCCCAAGGCAACATAATCTTTCGCCCTGTCACCCATTCTTATTCTCATTAATATTCATCATCCCTTCCATTTTGTGTGTGTGAGCTTCAAATGCAGACAAAATGCAAATGATTGCTATGATTAATGTTTTCTCCTGCTCCTCATTATTTTGTTTCCAATTTTAATAGTCATTTCAAACAAAATTCAGCTGGGCAGTTGTCAAAAGTAACACTTGTGTAATTTGTCAAACAAACCAAAGTTTATGGGAAACCTGCAAAAAAAAAAATCCCTGCAGGGCTGCATTAAGATTATGTCGTCTATTAGAAAGTGCTTTCCAATATCCTCAGACTGATTTTGGAGAAGAGAAGGAAGAGAATTAAACATATTGCTGTGCAAGAACGAAGAGACAGCCTTGTGAATGTGTATAGGACAAAAATACAACACTCCAACCAAAGCAGTGGTTAAAACAATTAACGGCAGAATATATATACATGCTGTCTATACACACAGACACTCTCTCTCTCTTATACCGCAGCACTACTGGATTCTTCCTTTTGATTGTTCAGATGGTGTTGATGAATATTCTATAAACAACAGCTCTGATTGTAGTTAATAATAATAATAATAATAATAATAATAATAACTTTGACATAGGGGCGGCACGGTGGTGTAGTGGTTAGCGCTGTCGCCTCACAGCAAGAAGGTCCGGGTTCGAGCCCCGTGGCTGGCGAGAGCCTTTCTGTGTGGAGTTTGCATGTTCTCCCCATGTCCACGTGGGTTTCCTCCGGGTGCTCCGGTTTCCCCCACAGTCCAAAGTCATGCAGGTTAGGTTAACTGGTGACTCTAAATTGACCGTAGGTGTGAATGTGAGTGTGAATGGTTGTCTGTGTCTATGTGTCAGCCCTGTGATGACCTGGCGACTTGTCCAGGGTGTACCCTGCCTTTCGCCTGTAGTCAGCTGGGATAGGCTCCAGCTTGCCTGCAACCCCGTAGAACAGGATAAAGCGGCTACAGATAATGAGATGAGATGAGAACTTTGACATATAGCGTCCTTCACAATCCCATGGTCAGGATACATGGGGGAAAAACAGATTAAGCAGTAAAGGAGGAAGAGAAATGCTCAAGAGAAAAGTCTTTCATTCAGATTTGAAAGTAGAGAAAGAAGCACAGTCATGGAGAGATTGACGAAGAGAGTTCCAGAGTTTGGGGTCCATGGCACTGAAGGACCTACTGTACCTTCCTGGGTCAAACTTCTGGTCCAGGGGACAGCAAGGAGATTATGGGTAGAAGACCTGAGAGAGAGAATTTTGGCTGCAAAGCACATCACAGGTTTGGATTAAGATGATATCATTTGTATTGGAAGAGAACTTGTAAGTTAATATACGGTAAGCCTATTCATAAAGTAATTTTAAAAAAAGTTTATCTTCAACTTCATATCTTCGCATCACCATGTAATGTGCTTTATTTTATATGGACACATCCACACAAAAAAATTGCAAGTTAATCAAAAGAATTTTAATTTTGAACCGGTTTACCATTTTGACAGTGTGCGTCTAGTCAGCAGGAAAACACCGGGAGTGACATCATCAGAATGAAATATCACAAATTATTATACATACAGGACACTTTTTCATGGAATAAAAACATGTATTCTATCCCCTTCGAGCGGATTTCATTCATTTGATTTGACAGCATGCAATATTGTTCGCATATCGCTTATCCTACGTATATTACGTCACTCTACCCAATGGAGAATGAGCGTTGAATATGGTTTCCGATATTGCATGGTTCTCAAGACAACATGACGTCACACACCGGAGACGTAAAACTTCCATACTAGCGAGCCACTGTGAAAATGTGTAAACAAACATGGTCGCCAGGCTTGCTTCTTTAAGTACAGAAGAGTTTGGGAGAATTTCGAAAGCGAAAGACGTGTTGAACAACAGAAAGGAATGTGTATGTATAATAATAATAATAAGATTGGGGCGGCACGGTGGTGTAGTGGTTAGCGCTGTCGCCTCACAGCAAGAAAGTCCGGGTTCGAGCCCCGTGGCCGGCGAGGGCCTTTCTGTGCGGAGTTTGCATGTTCTCCCCGTGTCCGCGTGGGTTTCCTCCGGGTGCTCCGGTTTCCCCCACAGTCCAAAGACATGCAGGTTAGGTTAACTGGTGACTCTAAATTGACCGTAGGTGTGAATGTGAGTGTGAATGGTTGTCTGTGTCTATGTGTCAGCCCTGCGATGACCTGGCGACTTGTCCAGGGTGTACCCCGCCTTTCGCCTGTAGTCAGCTGGGATAGGCTCCAGCTTGCCTGCAACCCTGTAGAACAGGATAAAGTGGCTAGAGATAATGAGATGAGATAATAATATTGGCTGGCTTTTTTTATGGTATCTCAGATATACTTATTTTCGACTCATTCACCATCACACTAGCTGAATGGAACATATCTGCTCTACCACTGAACACCAGCCATTTATTTAAACATGTCACTCAGGTCCGGGATGTTCTTTTGTCTGAAAAATATGAGTTTATCAACACGAGAAGATTAACTTCATACCTTCAAGCCAACATGCGATTTTCATTTTATTGTATCGACGCATTCACAAACCAAAGGTACACAAGTACACGCGTAGGGTATTTCCCAGCAAAACACTCATGTCCATATAATAGATATGCTGCATACTGTATGTACAGAAGTCAGGTCCTGTTTCCATTGTTTTAGGTCTGAAAATGTCAGATAAATGATAAATAAATAAATAGCCAATTTCAAAAAGGAACATATTTAAATTTAATAGTCTCATATGAAATAATCATCTTTGAAATTGTCTTTTGGAAACATTTCTGCACAACCAGAACACAGCAACGAAGACATTAGCAGATAAAAAGCCTTCAGCAAATAAATGCCAGATTCATAATAATTCACATGAGCCAATTTGGTTTTGGAGCTATAAGCTTATTCATACAAATTAAATTCCTAATAAGGTTGAATATGATGGTGGTGGTGGTGGGGGGGAGCTGCTACCTCAAGTGGAGGAGATTAAGTATCTCGGGGTCTTGTTCACAAGTGAGGGTAGGGGGGAGCGGGAGTTGGACAGACGGATTGGGGCCGCATCAGCAGTGATGCGGATGCTAAACCGGTCTGTTGTGGTGAAGAGAAAACTGAGCCAAAAGGCAAAGCTCTCAATTTACTGGTCCATCTACGTTCACACCCTCACCTATGGTCATGAGCTGTGGGTAGTGACCAAAAGAATGAGATCACAGATACAAGCGGTCAAAATTAGTTTTCTCCACAGGGTGGCTGGGCTCTCCCTTAGAGACAAGGTGAGAAGCTTGGTCATTTGGGACAGACTCAGAGTAGAACCGCTGCTCCTCCACATCGAAAGGAGTCAGTTGATGTGGTTCGAGAACCTTGTTAGGATGCCCCCTGGATGCCTCCCAGGGGAGGTTCTCTGGGCATGCCCCACTGGGAGGAGACCCCGGAGCAGACCCAGGACATGCTGGAGAGATTACATCTCTCGGCTGGCCTGGCAACACCTCGGTATTCCCCCAGAAGAGCTGGTGGAAGTGACCGGGGAGAGGGAAGTCTGGGCTGCTCTGCTTAGGCTGCTACCCCCACGACCCGGACCCGGATAAGCGGCAGAAAATGGATGGATGGATGGATGATGGTAAGACCTTCCACTGCCTTCATTTAGCTGCTAAAACACTCACCAGGCTTTCACCTACATGAAGGTACTCACCAAGCTCTGGTCTGTAGAATTGTCATGTCAAGCCCCAAGCATGGGTCAGATTTATGCACCAAGGAAGACATGCCTCTGTATGTGTTTCAAGACCAAAAACCCACATCTTCATAAAGCACTTATTTTTGTTTTCAAATAAAGATTATGTAGAGTCCGCCATGCATGCCACTGTGAATGAACAAACTGTTAATCTAAAAATGATAATGTATTAGAACAAGTGTATTCATATATGCGTAAACTTTGCAGCTGAGCTACTGTCAGTGCTGATGTTTGAGAAATGTAATCAACACCTTCTAACAAATCAGATTTGAGATTTCAGCAGTGCTTTGCTATAAACATAAATAAGGACTAAGCAAAATGCATTAATGATTTCTGGCCTAATGGGGTTTGTCTCATGGTAGTAATCGTGTCTTACTAGAAGTGGATTTCTGCGTTGATGAAATAATGCATTCAAGCATAAAATGGCACTAACACAGATAATAAGATAAGCCAGAAGTCAGCCATTCTTTTGTGCAGCGCACCAAATAATTATAAGTCTCAGATCCTGTGAGGTCCCACTGTTGGGCATATGAAACTTCTGATTCGAGTGAATTTTACCTGGATATACATGTATTTGTTACCACAGTGTCAGCTCAGATAAACAATGTCCATCCATCCATCCATCCATCCATCCATCCATCCATCCATCCATTATCCGTAACTGCTGTGCAGGGCTGCGGGCAAGCTGGAGCCTATCCCAGTTGACTATGGGTGAGAGGTGGGGTACACCCTGGATAAGTCGCCAAATCATCGCAGAGATATACAATATGTGGGACAGATAGACAGGATGCAAGTGTGTCAAATGAGTGTGGTGTTTATTTGGAGTAATCAAATGAGAAGAATCATTTAAATGTAAAAAGAGGCAAGGGTCAACACCAGGAAGCATAAATGGGAACGAGGAAAAGTGGATAAACCACAGTCAGAACCACATGATAACTTTGATGAAACAAAGACCTAGGAGGCTATAAATAGACAAATTAATCAAAGGATGAACTCAAAATACCTGGACCCAATCAAGAAAACACACCAATGAGAGGACAAAGGTCGGGACAAATGTCAAATCAAAGCAAAGCAAAGGCACATGTCAAGGTTTACTAAAATGTAAACATGGAAGGAAATCAAAACAAAAAAAATATATTGGAAGAATTTGTGATGAGCAGCTTGTGCTTTTGTTTTGAAGCAGCATAACATCTGTCTAATGAATCTTTGCCTTTGCACATATTCGTTGTGTGATCTTATTTTCTCTTTATTTCTCTCATCCCCTATTCTCTTTGATCAGTCTTGTTGCCTCTCTCATCTAGTGGTTTCATGTTGTGGGTAACATGGTTGTGCAGTGTGTAATGTTGCTGTCTCACAGCTCCAGGGTTTCAGGTTAGATCCTGAGCTTACTGTCTGTGAGTTTCTCATGTCCTCTCTATGTCCACTTGGGTTTCCATCTCACCTACCAGAGACATGCCAGCAGGTGGACTGACTATGCTAAATTGCCCCAAGGTGTGAATGTGTTCATGCATGATGCTTTGTGATAGCAAGTGCCCCTTATCGCAGAACCAAAAGTCCAGGGGGTCCTGATCCAGGTCTTCTTTCTTGGGTAGAGTCGAACCAAAAGTCTAGGGGGTCCTGACTCAGGTCCTCCTTCTTGAGTAGAGTTGAACCAAAAGTCCAGGAGGTCCTGACCCAGCTCCTCCTTCTCAGGTATCACCAAACCAAAAGTCCAGGGGGTCCTGATCCAGGTCCTCCTTCCAAGCAAAGTCCAACCAAAAGTCCAGAAGGTCCTGATCCAGCTCCTCCTTCTCAGGTGACATCAAACCAAAAGTCCAGGGGGTCCTGATCCAGGTCCTCCTTCTTGGGCAGAGATGAACCAAAAGTCCAGGGGGTCCAGATCCAGGTCCTCCTTCCTGGCAGACTTGAACCAAAATTTCAGAGGGTCCTGATCCAGCTCCTCCTTCTTGGGCAGAGTTGAGCCAAAAGTCCAGGGGCTCCTGAGCCAACTCCTCCTTCTTGGGTAAAGTTGAACCAAAAGTCCAGGGGGTCCTGATCCAGGACCTCTTTCCCTGCAGATTTAAACCAAAAGTCCATGGGGTGGACACCACTCAGCTTGTTTCACTCTGGAAAAGTGTGTTGTTCTGTTTTGCAGAGTGTCTCATAGATTAGGGTTACAGTGAGGGTTATAGTAGTGGACTTGGACCCTATGGAATTTTGGTTCTGCCACAAGGGCTATCTCACTGGTAGCCTGGTGTCCTGTTCGCCTTGCATCCAGTGTACCTGAGATAGGCCCTGGGTCTGTCTTGATGCTGAATAAAGCAGGTATTGAAGATGAATGAATGATCTCCCTTGTTGTCTGTTCTTAGCCTAGCCTGTCATATAGCTTGGAAATTGACATGATGTTGCTCTTCACTATCAAATCAACCTGCCATATTGTCTTCTCCAGCTATTTGCTTGCATTGAGTAGACAATGTGGATGGTGGTTTTAGTTTTGTTTGTGACATATAATGCATATACCGTATGTATAAACTTTTAGAGGGTGCCATTTTGAGAACTTGAACTTGATATCAGCTTTGCAAATTAGCTTTGCATGTTATGCTTAACTTACAAGCTATATGTTTACATAAGGCATAAAACTTTTGGTATCATGTTTTTACAGGAATATAATCAATAACAAGGTACTGTGATATGGACTGACATGAAATGGAGTCACTTTTACTAATTGTTTACTTTTTATCCCTTTCAAGTTACTATAGCATGCAATAGCATGCAATATTGATAGCATGCAATATTGTTAGCATATTGCTTATCCTACATGAATTACCGTACACCACTCTACCCAATGGAGATTGAGCGTTGAATATCTCATCTCATCTCATTATCTCTAGCCGCTTTATCCTTCTACAGGGTCGCAGGCAAGCTGGAGCCTATCCCAGCTGACTACGGGCGAAAGGCGGGGTACACCCTGGACAAGTCGCCAGGTCATCACAGGGCTGACACATACACAGACAACCATTCACACTCACATTCACACCTACGGTCAATTTAGAGTCACCAGTTAACCTAACCTGCATGTCTTTGGACTGTGGGGGAAACCGGAGCACCCGGAGGAAACCCACGCGGACACGGGGAGAACATGCAGACTCCGCACAGAAAGGCCCTTGCCGGCCACGGGGCTCGAACCCAGGACCTTCTTGCTGTGAGGCGACAGCGCTAACCACTACACCACCGTGGCGCCAGCATTGAATATAGTGTATGATATTGCATGGTTGTCAAGACAACATCAGAGACGTAAAACTTCCGTGCTCGCGAGCGACTGTGACAATTTGTAAACAAACATGGCCGTCAGGTTTGTGTTGTTAAATACGGAAGATTTTGAGAAAATTTTGAAAGAGAAAGATGCGTTGAACACCCGAAAGGAATGTATATGTATAATAATAATAATGGCTGGCTTTTTTGTGGTCTTTCAGATATATTTCATTCAGCTACTCGTCTTTGACTCATTCAGTATCATGCTAGCTGAATGGAACATATCTGATATACCACTCAACACCAGCCAATGCTATTTAATTATTGTACCTTTAAAGGTACACCGGCTTGTCACTGGGGCAGTACCCTCTAACATACTGTTTGAGAACGTACTGTATATGTACCTTTTTGGCCCTAAAATGGTACACATAATTACCTTGAGGTCCAGTAATGAGCCCGAGGGGGTATATTAATGGAAATTATACCTTGGTGGACAGAAATGGACTCCTATCTCTGACAGTGCATGTATACTTAAATCTGTGTGTTAGTACGTACACAGTAAGAGTTAGTAGTAATCTCTAGGTGGGTGAGATGAAATATTGTGTGGCCATGGCCTAAAGGTTAGAGAAGCAGCTTTGAGACCAAAAGGTTGCTGGCTCGATCCTCCCTCTATATCCATGGCTGAAGTGCCCTTGAGCAAGGCACCTAATCCCCAACTGCTCCCTGGGTGCTGCAACATAGCTGCCCACTGCTCTGTGTGTGTGTGTGTTCACTGTTTCAGATGGGTTAAATGCAGAGAAAGAATTTCACTGTGTTTGAATGTATATGTGACAAATAAAGGCTTCTTCTTCCATTATATTCTCTCTTAACCTGTCAGTCACAGTGACTCAAACCAGTCCTGGGTGTTTGTGAGTTCATGTACAATGGTGCTTGAAAGTTTGTGAACCCTTTAGAATTTTCTATATTTCTGCATAAATATGACCTAAAACATCATCAGATTTTCACACAAGTCCTAAAAGTAGATAAAGAGAACCCAGTTAAACAAATCAGACAAAAATATTATTCTTGGTCATTTATTTATTGAGGAAAATGATCCAATATTACATATCTGTGAGTGGCAAAAGTATGTGAACCTCTAGGATTAGCAGTTAATTTGAAGGTGAAATTAGAGTCAGGTGTTTTCAATCAATGGGATGACAATCAGGTGTGAGTGGGCACCCTGTTTTATTTAAAGGACAGGGATCGATCAAAGTCTGATCTTCACAACACATGTTTGTGGAAGTGCATCATGGCACGAACGAAGGAGATTTCTGAGGACTTCAGAAAAAGCATTGTTGATGCTCATCAGGCTGGAAAAGGTTACAAAACCATCTCCAAAAAGTTTGGACTCCACCAATCCACAGTCAGACAGATTGTGTATAAATGGAGGAAATTCAAGACCGTTGTTACCCTCCCCAGGAGTGGTCGACCAACAAAGATCACTCCAAGAGTAAGGCGTGTAATAGTCGTCAAAGTCACAAAGGACCCCAGGGTAACTCCTAAGCAACTGAAGGCCTCTCTCACATTGACTAATGTTAATGTTCATGAGTCCACCATCAGGAGAACACTGAACAACAATGGTGTGCATGGCAGGGTTGCAAGGAGAAAGCCACTGCTCTCCAAAAAGAACATTGCTGCTCATCTGCAGTTTGCTAAAGATCATGTGGACAAGCCAGAAGGCTAATGGAAAAATGTTTTGTGGATGGATGAGACCAAAACAGAACTTTTTGGTTTAAATGAGAAGCGTTATGTTTGGAGAAAGGAGAACACTGTATTTCAGCATAAGAACCTTATCCCATCTGTGAAACATGGTGGTGGTAGTATCATGGTTTGGGCCTGTTTTGCTGTATCTGGGCCAGGACTGCTTGCCATCGTTGATGGAACAATGAATTCTGAATTATACCAGCAAATTCTAAAGGAAAATATCAGGACTTCTGTCCATGAACTGAATCTCAAGAGAAGGTGGGTCATGCAGCAAAACAACGATCCTAAGCACACAAGTCATTCTACCAAAGAATGGTTAAAGAAGAATAAAGTTAATGTTTTGGAATGGCAAAGTCAAAGTCCTGACCTTAATCCAATCGAAATGTTGTGGAAGGCCCTGAAGCGAGCAGTTCATGTGAGGAAACCCACCAACATCCCAGAGTTGAAGCTGTTCTGTATGGAGGAATGGGCTAAAATTCCTCCAAGCCGGTGTGCAGGACTGATCAACAGTTACCAGAAATGTTTAGTTGCAGTTATTGGTGCACCAGGGGGTCACACCAGATACTGAAAGCAAAGGTTCACATGCTTTTGCCACTCACAGATATGTAATATTGGATCATTTCCCTCAATAAATAAATGACCAAGTATAATATTTTTGTCTCATTTGTTTAACTGGGTTCTCTTTATCTACTTTTAGGACTTGTGTGAAAATCTGATGATGTTTTAGGTCATATTTATGCAGAAATATAGAAAATTCTAAAGGGTTCACAAACTTTCAAGCACCACTGTATGCGGAAGAGTGTGGATCGTAAATGAGCAGCAATTCAAAAAGTTGTGGCAGCTTCACAAGTCTCAGAAGAAGCACGTTAGCCATCACCCTCTGGGGTCCCTGGGGGGTGGGGATTGGTAGTTGATAGGGGTGATAAAGGGGTGATAGAGGTGGCTCATAGGAGGTTATGGCAGGTGACCAAATTGGAGAAATTTGTGCGAAAAACTGCACTTCCAAAAGGAAAAAAATGGCCTACAAGGGAATTTTTGACAAGAAATTAGACAAAATAAACCAACAACAATGTCAAATATGACACTACAAATAATTTAAATGATACTGATAATGGGCGGCACGGTGGTGTAGTGGTTAGCGCTGTCGCCTCACAGCAAGAAGGTCCGGGTTCGAGCCCCGTGGCCGGCGAGGGCCTTTCTGAGCGGAGTTTGCATGTTCTCCCCGTGTCCGCGTGGGTTTCCTCCGGGTGCTCCGGTTTCCCCCACAGTCCAAAGACATGCAGGTTAGGTTAACTGGTGACTCTAAATTGAGCGTAGGTGTGAATGTGAGTGTGAATGGTTGTCTGTGTCTATGTGTCAGCCCTGTGATGACCTGGCGACTTGTCCAGGGTGTACCCCGCCTTTCGCCCGTAGTCAGCTGGGATAGGCTCCAGCTTGCCTGCAACCCTGTAGAACAGGATAAAGCGGCTAGAGATAATGAGATGAGATGAGAGATCTAAAACTCTGTTTGCTGTCCTGTCCCTGTGACTGAGTGAATTTCACGGTTTCTACAAAGGAAAAGTAGACAAGTGATTCGGAAATGTACTACATCCAAAACATACTTTTTTTTTTTTAACTTTATCACCTGGATGATATATTATTTCTCTTCTTTGCTGCTAAGTGCAGTATCTATCACTGAAATTGAGATGTTTTTCAAGATATTAAGATATTTCTTTCTCATATATAGTTGAGACAATCCACAATTCAGTTATATAGCAGTGATACGAGACTATAGGATCAGAAACAAGTGTGCAATAGTTGTCAGAGAAAGAAAAATAGAGAGAGAGATAAACATGAGGGTGGAGTATGATACAATCTTCAGAGCTAATAGCAGTAATGAACTGTTATAGCAATTATAGAGTAATTAAAATAACCATGGGGAACATGTCTCAGCACAATGTGCGAGTCTAAGCCTGTGCTGGTCTGCAGATTTTAGTCAGTGCCTGGCACAGAAAATTGATAAATGTGAACAATTTTTGTTCTCGTACTGTACCAAGTTTCAGGCCAGCTAGATGGATTCAGAGCGCTGTATATTAAATGTGTCTGATTTTTTTTTAAACCAGTTTCCATCATAGTGATGGGAATAATACATTATAATAGCAATTATAGAGGAATTTAGATAACCATGGTGAACATCTTCCATTATCTCATCCTCATTCTCCCCATATAGGCTTATTGTTGAGTTCAAAAGTTTGTGTACCCCTTCGAAAAATATGGTGGTAATATTTATGATGTATAAAATGCAATTTTATTTTTTAATCCATGTATTTTGTGATTTTTTTATTAGACTTTATGCACGGATTGAATCATTCATGATTAAACCTTACCAGAGGAATAAAGAAGTGCACTGTTTCTATTTCTCTTTGCGTTTTCTTTCAATATTTTAAGAAGAAACACAGCCAAAACATGCAAACAGGACGCCTGTTTTTCTTTGCCTTGTGCTCTTCCTGTACAGGTTATGAAAATAAATGCCCTCACTCGATGCCAGCATATTGGCATTCCTACTTGCAATAGTTAGATTTCTTGAAGGTTGCAAGGTCAGTTGGCTTCACAAGTCCAAATGGCCTTAGCGTATATAAATAACATTTGAATATCGCAGATACTTTCAGCTCTGGATGCGTTTTCAGTTTATAACACTTTTACAATGTAATTTGCTGTTTCCTGACATCCCTGGGAAACTATTTCCATGTAATGTTTGAGTTGAGTGGACACAAATATCTCTGTCATGCCCCGGTGGCCAGCCAAAGGTCACATAATACCAAAAAACTCCCATGCGAAAATTTTCCATCATGAACTGATTGTTAAAGAAGCTATTTACATGCGGTGGGGATACATTCAATCCAAGGATAAAGATGGAAGGCTGAGGTCTAACAGATGTGCTCTAGGGTCAACCATTAGCCCAGAGATGGGATTTGAATTCATAATCGTCCTGTCATTGGTGCAAAAACATAAAGGAAAACTCCACCCTGGCATATTAAATACATCTCATCTCATCTCATCTCATCTCATCTCATCTCATCTCATCTCATCTCATCTCATCTCATTATCTGTAGCCGCTTTATCCTGTTCTACAGGGTTGCAGGCAAGCTGGAGCCTATCCCAGCTGACTACGGGCGAAAGGTGGGGTACACCCTGGACAAGTCGCCAGGTCATCACAGGGCTGACACATAGACACAGACAACCATTCACACTCACATTCACACCTACGGTCAATTTAGAGTCACCAGTTAACCTAACCTGCATGTCTTTGGACTGTGGGGGAAACCGGAGCACCCGGAGGAAACCCACGCGGACACGGGGAGAACATGCAAACTCCACACAGAAAGGCCCTCGCCGGCCACGGAGCTCGAACCCGGACCTTCTTGCTGTGAGGCGACAGCGCTAACCACTACACCACCGTGCCGCCCTATTAAATACATTTAAATTGAAATATCTGGGATATGATTCATGAGCCAGGTGCTAATCATTTGGTTGGAGGTATATTTTCATTATTTTGTCACATGGAGATATGAATAAAAACAAAACAAGAGTTTCTTTAGTCACTCACCATTTTCCAGTGACCATTTTCAATGTCATCTCATCTCATCTCATTATCTCTAGCCGCTTTATCCTTCTACAGGGTCGCAGGCAAGCTGGAGCCTATCCCAGCTGACTACGGGCGAAAGGCGGGGTACACCCTGGACAAGTCGCCAGGTCATCACAGGGCTCACACATAGACACAGACAACCATTCACACTCACATTCACACCTACGGTCAATTTAGAGTCACCAGTTAACCTAACCTGCATGTCTTTGGACTGTGGGGGAAACCGGAGCACCCGGAGGAAACCCACGCGGACACGGGGAGAACATGCAAACTCCACACAGAAAGGCCCTCGCCGGCCACGGAGCTCGAACCCGGACCTTCTTGCTGTGAGGCGACAGCGCTAACCACTACACCACCGTGCCGCCCTATTAAATACATTTAAATTGAAATATCTGGGATATGATTCATGAGCCAGGTGCTAATCATTTGGTTGGAGGTATATTTTCATTATTTTGTCACATGGAGATATGAATAAAAACAAAACAAGAGTTTCTTTAGTCACTCACCATTTTCCAGTGACCATTTTCAATGTCATATTCATGAGAAATCCAATGTAGACGTCCTGGAGATGCAATGCAACTCTACAATGCTGAGGTGCTGCAGAGCATCTTCTCGGCTAGTTAGCGATCTCAGAAATGATGAGCGCCATGACTGTGTTAACGTCATCATTTGCATAAAAATCTTGGAAGCTTTGGAAGCTGATTCATGGTTAGTGCTCTCACCTCACAGCAAGAAGGTTCTGGGTTTGAGCTCAATGGCTGATGGGGCCTTTCTGTGTGGAGTTTGCATGTTCTCCCCGTGTCTCTGCCAGGTGCTCTGGTTTCCCCCACAGTCCAAAGACATGCAGTTAGGTTAACTGGTGGCTCTAAATTGTCCATAGGTGTGAATATCTGAGCATGAGTAGTATGGCAGCTGCTGGTGGTGCCTTTGTATGCCTTCGACTCGGCCATGTTGAGCTGTGGCCTTCATAATTCAGCTCTTCAGCTGTAAGAAAGGATGATTCCAGCACTATGGAACTGGCTGAAATGGCACTCTATAAGTCCATTTTCAGTTTGAGCTTCACAAGCTAAAGTACAAAAGTGCTGCTGCATTACTGTCTTTCGGTAAAGATAAAGCAAGAGCAAAATCAAGTCAAGTCAAGTTTATTTGTATAGCACATTTAACAACAGACATTGTCGCAAAGCAGCTTTGCAGAAAATTAAAAACTTTAAACATGAGCTAATTTTATCCCTAATTTATCCCCATGTGGTGATGGTGGCGAGGAAAAACTCCCTCAGATGACATGAGGAAGAAACCTCGAGAGGAACCAGATTCAAAAGGGAACCCATCCTCATCTGGGTGATAACAGATAGCGTGATTATAAATAACTCGCTTTGATAACAGTGTCCTATATAGTCACAAAGTATAACTGTGAAAGCAGGAAATTCAGTATAGTTTTAACACAAAGTCTGTTTTGTTGAAGTTATAAACTGTTCATTGATGGAGACTTGAGTGCAAAACTGTTCATGACAGCTGCAGTCCTTAGCAAGTCAACCATAGTCCTCAGGCATAAATGTATTACTGTAAGTGTCCAGAGCCGTCTTCCAAGTGCGACTTTCAACTGTCCATATGGGGGCATCCTCAACAGGAGTGATGTGATGAGACTCCAGCCAGACGTAGGGCATCAGGATGGATCAGGAGGGTCCGAGGAGCAGAAGAGGTCAGGATCTTACTGGGGTCTCAGGATCAAAGGGTAACTCGGGACAGACAGAGGGAAGAGACGGGGGTTGGGTTGGGACTCCGACAAGCAGGTACTCCGGCAAGTCCAACTATGACAGCATAACTAAAAGGGTGAGCCAGAAGGTAACACAGACATGAGGGCGCCCCGAGACATAAAGCAGCCAGTCAGTACAACTACTGCACTACTATTAGGATGCTGTCAATTTCACATTGTGGGTAGTGTAAGAACTGAGAATTTCACTGCGAAATAAATCTTGGATGTGTTCATTATAAAGAGGAAAATGCAAGTTACAACCCCTATTCCAAAACAGTTGGGTCAAAGTACAAATTGTAAATAAAAACGGAATGCAATGACGTGGGAGTTTCAAAATTCCATATTTTATTCAGAATAGAACATAGATGACATATCAAATGTTTAAACTGAGAAAATGTATCATTTAAAGAGAAAAATTAGGTGATTTTAAATTTCATGACAACAACACATCTCAAAAAAGTTGGGACAAGGCCATGTTTACCACTGTGAGACATCCCCTTTTCTCTTTACAACAGTCTGTAAACGTCTGGGGACTGAGGAGGCAAGTTGCTCAAGTTTAGGGATAGGAATGTTAACCCATTCTTGTCTAATGTAGGATTCTCGTTGCTCAACTGTCTTAGGTCTTTTTTGTCGTATCATCTGTTTTATGATGCGCCAAATGTTTTCTATGGGTGAAAGATCTGGACTGCAGGCTGGCCAGTTCAGTACCCGGACCCTTCTTCTACGCAACCATGATGCTGTAATTGATGCAGTATGTGGTTTGGCATTTTCATGTTGGAAAACGCAAGGTCTTCCCTGAAAGAGGTGTCGTCTGGATGGGAGCATATGTTGCTCTAGAACCTGGATATACCTTTCAGCACTGATGGTGTCTTTCCAGATGTGTAAGCTGCCCATGCCACACGCACTAATGCAACCCCATACCATCAGAGATGCAGGCTTCTGAACTGAACGCCGATAACAACTTGGGTCGTCCTTCTCCTCTTTGATGACACGGCATCCCTGATTTCCATAAAGAACTTCAAATTTTGATTCGTCTGACCACAGAACAGTTTTCCACTTTGCCACAGTCCATTTTAAATGAGCCTTGGCCCAGAGAAGACGTCTGCACTTCTGGATCATGTTTAGATACGGCTTCTTCTTTGAACTATAGAGTTTTAGCTGGCAATGGCGGATGGCACAGTGAATTGTGTTCACAGATAATGTTCTCTGGAAATATTCCTGAGCCCATTTTGTGATTTCCAATACAGAAGCACGCCTGTATGTGATGAAGTGCCGTCTAAGGGCCCGAAGATCACGGGCACCCAGTATGGTTTTCCGGCCTTGACCCTTACGCACAGAGATTCTTCCAGATTCTCTGAATCTTTTGATGATATTATGCACTGTATATGATGATATGTTCAAACTCTTTGCAATTTTACACTGTCGAACTCCTTTCTGATATTGCTCCACTATTTGTCAGTGCAGAATTAGGGGGATTGGTGATCCTCTTCCCATCTTTACTTCTGAGAGCCGCTGCCACTCCAAGATGTTCTTTTTATACCCAGTCATGTTAATGACCTATTGCCAATTGACCTAATGAGTTGCAATTTGGTCCTCCAGCTGTTCCCTTTTTGTACCTTTAACTTTTCCAGCCTCTTATTGCCCCTGTCCCAACTTTTTTGAGATGTGTTGCTGTCATGAAATTTCAAATGAGCCAATATTTGGCATGAAATTTCAAAATGTCTCACTTTCAACATTTGATATGTTGTCTATGTTCTATTGTGAATACAATATCAGTTTTTGAGATTTGTAAATTATTGCATTCCATTTTTATTTGCAATTTGTACTTTGTCCCAACTTTTTTGGAATCAGGGTTGTATTTCTTAAAGGTGATTTTCCCTCCCCCCTTTTACTTGTTCTATTGTTTTCTCCATGAGCCAATATTAGTCTGGTTATTATAATGTGTGATGCTTTTTTTAGCCTCAGGTCACAGTAGCATTCTTGAACTATCTCAGTTTATAAGTGGCTGTAGTGAATAAACCACCTTGGCACTATTTTCCTGTGAACCCCCCAAAGCGTTGTTTTTTTCCCCTTTCTTTTGCCATTTTTCCCTTTCTGAGGCCACCTGATGCTCGTCTTTTCATCTTTTCATGGCTTTCCTATTCTCCTGAGGTGAATGCAACTCTTTAGTGTGTCCATGGTAACTGAATACAGTCTGTTTGCTCAAGATTATAGAGTCACCTGCCTTTTTTTTTTTTTTACAGAAAAGCTCCCTGCTGAGATGTCTCCGAGCTACAAAGATCACTCGTGCAAAAAGGCTGATCTGACAAGCATACCATTAACCTTCCTGTTAGCCGAGATGTAACGAGCAAAGTTAGGCAGAGATGTGTAATCCATACTTTTTCCAAAATGCTTTTGGATTAGTAATTATCCACTTCATGAGGACTGACCCAATGTTTTTGACATGAAAGGGTTTGATCAGCGCTAACCTTAGATCAGTATGCATGCGTTCATATTCACGTCTATGGTTTTAATTATTTTACACATTCCATGTCCTTTGATCTTAGTCACTGGGAATGTGTTATTGCTTTTCCTACATTTCCTATACTATTTAATAATTATTCAATGAAGGTGAAGTGAATATCAGTGACGAAGTCAAGGTTATTATTCATTGATATTCACTGAGCCTGAGGCGGATAATTGTTTTCATATAAATACACAGGTGATTATTTCAATAAAATTCAAAAATCATATTTAAAAAAATCATTGATTTCAGTCTTCAAAAGCAACATGCAAATGGAATAAAGGTGTGGCACAGACTTGTGTCGCTTATCTATGCCGACTCATAAAATACTTTGTTTTGAAATCGATAAAATAAATCACAGTTCCACGTGACCTTTGAATAGTTTTAGACCAAATGTCGTAGCATCTTTAGCACTTTTAGGAACAGCATTCCATCGATCCATCCATTATCTGTAGCTGCTTATCCTGTTCTACAGGGTCGCAGGCAAGCTGGAGCCTATCCCAGCTGACTATGGGCGAGAGGTGGGGTACACCCTGGACAAGTCGCCAGGTCATCACAGGGCTTAGGAACAGTACTTTCTTTCATAATTTTTCTTCAGTTACAATGACAAAGTAATTGGCCGCCATTTTGCTGATTCACTCGAGGCGATTATCGAGAAATAGTCTGAATTTTTCAAACAATTGGTGCTCGATTTTCTATAATCACCTGCGTGTTTATACTAAAAAACTATACAACATATTCCCGAGACCATCAATGACGGCATAGCTCACTCTGTTCCTTCTGGACTACACGGGGCCGGTCTAAAGTGGGCCATCTTGCGCAATAAATGTTGCAAGCTATATACACTATATACAAGCTATATATGGAAGCTATATACACCCTAGGAATACCTACGTATTTGCCAGAAAGAATCCAAAATGACAAGGAATTGACCAAGAAGAAGTGATTTTTGTTGAACTGCTCATTAAGGCTTAATTAGTCCATAACTTCATTCATAATTGTAATTCAGCAAATCTGGGTAGAAGTTATATGCACCCTAGGGACCCCTACCTTCACGCCGAAAAGAATCAAAATCGGTGAATAACTGAGGGAGAAGAAGCGATTTGTGTAGAAACTGCTTGTTAGGGCTTAATTACTCCATATCTTCATTATTAATTGCAATTATGCAAATTTGAGTAGAGGTGTGAATGGTTGTCTGTGTCTATGTGTCAGCCCCAGTGGCGGCTGGTAGTCTTTCAAACAGGGGAGGCTGGTCGGTTACGATATTTCCAGATTTTAAAAGAAAAAAAAACAAACATCAATTTTGCCTATACTCTTGCCTCTGATCTGGCTGATTGTTGGCAGGGTCACAAACTGTGAAATAACAGGTTCTTTTGGCCCATTAGCCTACTGTCCAATATACATGATGGTGGTGTTGGGGGGGGGTATATTTTAACATTTTATATTTTAAAACTGTGGCATGTGGCATATTGATTAAAAATTGATCATTATTGAAAGCAGCTCTTTGTCAGGAACCTCAGCAGTAACAGCAGAGTGTTCTGGAATAGGCACAAGCACTGACCTTGGGGAGCCAAACATAGAGCTGGGTGCCACACATTTCATTCAATGACACTTTCCCTATATTTTACTTATTTTGACTGAGAAATGTTTTAATGACAATTTTGATAACCCTTCACTTTTAATCCAGGTCTGTAGTGTGAAATGTTCTCGGCTGTGTTTTTGTTTAAAAATGTTTTCCAAATTGTAGCTGTGTTTAATTCATATCCAGAAAAATATATATTGCAATATAATATACTCAGCATAAACATTTTAAATAGATTCTATATTTTTGGTCCATCCATGACATATTATTACTAAAGTAGCCTATTTACTGTTGTTGATGTGGGTCACCACCATATCAGTATTATTTAAAAGAAAATTGTGCCCTCCTTTCTTTTTCTAGAAAATGTTCAGTTACCCTGGCATACCAGGTGGGAGTCTTCTCTAGAGACTTCACTAACTTCCTCTCAATTGCAAGTAGAGCAAGTTTGCTGAGTTGACTTTGACCCATGGTGTTTCGGCTGTATGACTTCACCCGTTTCAAGCAGGAGAAGCTCCTCTCTACGCCTGCCGACGTAACCCCAATGCTTGGCATCCGTGCGCAGCTTTCTTGCTAGCTGACTAGCCCCCTCAAGTTCAAGTTCAGTCACTCAAATAAACGAAATTTCTGGAACTAAGATAGCAAACTTGACAACACTATATTTACACTTTATTTACAATGAAAATATATACAAACTAAAAAACCTGGTAGAAACCGTATGTAATGAATGAAATCGAAATGTAAGCTGATCTCTTACAATACACCACAGCACTTGCGATTCCGCATGGGACTGAACTGAAATTCACCGCTGCCTGTCTATATTTGAAACGAGCTGTCAATCAAAGAAAATATCCGGCCGCTTTCACCAATCACCAGTCTCCTCGCGGAAAGCTTTGCCATGTCCCTCCCACTGTGAGGCTGGGACTCCGTAGGAGTCCGTGGGCGGGCGTTTTCACAGTATTTGTCCAATAATCGTCTTGCATTTTGAGATTGAAAAGCGCATAGCTCCCAAATGCCATTGAAGTCCACTGAGGCTGGGCTGCATTGCGTTGTCACGAGGGGGAAAAACTCACGCACACATTAGGCGAACTGGGGAAAGTTATAACGGAATGATTTCGCACTGTAGTTGGGTTGAGCACATATATTTCTATGATTCTGGATCTGAAATAGCAATGTTATAAGGTCGGCTATAACATAAGCCTAGCGCAATTCATCCTACACGATGTACTTCATTTTTAGAGGAGGCTGAGCCTCCCTCATTGTCTTAGAGCAATCGCCCGTGGTCAACCCTGTGATGACCTGGCGACTTGTCCAGGGTGTACCCCGCCTTTCGCCCGTAGTCAGCTGGGATAGGCTCCAGCTTTCCTGCGACCCTGTAGAACAGGATAAAGCAGCTAGAGATAATGAGATGAGATGAGAAATTTGAGTAGAAGCTCTATGTACCCCAGGCAGCCCTACCTTCCTGCCAAAAAAAAATACAAATAGGTGAAGAATTGAGAGAGAAGCAGTGATTTTTGTGAAATGTGGATGACGCCAGATGGACGATGGATGACGGACAACTCATGATGGCATAAGCTCATCGCCCTTCGGCCAGCTAAGCAAATAATGATATCAACCTATGGGGCTTGTCTTTTTACTGTACTGTGCACCTCAGAGTAGACAATTTTTTTTTTCAGTCCACAGCTTGATTTTTTGAAATTAATTATGCCATCATGGCCTTGGGGAAAAAGATAGATACAAAGAAAAAAGAAGGATAACATTTCAGAAGGATTTCCCAACATGAATGTCTCACGAACTGAAGCCTCGCTTTTCATCACTCGCAGTTCTCTCTCACATCACCACCCACTGAAATATTCACGAATTAATTCAATAAGTAACTTTACACCATTAACTATTGTCATGTCTACCAGTGCTAGTGATGATGCCAGAGCATCTGGTATTCAGGCTGTTTAAAAACTGACTCAATTAGGTTTACATCTCACAGGCTTTCACTATGGCACATCACCAACAACATGGTCAAAGCGTGGCATTCTGCTTTCGAAAAATTAATTTGGCCAACAAGCCAGCAATGAAAGCATGATCTCTGAACAAACGGAGTGTTTTCACAGCTGTGTTTATTAAACTGGTTCCTTAGAGCGATTAACCAGGAAATTTTGAAATTGCAGGGTTATGAAATGTCATCATTATACATTAATACGCAAGATGTTCTAGATGAAAAATTAAGCGGACTTTAGCTTAAAAAACATGTTAAAGGTCCCATGGCATCGTTTTTTTCATTAATTGTGCGGTGGTCTCTAGTATGAATCAATGCCCTGTGAGCCGGTTTTGGTGAAAAAAATGCTGTGGTTCTCCTGTTTCAGGCTGTTCTAGTTTGCGGGAGGAGCAGGTGGCGGGAGAGCGACAGGATTTCAGCTCATATCATTAATATTCATGACATGTAAACGTGTTACCTCTGATTGGCTAACAGCACTGTGACGCTACCTCCAGTGGGTCAGAACAAGCGGATGTGGGTGTCTTACTATGGCGAGAGAGAAGGAACAAACTGCGAAGGGAAAAATACCGCGCGCTGACGTCATTAAGGTGTGACGCGAAGAAATAAAATAAATTCAACAAATGTTTGGGTTTTTACTGAACAAACAAACAAATAAAATGAACGAGTGACTTAAAAAAAATAATGTGGGTGTCTTTGTAAAAACTGTTTTGATTGGCTATTACAACAGAGCATGCTGCATGCTTTTTGGTTTTGTAGTGCAGAGTACCTGGCTAACTGCAGGAAGCGGTTAGCTGCACAGCTAATGTAGCCATTGCAAGGCTAACGTGGCACCGATTTTAAAACACGGCAAAACGACTTAACAGTTATACACTTACTTGTTCGGTGTTTGTGGCTGATGCGGCAGGGATGCTTGGTACAGACCCAGGCTTCAGTGACAGTTGATGTACAAAACCTGCCCTGTACTGTCCCAAGTTGTGGAAACATTCATCAGGAAAATGCTTCCGACAAACATACACCGTCTTAGGTAGACTCGACGGCGTATTATTGGAGTAAATAAAATTAAGCCACTGCGTCTTCAGGGGCTCTCCCGTTGGCAGTAAAAACAGACTCCTTTCTGTGTTGTCACATCCATGTACAGCGCAACTTCCATGTTTGGTGGCAACTTTTGAGCTGGGCGGGCAATCCATACAGTGGGTGGGAATCCAGAGGGGGGGCGTGGGGATCATCTCCCTTGCTGACGTAGTAAAGGGAAGAGCCTCTCAACGCGCCATTTTGACGCGCCATTCTCAAATGTTGAGCATAGTTTGGTTTACACATTATGAAATTTCTAGCCACTGGGGTGACTTAAGAAGGTCAGAGGAACTCATTTTAACGTTAAAAAACCTCAGAAAGTGAAAATTTCATGCCATGGGACCTTTAAAGTTGTAACATCAGTCCGTTACGTCATTTCCCCGGGCGCGGCCAGACTGGATTAGCCAGATACATGGATGTAATAGGAGACGAAAATGAGGGTGCCACTGCATGACATCGGATTCCGCACATCTTCCTGATTCCATCCTGGATCCATGCCGTTTGGCCGAGTGGCTTCATCAAGTAAATCAAGAAAACTTTCCTCCTGGAAAAAGCAGCAAATTGTGCGGTGAGCATTTTACAGAAGATTGTTTTGTGGAGGACTTGGATGAAAAAATCACTGGGAAGAAGCGAGACATGAGGCAGAAATGACAACTGAAGCCAGACGCAATTCCAACTTT
Source organism: Neoarius graeffei (assembly GCF_027579695.1). Lineage (NCBI taxonomy): Eukaryota > Metazoa > Chordata > Actinopteri > Siluriformes > Ariidae > Neoarius > Neoarius graeffei. The sequence continues at coordinate 11,403,813 of NC_083572.1, forward strand.
GTTTCACCACAAAACACCAACAGCATACCGTGTCACGCATCAAACAGATGGAAGATAAGCAAGTAAATATATATTTTTTTTTAAATAAACAAGCAATAAACTCACCACTACTTTATTTTGATTCCTTTTCTAATCCTGCATTGCCATAATTTTTGTGGAGAAATGCAAGCAAATTGACTGAGAAGTCACGATAGACTATAATATTATACTGTACTATCGTCTAGTATCGCTTGCACTTGTACACCTCCGCTGTGCTCACAGAAAATGACATCACGCATGATGGAGTTATGGCGGCCTCCCTGACAAAAACATAGTCATCACTTTAGTGGTTATATCGTTAAAGCTAGACACCCTTTCGATGATATAAAATCGGTGAAATTTAGTTCCCTCTGAAATCTGGTCATTGTGATATATGTTTATTTCTGTAAGATCTCAAAAAAAAAAAAAAAACAGGCCATTCTGTTCTGTGGCTGGGAAGTTATTTAATTTGAGGGGATTAAAGCAAATAATGTGCATGAAATCGCCCGCTTCACGCAGTTAAGCAGACAGAGGAAGTCTGTGCGCACATGCGCACGCTTACTTTCTTCTTCTTTTAGGTTTTACGGCAGCTGGCATCCACAGTGTTGCATTACTGCCATCTACAGGTTTACCTTTGACCGTGCACTGACAGTTCCATCATTCTGTCGCTAAACGAACAGCTGATCACACTGAGGTGCTCACTGACCGCCGATATTTATTAGTTTGGTCCTGCGTTTCCTTTCCTTTGTATACAACCCCGAGTCCAAAAAAGTTGGGACAAAGTACAAATTGTAAAGAAAAACGGAATGCAATGATGTGGAAGTTTCAAAATTCCATATTTTATTTTATAGAACATAGATGACATATCAAATGTTTAAACTGAGAAAATGTATCATTTAAAGAGAAAAATTAGGTGGTTTTAAATTTCATGACAACAACACATCTCAAAAAAGTTGGGACAAGGCCATGTTTACCACTGTGAGACATCCCCTTTTCTCTTTACAACAGTCTGTAAACGTCTGGGGACTGAGGAGACAAGTTGCTCAAGTTTAGGGATAGGAATGTTAACCCATTCTTGTCTAATGTAGGATTCTAGTTGCTCAACTGTCTTGGGTCTTTTTTGTCGTATCTTCCGTTTTATGATGCGCCAAATGCTTCTTCTTTGAACTATAGAGTTTTAGCTGGCAATGGCGGATGGCATGGTGAATTGTGTTCACAGATAATGTTCTCTGGAAATATTCCTGAGCCCATTTTGTGATTTCCAATACAGAAGCATGCCTGTATGTGATGAAGTGCCGTCTAAGGGCCCGAAGATCACGGGCACCCGGTATGGTTTTCCGGCCTTGACCCTTACGCACAGAGATTCTTCCAGATTCTCTGAATCTTTTGATGATATTATGCACTGTAGATGATGATATGTTCAAACTCTTTGCAATTTTACACTGTCGAACTCCTTTCTGATATTGCTCCACTATTTGTCGGTGCAGAATTAGGGGGATTGGTGATCCTCTTCCCATCTTTACTTCTGAGAGCTGCTGCCACTCCAAGATGCTCTTTTTATACCCAGTCATGTTAATGACCTATTGCCAATTGACCTAATGAGTTGCAATTTGGTCCTCCAGCTGTTCCTTTTTTGTACCTTTAACTTTTCCAGCCTCTTATTGCCCCTGTCCCAACTTTTTTAGATGTGTTGCTGTCATGAAATTTCAAATGAGCCAATATTTGGCATGAAATTTCAAAATGTCTCACTTTTGACATTTGATATGTTGTCTATGTTCGATTGTGAATATAATATCAGTTTTTGAGATTTGTAAATTATTGCATTCCATTTTTATTTACAATTTGTACTTTGTCCCAACTTTTTTGGAATCGTGGTTGTATAACAGAACGTCTTTTCTTCTTGCTTTCTGTTACTGTAGTCGGTCTTTCATGTGTCATTAATGCTCATGTCCTCCATTTTTCTCTCCTGTTTCAAATTTGTATCCCACAATGCCTTGCGCGAATGGAGAAAGCCCACCACATAATGCATGATGTAGTATCTTGTATTGTGTCATGGTGAAGGAGGAAAAAATGGCAGAGAATTTAGTGCCATGGGGCCTTAAATTCATTCATGGTTCTATTCAAAAACACTAATAAAATTAGAAGCCTATGATTCAAATTCAGTAGCTTTCGGTCCACTAAGCAAAAATAACTGGGTGTTGGGGAAAATTCATTTTATGTCCTACCATTGAAAAATCTGAAAGGCCGTCTACCTTTAAAAACAAATTCAACATACAGCTTTTTTTATAAAGGACAAACATAAAGATTGACTTTTAGCTCAATTTGTTTATTTGCAAGATATTTTCTTGAAGTGACCCATGCTGGCAGACATTCACAAGGTTATAAAGTAAATAAAGTTTTCAACATCAGTTTGAAATTTTGAGATTTATTTCTGATTTGTAGAATTCAGTCACAGCAGCGTCTGAAGGGTTTTCCCAGACTCCTACACATACTGTACATACAAGCAAGTAGATTCTTTATCTTAGTGTACCTGTGTAATTGTGGGTATTTTGAGGATCAAACACTGGACTGACTGTGACTGATAGCAGCGCAGTAGATCCTCCATGTCATAGTGATGCTGCGATTTATTTATTGATGGGGTTTTCTGTGGTAGAGTCAGCAGTTTTGGGGAAAAGTACAAAACTACAAAAGGATCGTAGTCTATTTGATTAGCTTTGAAATACTGTTTATTAGATTCCAAAGTAAGATGTATAATTTTACTCATCTTTCATATCTGCATACATTTCCATCATGCAGAATTTTAGTCACAAATTTGGCCACCACAACAGGAACATCTCATCTCATCTCATTATCTCTAGCCGCTTTATCCTTCTACAGGGTCGCAGGCAAGCTGGAGCCTATCCCAGCTGACTATGGGCGAGAGGCGGGGTACACCCTGGACAAGTCGCCAGGTCATCACAGGGCTGACACATAGACACAGACAACCATTCACACTCACATTCACACTTACAGTCAATTTAGAGTCACCAGTTAACCTAACCTGCATGTCTTTGGACTGTGGGGGAAACCGGAGCACCCGGAGGAAACCCACGCGGACACGGGGAGAACATGCAAACTCCGCACAGAAAGGCCCTCGCCGGCCCCGGGGCTCGAACCCAGGACGTTCTTGCTGTGAGGCGACAGCGCCAACCACTACACCACCGTGCCGCCCCAACAGGAACATCATCTGATTAAATCACTGGGAAAATACATTTTGTTTGGAGTGGACTAAGTGAAGGGAATGGAAAATTCGAGACATTCAGTTTATAAAAATCCCTCATTAAATTCATATATAGTGTGAATACGAGATGAATCACACTTTTTGCTACTTTGCAGCTGCCAAACTTGAACAAATGCACAGCGATGACGTTGTGGAAGATATAAATAAAAATAGAATGTGATGATTTGCAAATTATGGCTTGAAAACCCTATATTTCTTTGAAAATAGCATAAAGACAACATATTAAATGTTAAAATGGAGAAATTTTATTGTTGTTTGAAAATTTTATGCTCATTTTGAATTTGATGCCAGCAACACGTTTCAAAAAAGTTGAGACAGGGGGATGTTTACCACTGTGTTGCATCACCTCTACTTTTAGCAACACTTTGTAAACGTTGCTGTAATTTTGAAAGAGAAATGTTGTCCCATTCTTGCCTGATATACAATCAGTTGTCAACAGTTCGGGGTCTCCTTTGTTGTATTTTTAGTTTTATAATGCGCCAAAAGTTTTCAGTGGGAGACAGGTCTGGACTGCAGGCAGGCCAGTTTAGCACCTGGACTCTTTTACTGTGGAGCCATGCAGTTTTAATATGTGCAGAAAGCTGTTTGGCATTGTCTTGCTGAAATAAATAAGGCCTTCCCTGAAAAAGACATCATCTGGATGGCAGCATGTTGCTCCAAACCCTGTATGTACAGATGTACAGTATATCATTCAGCATTAATGGTGCACTGCCTTCCCAGATGGGCAAGCAACCCATGTCATGTGCACTAATGCACCCTCATACGATCACAGATGCTGGCTTTTGAACTGTGCACTGATAAGCTGGATGGTCCCTCTCCTCTTTAGCCTGGAGGACGTGGTGTCCACGATTTCCACAAAGAATTTCTACTTTTGATTCATCAGACCACAGGACAATTTTCCACTTCACCTCAGTCCATTGTAAAAGAGCTCAGGCCCAGAGAAGGTGGCAGTGTTCCTGGATATTGTTTATATCTGGTTTTAACTTGCGTTTGTGGATGCAGTAATGAACTGTTTTCACAGACGATGGTTTTCTGAAGTGTTCCTGAACCCATACAGTGATTTCCACAACAGACACGTGTCTGCTTTTAATGCAGTGTCACCTGAGGGCCTGAAGATCACAGGCATCCAATGTCAGTTTTCAGCCTTGTCTCTGCATACAGAGATTTCTCCAGATTCTCTGAATCTTTTCATGATATTATGTACCATAGATGACGTGATCCTTAAATTCTTTGTGATTTTACATTGAGGAACATTATTCTTAAATTGTTGCACTGTTTGGGCAGCACGGTGGTGTAGTGGTTAGCGCTGTCGCCTCACAGCAAGAAGGTCCGGGTTCGAGCCCCGTGGCTGGCGAGGGTCTTTCTGTGTGGAGTTTGCATGTTCTCCCCGTGTCCACGTGGGTTTCCTCTGGGTGCTCTGGTTTCCCCCACAGTCCAAAGACATGCAGGTTAGGTTAACTGGTGACTCTAAATTGACCGTAGGTGTGAATGTGAGTGTGAATGGTTGTCTGTGTCTATGTGTCAGCCCTGTGATGACCTGGCGACTTGTCCAGGGTGTACCCCGTCTTTCACCCATAGTCAGCTGGGATAGGCTCCAGCTTGCCTGCGACCCTGTAGAACAGGATAAAGCAGCTAGAGATAATGAGATGAGATGTTGCACTGTTTGCCCATGCAGTCTTTCACAGAGCAGTGAACCCCTCCCCATCTTTACTTCTGAGAGACTCTGCCTCTCTGGGATGCTCTTTTCATACCCAATCATGTTACTGATCTCTTACCAATTAACCAAATTAATTGTGAGATGTTCAACCAAGTGGGTTTTCCCTCCACACAAAACCTTTCCCATCTTTTGTTGCCCCTGTGCCAACTTTTTTGAAATCTGTTGCTGGCATTAAATTCAAAATGAATTAAATGAATAAAAAATTCTCAATTCTCAGCGTCCCAACTTCTTTGGAAATGGGGTTGTGTTTGTACTGTTATAGAAAGGCAGTTTCACCGTTGTGGATGAAAATGAGATTCAGTTTCTCAGAAAGAATTTCCAATTCATCTAGCAGGTCCTGGAATCAAAAATAAGCCAAAATAAACAGATAAATTATCCTTGTATTGAGAAGCTCACCTTGATTGGTGCACATGTGGCCCTTTGACCGACAGTCCATTTCTGCCCCCTGTTGGAAGAAATAAGAACTGACTCTGAAAGGTATTGGTTTGTGATGTGGTGGCAAGCCACCTTGTCTCTGGCAACATTGATCATTCTTTAGTGATATGATGAGAAATAAACCACATGGAAATTTTTGAGATGAGACGTTGTTTGGCAAAGGTCTGGAGTACAGAGTACTTATTGTGGAAATACACACTCATAACCATGGACATACTGTATATGTGATCACATACTAATATCAGAAGGCTGAGTCCATGATTGGGGTTCAATTCAGCTTTAATTTTCATCATTTTTCAACACTGATTTGAAGAAAACATGCATTTTACCATCCAAACAATGTGTTCATCCATCTCAGGATACAATATTTCCATTTTTACAAAGACTTTTTTTGTTAATAATGGCTGCAGTTTCATCTTAAATTACATTAAATTACAGACATTTAACAGACGCTCTTAGCCAGATCGATGTGCAACATACCCAGAGCAGCCTGGGAAGCAGTTGGGGGTTCGGTCCCACTCCTCAAGGGCACTTCAGGTCATTCCTACTGGTCCAGGGAATTGAACCAGCAACCTTTTGCTCCCAAAGCTGCTTCTCTTCAGCCTTGGCTTCCCCCTTATTAGTAAAAGCATTGTGTTTTCCAGGACAAAATGTTAGCAAAGACACAAAATCTGGTTAGCTAGAACCTATGCTCATGCTACAAGGACATAATAATAATAATAATTATTATTATTATGGGCAGCACGGTGGTGTAGTGGTTAGCACTGTCACCTCACAGCAAGAAGGTCCTGGATTCGAGCCCAGCAGCCAACAGGAGCCTTTCTGTGTGGAGTTTGCATGTTCTCCCCGTGTCCGCGTGGGTTTACTCCGGGTGCTCAGGTTTCCCCCACAGTCCAAAGACATGCAGGTTAGGTTAACTGGTGACTCTAAATTGACCGTGGGTGTGAATGTGAGTGTAAATGGTTGTTTGTCTCTATGTGTCAGCCCTGTGATGACCTGGTGACTTGTCCAGGGTGTACCCCACCTTTCGCCCATAATCAGCTGGGAAGGGATCCAGCTTGCCTGCGACCCTGTTGAACAGGATAAGCGGCTACAGATAATGGATGGATGGATAATATCCTGAATGTCTCTAGAAACGTGATTTTTTTTTTCATTTTTATTACATATTTCTCTTTTTTGGGGGGCGGCATGGTGGTGTAGTGGTTAGCGCTGTCGCCTCACAGCAAGAAGGTCCAGGTTCGAGCCCCGTGGCCGGCGAGGGCCTTTCTGTGCGGAGTTTGCATGTTCTCCCCGTGTCCGCGTGGGTTTCCTCCGGGTGCTCCGGTTTCCTCCACAGTCCAAAGACATGCAGGTTAGGTTAACTGGTGACTCTAAATTGAGCGTAGGTGTGAATGTGAGTGTGAATAGTTGTCTGTGTCTATGTGTCAGCCCTGCGATGACCTGGCGACTTGTCCAGGGTGTACCCCACCTTTCGCCCGTAGTCAGCTGGGATAGGCTCCAGCTTGCCTGCGACCCTGTAGAACAGGATAAAGTGGCTAGAGATAATGAGATGAGATTTCTTTTTTTCTAATTACCTATGGTCAAGCATTTGTTTACTGTTTGTGTCCTTGATTTAAAAAAAAACTTTCAAATTAAATATTGCGATTTGCAGAAAGACAATTTGCAACCTCTGGTGAGTCGCGTTTAAAAAAATATTTAATATGATTTTTATTTTTACACTGAATGAGTGAGTCATGCATTGACAGTCTTCTCTATAGCTTATTTATAACTTTACACCTGACCAGTAATAAATCGGCCTTCGTTGCCATGGCGACGGGATTGATTGACGTGAACGGTGAGGTCTGACAGGGCTCATACATCATAAAATCATGCTGACAGTCCAATATGTTCCCTTTGCCTCGGGTTTTCACTCTAAAATGCCATGAATGTCTGTTTATATTCTCATCAAAAACATTTGTTACATAAATTGAAGCATCATTTTTATTGAAATGTTTGCACACACCTACACACACACACACACACACACACACACACACACACACACACGTTCACAGACCACTGACCTTTATTTTCCTTCCTTTGAGTGACTTGAACTTTTTTTTTTGCTCGCCTCTCTCTCTCTCTCTTTCACGCTCTCTGGCTCTTACTCTCACTTCCGCTTTCTGTCTATCACTCTTTCCAAAAGTGCTGTGGTCAGCACCCACTGTAACTGCAGTAGAACTGGGTTGTAACAAAAAATGAACCAAAGGGAAATGCATACCAACTCTACTTTCTTTTTCCACTTAGCCATTTTCCTTTCATCTCTCGTTCCCCATCAGTCTATCCATCTCTTCGACATCACTTCCTCATCCATGGAATATCCATGTAGGTGTATTATTTCTGGTTCCAAGTGAACTCCAGTGAGGTTTGTTTCCAGTAAGACATCGAATCAACTTTGAATCAACTCAGCTCCAGGAAGTGAATCTTGCACATCATGCATGTTGGGTTGCAGCATGTTTTTCTAAACCAAGGCACGAGATACAATTGGAGCCAGTCGAGCTGCAGAAATGTGATAAAATGAGAAAAATGCTGAATGGCTTGGAACAATTATTTATATCATTATTGAATAATTTATTCTGGAACTCTGGGCTTGAGGCAAGAAGTTTGCAGGTAAATATGGCCAAAACCAAGCTGATATCGGGCCTCAAACTAGGCTCTTTGAAGGACTCTGGCAAGCACCCTTGTGGTGTTTGTTGGAAAGGAATTGGTGTGAACTCCATCTTCTGCCACTGCTGTTAACACTGGGTTCACAAGAGGTGCACCGGTACCAGCGGCAGACTGACTCCTGACCCTGACTTCAAATGCAGCTATTGCCTTGGCACGGCCCGCCCCATCGATGGCAGACCCATTGACCATGTGATGGTTGATGAGCACAAGCTAGAGGTGGTAGACTCCTTCTGTTACCTGGGAGACTCAAGCTAAAGGTGGCTGTGAGGTTGCGACTATCCTTCAAGTCAGAACCTCCTGGGGTAAATTCCATAAACTCCTACTCATCCTGACTTTTGTAGATTGCAAAGGAACAAGCGTTCAATGGTCAGGTGGATTTGCGGAGCGAGCTCTTCCCTGCTTAAGTGGCTTGAAATTGCGGACCTGAAGACAGCTATTTCAGTCAGACACCTAAGATGGTTTGGACACGTGTAATGCAGCAGTTCATGCATTGCTAAGGTGACCAGCCTTAGCATGGAGGGACAGGTGCCTAGGTGCAGGCCACGGGAAACCTGGGTGGAGGTCATCTGGAGTGACCTCCGTGAATACAAGTTGGAGGCCTCTGACACGGATAGACGGGGATGGAAATGAAAAACCAAAATTGCCATGCAACATCGTACCTGCCTCCCAGTGGAGAAACCGACGTAAAACTGGATAGTAGTAGTAGTATTAGTAGTATTCCTTGGCAGCTAGATGTTCTCCATGCTTGGGTGATTTGGTGAAATATTTTTGTGATTTTTGTACACACTTTATAAACAATCACCATATTCCTGACCATCCATCCATCTATCCATCCATTATCTACACTGTTTATCTGTCAGGATCAAGTCCAGTCAAGTCAAGTTTATTTGTATAGCGCTTTTAACAACAGACATTGTCACAAAGCAGCTTTACAGAAAATTAAAGACTTTAAACATGAGCTCATTTTATCCCTAATCTATCCCCAATGAGCAAGCCTGTGGTGACGGTGGTGAGGAAATCTCCTTCAGACGGCATGAGGAAGAAACCTCGAGAGGAACTAGACTCAAAAGGGAGCCCATCCTCATTTGGGTGATAACAGAAATGTGATTATAAATAACTTGCTTCTATAACTGTGTCACATATAGTCACAAAGTATAACTGTGAAACCAGAAAATTCAGTGTAGTTTTAACATGAAGTCTGTTTTGTTGATGTTATCAACTGTTCATTGATGGAAACTTGAGTGCAAAACTGTTCATGACAACTGCAGTCCCAAAGTTAGCAAGTCAACTGGAGTCCTCAAACATAGATGTATTACTGTAAGTGTCCAGAGCCAAATTCCAAGTGGGACTTTTGACTGTCCATATGGGTCCATCCTCCACAGGAGCAATGAGATGAGATGTTGTGGGTGAGCTGGAGCCAATCCCAGCTGACATTGGGGGAGAGGTGGGGTTCACCCTGGACAGGTCACCAATCTATTCTTCGTTTGCAACCATGTGACCAAAACTGCTTGTGTCCTTGACCATCGCCATGTTGGAGGATATACAATATGCAAATATATATATAAGCGCGTGGGTTTCCTCCGGGTGCTCCGGTTTCCCCCACAGTCCAAAGACATGCAGGTTAGGTTAACTGGTGACTCTAAATTGACCGTAGGTGTGAATGTGAGTGTGAATGGTTGTCTGTGTCTATGTGTCAGCCCTGTGATGACCTGGCGACTTGTCCAGGGTGTACCCCGCCTTTCGCCTGTAGTCAGCTGGGATAGGCTCCAGCTTGCCTGCGACCCTGTAGAACAGGATAAAGCGGCGAGAGATAATGAGATGAGATGAGATGAGATGAGATGTTTAAAGTCATTAAAATTCTGTCAAGCTGCTCTGCGACAATGTCTATTGTTAAAAGCGCTATAAAAATAAACTTGACTTGACCTTCTAACCAAGCTTGATTTGGATTCTGATTTTCCTGCTGTCAACCCTAAACATGTTATCCACCTCTTTAAATCACCAATTTCACTGTCTTCCATGACAGAACACGGCAAAATCACTCCTCTCACATCACTCTTGTAAAATTAATCTGACATCCGTGATATCGCTCAAGTGCTGACCCCGGCGATCCCCCATAATGTATTGCGGTAAACAAGTGATGACATAGTTATGCTTGGGGGCTATTTAGATTAGGGTCAGTCCATGAAATGGGGTTACCAAAATGTGACATAGAGGGAGTCACTTAAAACAATTTACAACTGAAAACAACTTTTATTTCCATGAAGCATTGACCATGTAAGAAAATATAACATAGTTGTTAAGATAACTCCTGCTCTACAATGTATGATAAAATCCATAAATATTTACCCGGTTGCTAATGTAACAAGGACACGAACAAGCTTTTAAAAATAAAGGAAAAATATTGATAAAATAAATTTTTTGCTTTTATTTGCTTACTTTAAACATTAACACTGAATAATAAACGCTGATAATATCACCTACCTGCTCTTGCTGGCCCATTTTGATGCCATTGATAGCGACGAGAGCACGTGTTGTGGTGTGTGAGATCCCGCGAGAAGTTATCTCGCATCAGTTCAGCTGACCTAGATTGAGTAAATAGGTCTCGCAGGTTGTGAACGAACCAGGAAGTGAGTGGACGCTAAGTTAGGATGTGAGAAAAAACATCGATAATTTCTTTTATTGCTGTTTGTTTAAATTTCTTTCTACCTACATCGTTTTATAGTATATTCTTCTTTATATTAAAAACATCAATCATGATTTCAACTCGTGTTATCATTTTTTATAAGCCTGGTTTCTAACGTAACACGGTAGGACACCGCAATGTTACGTTCACAACCTATTTTTAGTGGATGAATTCGAAGCTAAATAGTTTATAGAACCTTCTTAACTTTATTATGTGAGTGTAAAACTAAATTGCAAGTACCATGAAACTAATTTTATTGAAATTCTCAGAAAGTAATGAAGGTTTATTTAAGCTCAAAGTCAGCAAATATTCCATGTCACAAAAAACGTGTCATCCGTGTCCAGTCACAGGGGAAGAAAATGTTTCACATTTCTTTATTTCAAAAGAAAACTTCATTTTTTTATTTATTTTATTTCTTCAAACAATATTTATGGATAATCTGCTAAATATTTCTTTAAATCATGGAAATTAAAGATGAAATGATTATGTAAACCCAGACCAATGAAAAGTAACATCATTTCATGGACTGACCCATTAGCCAGTTGACCTGATCTGCATGCCTTTGGCCTGTAGGAGGAAACCAGAGCACCCAGAGGAAACCCACAGAGGCAGGAGAACATGCAAACTCAAAGCAGAAAGGTCACCTACAGGGTTCAAACACAAAAGTTTTTGTTCTAAATTAATGCTGTGCCTGACCTAACCCTAACCACAGGAAACAAAAGGAAAACTTTTTGGTTACTTGTTTGTTTCGTTCTTTCAACAACAAAGCAAAATCTCATGAGAACCAGCCAAAGTGTCCCTACAAGGTCAAATCTGTCAAATATTAGGACATAGTATGGTCCCTACCAAGATACACACACACACACACACACACACACACACACACACACACACACACACACAGAGCTCTCAGCGTCATTCAACAGGAACTTCATATAGGTGAAAGCCTTCCTTTCTTCTGAAGGCCTTCTTTATTTCACTTGATGTGTATTATGTGAGAACTTCCTTCTGGGATTAATACAATGAGCTATCAATCTATCTCTAAAATACTTGGAACACACACATACACACACCACTTTTGTGTTTGGCTGTGATATCCTGTGTTAGCATAAGCTCTAATGTCCTGTGTGTTTAAAAATAAATGCCTGAAAGCTCTCTACGGTCCTTTTTCTGTCTTTTCTTTTTGCAACACATGCATTCACACTTCTTCACTGCTTATCTTTGTGACTGCACCATTTGAACTTCTGTAAGCGTCCCCAAACACAATCGAACAGGAAGTGCATGTTGTACAGTGGTGCTTGAAAGTTTGTGAACCCTTTAGAATTTTCTATATTTCTGCATAAATATGACCTAAAACATCATCAGATTTTCACACGAGTCCTAAAAGTAGATAAAGAGAACCCAGTTAAACAAATAAGACAAACATATTATACTTGGTCATTTATTTATTGAGGAAAATGATCCAATATTACATATCTGTGAGTGGCAAAAGTATGTGAACCTCTAGGATTAGCACTTCATTTGAAGGTGAAATTAGAGTCAGGTGTTTTCAATCAATGGGATGACAATCAGGTGTGAGTGGGCACCCTGTTTTATTTAAAGAACAGGGATCTATCAAAGTCTGATCTTCACAACATGTTTATGGAAGTGTATCATGGCATGAACAAAGGAGATTTCTGAGGACCTCAGAAAAAGCGTTGTTGAAGCCCATCAGGCTGGAAAAGGTTACAAAACCATCTCTAAAGAGTTTGGACTCCACCAATCCACAGTCAGACAGATTGTGTACAAATGGAGGAAATTCAAGACCATTGTTACCCTCCCCAGGAGTGGTCGACCAACAAAGATCAGTCCAAGAGCAAGGCGTGTAATAGTCGGCAAGGTCACAAAGGACCCCAGGGTAACTTCTAAGCAACTGAAGGCCTCTCTCACATTGACTAATGTTAATGTTCATGAGTCCACCATCAGGAGAACACTGAACAACAATGATGTGCATGGCAGGGTTACAAGGAGAAAGCCACTGCTCCTCAAAAAGAACATTGCTGCTCATCTGCAGTTTGCTAAAAATCACATGGAGAAACCAGAAGGCTATTGGAAAAATGTTTTGTGGACGGATGAGACCAAAATAGAATGTTTTGATTTAAATGAGAAGCATTATGTTTGGAGAAAGGAAAACACTGCATTCCAGCATAAGAATCTCAACCCATCTGTGAAACATGGTGGTGGTAGTATCATGGTTTGGGCCTGTTTTGCTGCATCTGGGCCAGGATGGCTTGCCATCATTGATGGAACAATGAATTCTGAATTATACCAGCAAATTCTAAAGGAAAATGTCAGGACATCTGTCCATGAACTGAATCTCAAGAGAAGGTGGGTCATGCAGCAAGACAACGACCCTAAGCACACAAGTCATTCTACCAAAGAATGGTTAAAGAAGAATAAAGTTAATGTTTTGGAATGGCCAAGTCAAAGTCCTGACCTTAATCCAATCGAATTGTTGTAGAAGGACCTGAAGCGAGCAGTTCATATGAGGAAACCCACCAACATCCCAGAGTTAAAGCTGTTCTGTACGGAGGAATGGGCTAAAATTCCTCCAAGCTGGTGTGCAGGACTGATCAACAGTTACCGGAAACATTTAGTTGCAGTTATTGCTGCACAAGGGGGTCACACCAGATACTGAAAGCAAAGGTTCACATACTTTTGCCACTCACAGATATGTAATATTGGATCATTTTCCTCAATAAATAAATGACCAAGTATAATATTTTTGTCTCATTTGTTTAACTGGGTTCTCTTTATCTACTTTTAGGACTTGTGTGAAAACCTGATGATGTTTTAGGTCATATTTATGCAGAAATATAGAAAATTCTAAAGGGTTCACAAACTTTCAAGCACCACTGTAAGAGCTAGAAGTCCTCTCAAGGCATAAATTGTCACAATTTGGACAACAAAAGACGCAAAACGTCCAGTTTTCTGACGTTCAGGTTTCGGTTTGAACTAAACCTCAATTTCTTTCATAAAAATCTCCCTGTATTTGACATACTGATACCTATTGCTTGAGAGAGAGACCATTCATGTGTCTGTCATGTTGTCTTTAATATCGTCAATTCTGAGGTTGTAATACAGAGGTGCTCAACTAATGATCAGTTGTAATACAGAGGTGCTCAACTAATGATCAGTTGTAATACAGAGGTGCTCAACTAATGATCAGCTGACCTTTTTGTTTTAATCATAGCATTGCCACAGACTTGCCTGAAATCACTTCCTGTTTTCAAGTAATACCATGCAGAAGGCAGAGGTGATTTAGGGCTATCTCTACTTATTCTATCTGCATTCACTGGATATGAGCAACCGCGTGCTCTGATTGGCTACTCTACTATGAGGATATCAGCTCATATACTGTGAATAGAGAAAAACAAAATGGCGGAGCGCATCAAGTCAGATATATCAATTTGTTATCAAGAATTTAAAAGAAAGAGAAAGAGCTAAAAGAATATTTTTTCCCCCAATATGTCCTGTTCCAGGTGGCACGGTGGTGTAGTGGTTAGCGCTGTCGCCTCACAGCAAGAAGGTCCGGGTTCGAGCCCCGTGGCCGGCAAGGGCTAGTCTGGCTAACGCGACAAAGCTCTACGAGCTATTGGTCTGGCCAAGATATTAAGCCCAACCATTTCCCAAAGTGCGTGCTTGACCTGCCTCCCTGAAATGCCTCAGTTTGCTACTGGTCGAAGCCAGAAAAGGCTGTGACAAAGCTTAAACCAATCACATCACTCTTTCCTCTGACGTATGTGACGCGATGGGGCGAACTGGTAGATTAAACTCTTACCGAAGCCGGTCGGGAGCAAGGCGAAAACGTCCTTCCTTTCAATAAATACCTCCAGGGCTGCTCTTTGCTCCGTTTTCAATGAGAACTTGCTCCATGTTCGTAATGTTTCTAGTGAATGAAGCGCTTCCGGCATAGATTCTGTAAACAATCTATGGCTTCCGGTCGCAGTTCTACTACGTCACTGCCTTGAACACGCCTCTACCCAGGGCCGTTGGAGATGCTCAAAGTTGATAGGTTCCCGATTTTTCGGGAGCTTGGAAGAGCTGTAGATAGCTTGCCTGGCCAGACTAAGCTCGCAACAGGCCCTCGTGTTGCGTCACTCTTAGAATGGGCGGGCCCAGGCTAGGCAAGGGCCTTTCTGTGTGTTGTTTGCATGTTCTTCCCGTGTCCGCGTGGGTTTCCTCCGGGTGCTCCGGTTTCCCCCACAGTCCAAAGACATGCAGGTTAGGTTAACTGGTGACTCTAAATTGACCGTAGGTGTGAATGTGAGTGTGAATGGTTGTCTGTGTCTATATGTCAGCCCTGTGATGACCTGGCAACTTGTCCAGGGTGTACCCCGCCTTTCGCCCGTAGTCAGCTGGGATAGGCTCCAGCTTGCCTGCGACCCTGTAGAACAGGATAAAGCGGCTACAGATAATAAGATGAGATGAGATGTTCTGTTCCACATTCCAACCCAGTCGGTGGCACCAAACTGCCAAAAACCCTAAAGAAGAAGAACAACAAAATGGCGGAGCATGTTACTGAACCAACCAAGGACGAAATAAAAACTCTACTTGAAAACAAAACCCCCAAAAATACAAAAAAGCAACAAAATATGGAATGAAATTATTTGATGGTAAGAACGTGTCTTTTTTATTTTTCAAGAATTATTATTATGGCATTTTTCACAAATTGCGACTGTCATTTCGCCGGTTTGTTTAAATTCTAAGCGGAAATGATTTTGTTGGATGTTTTGTGTAAAGATTTTATTCATCAAATTTGCAAAAAATCCTCTGTTCAATTCGTTCAATTTATATAGCGCCTTTCTTACACCCAAGGTCGCTTTACAATTAGGGAAAGGGGCAAAAGAAAGTCCACCGAAAGAGGGTCAGGATGTAATTCCAATGGCATAGCTACCCACAGTCCTGCCAAAAGGTGCACAAGGGTAAATAAAATAATAAAAATAAGTTAAATTGATATAGTGCCTTTCTCAATACCCAAGGTCACTTTACAATTATAAGGAAAGGGAGGGGGGAAAAATCCACCAAATAAAGGTCAGGATGTCATTCCAATGGTGTAGCAGCCACAGTCCCACCAAAAGGCGCACGAAAACAAGTCCCTGCACAGCCGCCACAACGCTGTCGGGCAACACTGCCCGGAACACCGCACCATGGATTCACAAAGCGAGGACAGAAGCACTGCCGCACAGAGCGCTGGTATGTCCCAAACCACCTGCACAGCCGCCACGACACCACTGAGCAACATTGCTCGGAACACCACACCAAGCACAGAGCGCTGGACAACCCCGATGTTAAAAGAGCAATGAACTCACTGCAGTCCAAAGCAAGGAGCACAGACATCACCCATGGTGGACAAAGGCCCGAAGGGAACCAACGCCCAAAACTGGGTCCAGAGCCACACCACAACCGGTGGACAAAACATTCAAACAAAAAAACAAACAAACATCAAACTATACAAACACAAAAAGGAACAAACAAAGGGAGAAAAAAAATAAAAGTAAAAAGCTCCGGTGAGAAGCAGCAGCCAAAATGCGCACAGCATACTCTCAACTGGAAATGGAAATGACTATGTTTTTCAAAATCCAGTGAATGTGGATAGAATAAAACAGTTATTCCTCTCAATTTCATCATACATGGCTTATAGCCAACTTGGGACTACGCACTAGGGTGCATCAGTTGCCGCCTAAAAATGAAAAGTACCTCCGATCATGATGCATTTTTGTTTTTATGTTCCTTTTGGTAAGAAAACACACTGGGTGAAATATTTTGACAAAATTCAAAAGTTTACTGGTGGCACCAGGAGCTCAAAGTTATGGAAAAAGCTGCTATTTTATGACTTTTATGACAAAATTTCGATCACTTTTCATGAAACATTATGGCATCTTATAGAGTATACCAAATATCTTAGATACACATTTTTAGTACATATTCTAAATATATTATCAAGCACAGTTTGAGTTTTAGCTGTTCATTGAATCATTGTTCAACTACTTTTAAACAATACAAATGTATTATGAATCACATTAATGCTTCTCAATCCCTTGCAGAGGTTCTTAACATGATCTCTGGCTCACAAGAAATCAATAAACGGAGTCCAACATTGTGATTCAAACCTCACGCGAAAACATAAAATAAGCGTTTTTTGGCAAAAAAAATGAACCTCATGGTGCCACCATTAGACTTTTGAATATGGTCAAAAAATTTTACAGGATGTCTTTATTGATGAAAAGGAACACCCAAACAAAAACGCATCAGATTTTATGAAAGTGAGGGCAACTGATGCACCCTTCTACGCACCTTGTCAGCTATCAGCTAATTTACGACTTGATTTCGTGGAATAACTGTTAAATATCCATACAAAATGCAAGAATTACGGTAATTGTAACCAGAAACAGATTTTTTTTAAAAAGTATAACAGGTTTGTTAATTCTAAAAAAAAAAAATGCTTAGCATTGGATAAATTGGGACGTGTTATCCTTGGTAACAGTAACTCCACTTCAGAAAGTTGACCATTTTCCTATTCCAGTATGTCCTGAAGTGCTTTATTCCTCTTCTACTCCAGCAATTTTTCATCACAAATAACTTTCAAATGTGTTAAAGAATGACCATACATTTTATCCATGTATAGTTGCATTTAATATTGTCAAACATCCATGAAACAACTTCTCATCTCATCTCATTATCTCTAGCCGCTTTATCCTGTTCTACAGGGTCGCAGGCAAGCTGGAGCCTATCCCAGCTGACTACGGGCGAAAGGCGGGGTACACCCTGGACAAGTCGCCAGGTCATCACAGGGCTGACACATAGACACAGACAACCATTCACACTCACATTCACACCTACGGTCAATTTAGAGTCACCAGTTAACCTAACCTGCATGTCTTTGGACTGTGGGGGAAACCGGAGCACCCAGAGGAAACCCACGCGGACACGGGGAGAACATGCAAACTCCACACAGAAAGGCCCTCGCCGGCCACGGGGCTCGAACCCAGGACCTTCTTGCTGTGAGGCGACAGCGCTAACCACTACACCACCGTGCCGCCCATGAAACAACTTATTTCCTGTAATCACTTTTGTTGTCCTCTCTTTCGCATCCTCTCTTTATTTCTCCATTTACTTGTTTCCTGTAAGCTAAAGAAAATTTAGAATGCTCTGAAACTGGAGACTGCTTCCACAAATGCGAAATAAACGTCTCATCAGAGAAAACATATTTATCACCATATCAAAAATGACACAAAATGTTCACGTATTCAATGCATACAGTAAGTCCTGGATGTGAGTTGTTACTAGTATAAACGGGCGATTTGTCACGCAGATTCTGACCAATCAGAATCGAGAATTCAACAGCGCTATGGTATAAATTGCTAATAATTGATATCGAGATAATGTGTATCTGTATACATATATTTTTAGGATATATTTAACAGTTATTCCATGTGTGTAGCTGACACGCCATAGTGTATACGCTATAGTGTATAAGCCATGTACAACAAGATTGAGTGTAATAACTATTCTACTATATTCACATTCACTGGCTTTTGAGAAACAGAGCATTTTTATTTTATTTTTATTTTTTTTTTGCAAATTTGATAAATAAAAACTTCATACAAAACGTCTGACAAAATAATTTCCGCTTAGGACGTAAACAAACCGACGAAATGACAATAGCAATTTCTGGAAAATGCTATAATAATAATAATTCTTGGAAAAAAAGATACATTCTTACGATCAAATACTTTTATTCCATATTTTGTTGCTTTTTTATATTTTTTGGAGTTTTGTTTTCAAGTAGAGTTTTTATTTCGTCCTCGGTTGGTTCGAGACAAAACACGCTTCCATTTTCTTCTTCTTCTTCTTTAGGGTTTTTTGGCGGTTGGCAAACTGACTTCAAGGTGCATTACCACCACCGACTGGGCTGGAGTGTGGAACAGGAGATACTGGTGGGAAAAGAAACCAAAACTATATTCTTTGAGCTATTTCTGCTTCTTTTAAATACTTGATACCAAAGTGATGTATCTGACTTGACGTGTCCTGCCATTTTGTTTTTCTCTACTCACCGTATATGAGCTGACAGCTTAGTAGTAGATTAGCCAATCAGAGCATGCGATTGCTAATATCCAGTGAATGTGGATAGAATAATAAAAGATACACTACCGTTCAAAAGTTTGGGGTCACTTTGAAATTTCCTTATTTTTGAAAGAAAAGCACTGTTCTTTTCAGTGAAGATCACTTTAGACTAATCAGAAATCCACTCTATACATTGCTAATGTGGTAAATGACTATTCTAGCTGCAAATGTCTGGTTTTTGGTGCAATATCTCCATAGGTGTATAGAGGCCCATTTCCAGCAACTCTCACTCCAGTGTTCTAATGGTACAATGTGTTTGCTCATTGCCTCAGAAGGCTAATGGATGATTAGAAAACCCTTGTACAATCATGTTAGCACAGCTGAAAACAGTTGAGCTCTTTAGAGAAGCTATAAAACTGACCTTCCTTTGAGCAGATTGAGTTTCTGGAGCATCACATTTGTGGGGTCGATTAAATGCTCAAAATGGCCAGAAAAATGTCTTGACTACCATATATTTTCTAATCATTTGACAACTTATGGTGGTAAATAAAAGTGTGACTTTTCATGGAAAACACAAAATTGTCTGGGTGACCCCAAACTTTTGAACGGTAGTGTATACATTAAAAAAAAAAAAAACACACACATTTTGTTAAAGGTTCGGCATAAGATTAGAAAGTCACTTTCACACATTCACCTTGTGAGAATAATGGTCGGCTTTGAAACTGAGTTCACGAGCACATCGTGTCAAGGGGAGGAGGCAATGACTTTCCTCTCATTCTTCCTCTTTTTGCATACCATGAAGCAGCCAAGCAGTCGATGTAAGCTTGACTAGCTTCTCTGTTTAGATTTGAGAGTAAGACTTCTAAAATTAAGTCTGGGATTACCAACTAATAGACAGTTTATTGGCGCTTGGAGCCTGCTTGGGTGAGATCTCGGTGGTGAAAAAGTAAGTAGTTTGGAAAAACAACGTTGTAATGTTTATAATGTATTTTGAGCATGTTTGATGCTTTAGGAAAGCAGGAAAAACCAACATGCTTTTCAACAGGCTTTTCAAGAAAGCAAAAGGACACTTTGATTTGCTTGAAAAATACAATCATGTCTCAACGTACAGTACCGCTTTCAAAATGATGAATGAATACATGCATTAATGACTAGTGCACCAGGAAATACTAACTCGTAATAAAATCATCTTTATGAATAATGAGTCATATGAGATCTTCTCATGTGCGAATGTTCTGTATTGGTTTATGCTTGAGTTATGTAAAGGAAAGGTCTGAAACACAACCCACACATCAGAGATGTGGCTTCAAAGTGACATCGCGGTTTAATGTAGCACACTTTAATTTCAATTTTTGCATGCGACTGTGTTCATGCATTTATGACAGCTCGTCGTTTTGAGCTGATGGTTAAACGTAGCTTCCTCTGGTGTGTGTTCACTGCAGAACCACTTCACTGTCCACAAGCCATTTATGCAAAGGTTTGACAAGTGTCAGACCTTTCAGTTGCACCTGTAGTTGTGTGCTATCTGAAAGAGAGGTTGAAAGTCTCTACCCAAAGTGCATAATCTTCTCTAGTTCCTTTCCAGTAACCAGGTCTAGACACACTAAACCTGGAAGGAGCACTCTCATTAAACAAGAGGAACATGCGTTTCTTGCTTCAGTTTTGATAAACATAACTATATATGGACAAAAGGCACAATTTTTTGTAGTATAAAACAAATAAAACATTCTTCAAGGAAAATGATCAGTGTTTGGGTGGTGTGATGTGTTACCACGCCACATTTAATTATCTTTCAATAGCAGTGTGTGCTGGAGGATTTGATTCTTATGAACGCTGTATTTATCCAGTTACAGTTGCTTGAAATGTCGTGGAACGTCTAAGAAAAAAAGTGAGTTCCTGTTACCATTTACAACATAGCAGCCTTGGTTTGTTTTCCTCTCTCTTGATATTAATAAGATCAAACACACTCAAGTTGTGATGTTGCTTTCAAATGTGAGAAACCACAAAGCATAAAACTCAAGAGCCACCATATCATCTTTTACCATCTCATCTCATTATCTCCAGCCACTTTATCCTGTTCTACAGGGTTGCAGGCAAGCTGGAGCCTATCCCAGCTGACTACGAGCGAGAGGCGGGGTACACCCTGGACAAGTCGCCAGGTCATCACAGGGCTGACACACAACCATTCACACTCACATTCACACCTACGGTCAATTTAGAGTCACCAGTTAACCTAACCTGCATGTCTTTGGACTGTGGGGGAAACCGGAGCACCCAGAGGAAACCCACGGGGACACGGGGAGAACATGCAAACTCCACACAGAAAGGCCCTCGCCGGCCACAGGGCTCGAACCCGGACCTTCTTGCTGTGAGGCGACAGCGCTAACCACTACACCACCGTGCCGCCCCCATATCATCTTTTACTCATTAAAAAATATATATATATTTATATGGAGTGACTGCCACAGAAGTTCTTGTGCAGAAATGATCAGTGGCAAACTATTACTATTAGAGCTGGGACTTCAGCTCAGCCAAACACACCAAAAAAACAACAGGGCAAAGGATTTTGCAAGGGATTAGCAGCAGGGTGCCAGGTAGCTCCGTTGTGTGTAGCTGTTGATGATGATTTTAAAAGTAACTAAGTAAATTATAGAGGGAAATTAATACTTAAGTATGAGTGAAAAATACTGTGGCAAGCATGCATGGAAGAAGCGTCTGGAGACAGAAATCTTAGTTTCTCAATCGTTAGCCTGTGCTACTTTCTCTCGATAACACTGGCTTGACTGCTTTATTAGCATTTGCTAACACTACTGATAAACGCTACTCCATCTGGAAGGTGACTTCACTGCCGCACTGATTACATTGACTCACAGTTAAGCTAGCGTTGGCCTTTGAGAAGGCCTAGGGCAGACCTGGGCATTTTACGGCCCGCGGGCCACATCCGGCCCTTTGGTTCATTCTGACCGGCCCACGTAAGGTTAATTAGAAATTACAAAATAAACGTATTTTCTAATTTTACTCCATGCATGGACTGAATGTGCATTGCTTTTATTTTGAAGTTGTGTTCAACAAAAACGCAATGCGTGCGACATGAACATGACATGAAATCCCACGAAACCTAATCCCGCGATAACTACTTCCGTAATTTGTCCAGACCAACCACAAACTTGTACGTCATCCTTCAAACGGTCCAGCCAATCACATAGTGTGAAGGTGGCAGCAATGCAACATATTGGATGCCAGCTGCCGTAAAAATCCAACGAAGAAGAAGAACACATAGTGTGACGTCACCAGCAGGCGCTGGAGCCCAAGCCGATCTGTAGATCTGATACCTACACCGAATCGACGTTGTTGGGAGCAGATCACAAGAAGACTTTAGCCCTCAAAATGTCCGCAAAAAGAAGAAAGGTAGATGCCGAATGCAGGGCTTTCAACAAAACATGGACTGCTAAGTATTTATTTACTGAAGTCAGAGATAAAGCCGTGTGTTTAGTTTGCGGAGAGCAGATCGCCGTGTTCAAAGACTACAATTTGAGTCGGCGTTACCAGACGAAGCACGCTGAGAAATACCGAAACTTGACTGATGCTGAAATAGCGCAGACATCGGAAGCTTTGCTGGCTAAGCTAGAAAAGCAGCAAGGCTTTTTTACCAAGCGTCACACATCCAGGGATGCAGCAACCAAGACCAGCTTTGTGCTTTTCCACAAAATCGCTAAAAACAGTAAGCCATTCTTGGAGGGGGAATTTGTGAAAGAGTGCTTGGTGGACTTGGTACTTGATATTTGGAGTAGAAAGACAATATTGTGATGTCTTTATTGTGTTTTGGGGTGAATGTGACTGAAAAAAATGGTACAAACGTTCACATTTTGTTAACTATTGTTTTGGGAAATTTGATTGAATAAATGACATTTTTTTGTAAGGCAACCTCGTTTTTTTCCATACTCTTACCAGTCTTAGCAGCTTGTAAAAACAATGTTATTTACTGCTTTATATAAAGAAATACAATTAATATTATGCAGAATTTAGTTCAGCCTTTTGGTCCGGCCCTCCACAAAATTTTCTGTTTCTCATGTGGCCCCATGGAAAAAATAATTGCCCACCCCTGGCCTAGGGTGATACCGACTAGTGGCCTAGTGGTAGCGTGTCCACCTCTCGATCGGGAGATCATGAGTTCTATTCACGGTCGGGTCATACCAAAGACCATCATAAAAATGGTACCGACTACCATCTGGCAAGGCATGCTGCAATACAGATGTGCATGGGGAGTTAAACTCTCGTGGTTACCAGAGGACTAGCCCCCCACTGTAACCCTAGCTATAGACGAGAGGCCGAAGGCTATGGAAACGGAGATCGGTGCCGCCCGATGCGCCACCATACAGGTTGGGCGGGCCTGGTTAGTACTTGAGTGGGAAACTGCCTAGGAATACCAGGTACTGTAAGGCGTGGGAAGGACTTTGGCCTAGGGTGATAAATTTTTGGTCCTTCCCTCTATAAATTAAAATCTGATTGGTTAATTCATCTGTCACTTCCTACATAAACATACACTGTCATGGCCTTCTGTCCCGACAATGAAGTCCTAACCAATGAGTGAGCCAGCGCTAAACTCTTCTCTGCCTAGAGACAACAAACAAAAAAATCTCATTGGAAAACTCTATTTTAATGTTTTCAGGACAGTAACCCTTTCATTTCTGAAGCAAATTTGATAGAAAATGAGGCCGAATTAGAAGAGAATAATTATAATGAAATTATGAAAGAATGAAAGCAACTAAGGGGCGGCACGGTGGTGTCGTGGTTAGTACTGTCACCTCACAGCAAGAAGGTCCGGGTTCGAGCTCAGCGGCTGACGAGGGCCTTTCTGTGTGGAGTTTGCATGTTCTCCCCATGTCTGCGTGGGTTTCCTCCGGGTGCTCCGGTTTCCCCCACGGTCCAAAGACATGCAGGTTAGGTTAAGCCTCACTCACAACCTGCCGTACGTACTGCTACAGGCGGTCTACAGTAAAAAATTTGGCAAAACCATGCTTGAGACTTGCGCAACACTTGCGTGTGTTCAGCCCCATAGAAGGTCGCAGACTGCCCGTGGAGACTTTTGGTCCTGCACATGCAAATTCTATGGGTCTTGCGACAAATCAAGAATGCATACACGACGTATGGGACCCGTACTCCTTTTATACACCTGAACCAAGTCAGCAGCATGGCTAGTAGGGGCTTTTGGCGATGACAGTAAGATGCATGAGTGACGCACGGTCATTGTACAAGTGACATGCCTCAGAAGTAATACCCAAATACTCCACATTTGCTATTTGTGCGGCTCGCAAGACAGAAGTACCTCTCACTTTCTACCCCATGTGTGGCGTGCATGCAGTGCACGCGACCTGCACGCAGTGCATGCAACCCGCACACAGTGCACGCGACCCGCATGCGACACAAGGGGCAAAGGGCAAGACTCTGGGTGTATATATATATATATATATATATATATATATATATATATATATATATATATATTGGGGAGGAACCAAGGAACTGATTATGTAGCATGTAGCATTGTAGAAGGGAAAAAGACCACCTCATTTGCTGTTTTATTTGAGTATATGTTAATTTACCATGCAAACGCCAAATAATAAAACATGAGTAAAAGAGAATAACGCATTTTTTTACATTGTAAAAAATCCCAACTAAATAGCCCAACAGTTTGAGCACTGAAATACACTTTGACTCTGACTCTAAGCTACTGTCCTGCTCCTACTCCTGCTACAGTAAGTGGTGGGATGGGGTGCTGGGATGTCCTTGTCCTGATCACTGAGCATGGCACAATGGCCTGACAGCGATGATGGGATTGCAATGTCCTCACTTCTGGGCGTCATTAGCTGAAACATACATGAAAATCAGCATATATAATTTTAATTACATAAGCATATAGATACTGAAATGAATGTTTAAAGCATATGTATTTACCTGTGAAAATACCTCTGGCAGGATGCTGTGCCTTCTGCCGGCTTGAAGGCATACTACACAGTATGACCCTGAGACCTGTGCGTGTCCAAAACATTTACAGCGGGTTGTGAGTGAGGCTTTCATTGGTGGCTCTAGGTGTGAATGTGAATGGTTGTTCGTCTGCATGTGTTAGCCGTGCAATGACCTGGCAACTTGTCCAGGGAGAACCCTGTCCATGCAGGGCTTGCCGGTGCTGCTACCATCATCATCAAATTCTTCCTCCTCCTCCCCCTCTGCTGTTTCATGCTGGGTTACATCACTTTTGCTCGCTTCTTCTTGGGTCCCATTTTCTAAACTTTAAACTCAAAATTTTCAACATTTTCCCACAAAATATCCAATGTTCTTCAGTCAAAAGACAGATGCAGAATGCTGCAGACACGCTTGTTTTATACCCACTCCTGGCTTGCGTCACAAGCAAGTTATGAGTGATTGTAACTTGCTAATCACATGCATCACACATGCTTCACAAGTGCAGCCCGTACTCGCTGCACAGGAAACTGGTAAAATGCAAGTCACATGCACTCCACACTCACTGAACACGTGCATCAGACATATGCTTTCCTTGGGCTAATGGCGCAATTTTTCCCACACCTCGAGGAAGTCAGGCGAGCAACCTGTACTTGACAAGTACTTTGCCTGTACTCCTCCCCCAAACTTTCCCCCAGGTTCACCGCGACCTTGCGGCACGGCTGCAAGCTACCAAACCCTGAGACCCGTGCGTGTCCAAAACATTTACAGCAGGTTGTGAGTGAGGCTTTAATTGGTGGCTCTAGGTGTGAATGTGAATGATTGTTTGTCTGCATGTGTTAGCCCTGCAATGACCTGGCAACTTGTCCAGGGTGTACCCCGCCTCTCGCCCAT
Source organism: Neoarius graeffei (assembly GCF_027579695.1). Taxonomy (NCBI): domain Eukaryota; kingdom Metazoa; phylum Chordata; class Actinopteri; order Siluriformes; family Ariidae; genus Neoarius; species Neoarius graeffei. The sequence goes on from NC_083572.1 coordinate 11,429,613, forward strand.
AGTCAGCTAGGATAGGCTCCAGCTTGCCTGCGACCCTGTACAGGATAAGCGGCTACAAATAATAGATGGATGGATGGATGAAAGCAAGTAAAGAATGAAATATAACTTTTGAAATGATGATATGTTTGGGCCTTCTCTTAAGGCCTAGAAGGCCCTGATGGTTCCCCTCTGGAAATGATTATGTACTAGAAACATTATATAGAAAATTGACCAACAACTTCGGACCATTCAGATCCAGAAAAAGTAATAGTAAAGTGAAAAGTAGCCTTGAACTTCATCGAGTTTAATAATCATTGGTTTAATAAATATTCCACTTACCCCAAATGTATCTAAAACATGTTTGGTGTCCAAGGTTTGCTTATTTAGTATGTAGGCTCATGTGGAGTTGCTGATATGGTTTAGGACACAGTATTACAGTCAAAGTCCTTCCCACACCATGCATAGCATGTTTGGCAGTGCCAATCTCCATTTCATAGCCCTCGGCCTCTCGCCTACATCACATAGCTAGGGTTACAGTGGGGGGGCTAGTCCTCTGGTAACAGCAAGACTCCCCGCTTGCATCTGTATTGCAGTGTGTTTTGCCAGATGGCGGTAGGCACCATTTTTATGATGGTCTTTTGTATGACCCGACCATGAGTAGAACTCACAATCTCCTGATCAAGAGGTGGACACGCTAACCACTAGGCCACTCGCCGGTACAGTATTACAGTACTTACTGCAATTTGTAGCCATGAATAAAAGTTCACAGTGTAAGTGAATGCTACATGATGGGGCAGCCGTCATGGACATCCAGAATGGTCCTGTGCTATGAGCTCACATATGCAGAAGGGGACTTTAACACTTGTGGAGTTTGAGGGGAAAATGAAGAAATGGTAGGTAGACATGCGACAACTTAAAGGTGCAGTTTATTTTACTTCTCAGTTTCTCCATGGTTTTAGGTGATTGACGTGGTATATTTGAAGTGCATTGCCCTTATCTGTTCACCTGACCTCACAGTCAACTTCTCTGGCTCACCATATAACCTCAAAGGGTCATTGCCACTTTGGAAGTAAGCTCGAGCTCAACATCTCTCATCTCATCTCATTATCTCTAGCCGCTTTATCCTGTTCTACAGGGTCGCAGGCAAGCTGGAGCCTATCCCAGCTGACTACGGGCGAAAGGCGGGGTACACCCTGGACAAGTCGCCAGGTCATCACAGGGCTGACACATAGACACAGACAACCATTCACACTCACATTCACACCTACGGTCAATTTAGAGTCACCAGTTAACCTAACCTGCATGTCTTTGGACTGTGGGGGAAACCGGAGCACCCGGAGGAAACCCACGCGGACACGGGGAGAACATGCAAACTCCGCACAGAAAGGCCCTCGCCGGCCACGGGGCTCGAACCCGGACCTTCTTGCTGTGAGGCGACAGCGCTAACCACTACACCACCATGCCGCCCCTCGAGCTCAACATGGGTAGCAAAATGAGCAATTGACTTCCCTGTAAAAACTCCTGCAGTTGAGCACCCTTATTATACAGCTGCCATGCTTGAGCCTGTAGCAAATTGGCTTAATTAAATTAATTTTATTAAGCAAAGTGGCTTAAGGTATTGAGTTTTGCTCTCAGGTCAAGAACATACTGAATTTCACTTTTGCTTTTCCTCCCATTTTTCTTGAATGACATCTAAGATGCCACAAGGTTTGCGCCCATACAATAATATAAATGGGGAAAACTTTTGTGGAGGTTTGCAGGACCTCTCATAATGCAAATAATCATGGTTCAAATCACTTATCGCAATTTTGAGCTTCACTGTAAACGAATTTACAAATCATGTTTTTAAGCATTTGATTCAACCGTTCAACCAGCCCAACCAGTGGGTGGTAAACAGTGGCATGAATCAATTTAATCCCTAATAATTCATATAGTTCGCAAGGTGTGTGTGATATGAATGTCGTGCCCTGGTCAGTCAGGATCTCTTTCAGGACCCTGATATGGGAGATAATGGACAACAGTACCTCCACAGCACTGCATGCTGATGTGTTGCACAGAGGCATGGCTTCTGGGTACTGCATTGTGTAGTCCATTAAAACTAACACAAAGTGATGCTCTTGTGCAGTCTGGTCAAATGTCCTGACGTTGTCCCAAAAATTGGTGGATGGGTGAAGAGAGGACTAACTGCCATCTCCATTCTATGCTTTTTCTCCAGAATTTAATAAAGACTGGCACCAGCGGATACTCGTGAATATCCCCGTACATATATCACACCTTCACCAACCATGCAGTCCTTAATGCCTCTCATTGAATCGGGCTTTGATGGACAGTGGTCTGGTTACACCCTGAGTCCACCAAGACCTGATGTGTACTTCATTGTATACTCAATGAAATGTGGTATGCTCCTGCTTGAGAATGGTTCTGCTTGCAGCTTGAGGCATGTTGGAAATCCAGATCAGCATTCCAGCTTCTATGAAGGAATGCTGATTTTGGAACTGCCTGGTTTCCTGCCATGCCTGTAAACCTGGCCAGGCTTTGCCCTAGTTCTGATGGGTGTGGATGGTTCTACCTGTACAAAGAGAGACGTTACAAGAGACATTCCAGTGGAAGGAGAAGGGGTTGAGGAAAAATGGGGAGTAAACCCAAGTTTGGGGAACTGTTTTTTGGGGAATTGGTCTGATGGTGCAGGAATGGAGGGAGGGCGGGGAGAAGAAGTGCAGGGATGAGTGAGGGGGGTTTGCCTACAAACATTAAAGGGTCTTCTGCCAGTCAAACCCCCTCTTCCAGTGTACGCTGGATGGTGGCATCAGAACCATTCTGTCATCCCCTCTAGTCATCAGTCAGCAAATTGATCCAGTACCACTCAGTTGATGATGCCATTGGCATCACACTACTCTGCTAGCAGCCATGCTCATCAGGTGTCCTGGAGTTCTTGGGTGAAGCCAAATAGGTGGCTGAGTTCACTGAGCATCAGAGAGTGGAATTGCTGATGATGCGGCTCAGCTATCTCTCTCACTCTGGTTATGGGCCTCCTGAAAGCACACAAATGGTATACATAAAGTATTATCATGGCGAGTCCCCTCAGGCAACTACAAAAGCATGCCACATGCTGTTATCCAACATAACACAGCATAATTCTGTTGTGGATTCAAGATCAGTGCCCCGCTGAAGCTGATCACTGTATGTCAGGAACTGCCCCCCTCACAAGACCGGACTGTGCTTCAGCTCCCAGAGTACCAATAAGTTTGCTGGGAGATCTTTGTGTCTTATGCAATGGCCAGCTAGTTTAAGCCTTCAGGTCCTTATTTTAAACTTGGGATTGGCACACTGGTCAGTGTTACCTCACTCGCATTGATTTAGGTTTTGGGGTAAAGCGTCATCCAACCTGTCAGGGCATGGACTTGATCCTGCTGCTATGCTCCTGCTCACTCCTGGAGCTGGCAGTTGTATAGGATTTGTTGTGTGGGTTTGTGCCATGTTGCCTTTTTGTTGCTAATGTCAGATGGGGGTTGCCACTCCTACCCATCCCAAGGTTTTACACAATGGCCATTGGCTCACAGAGAGCTCATCCAACCTTTGACAAGTCTTGTTTTTTGTCCTGCTGGGTGATGTGCCACCCTCCTCACTGGCAAGCTAGTGGATGAGCCAATTTAGACGCTGACCACCCATCCATGCGGCAAGTTGTACTGGGTTACACTGTTACCAGTAGCAGAGACATCAATCTCTGACCTGACCATACAAGCAATGAATACATAAAATAAGCTATTACCTGCCGGTTCAACCTGCCTCCTCTCTGTCCACAGCTCAAGCTTGACCATGCCCCTGATACCACAGGGGCAGATAGCACTTTCCTCTGTGTTATGCCTCCCTGTTGTCAGCGGTGGCTGTCCATCACTAGCAATAATGACTGCTTATAAAGGATGCGCAGAAAAACAGATGGGCCATGAGACCTGCACCAGAGCGACAGAGCCATTCACAGCGGCAGCACGAACGGCCCAGCCAAGCCACCATGGAATGCCCGGCCTTGCAAGCTCTCATATACTATTCTCTTCTCCTCGCAAAGCACCTTGCACAGTAAGGTAAGACAAACAATGTCATGCCCCCATCGTGTTGTCTCTCTGGACCTTCAGACCTGATTCCAAGTGGTGCACAGAAGTGCCACAGACCTGATGGGGATGGAAGTTGCCCCTCAGTGACAACTGACTTACTAAGTGATGCCATCTGTTCGCCATTTGAGTGGCTCTTTTGCATGCCATCTGGTGGCGTGCCATTGACACTGTTGGGTTCATCTGCTACACTGCACACAGCGCCTTATTGCAAGGGTGCAGATAGCATGGGGGATGGGGGGGACATGTCCCCCCCAGATTTATAGTGACCCCCATCTGTCCCCCCCACCCACCGTCCCTACGTAAGGCGCCACACATAGGTAGAAAAAGTGAGGATTAGCGTTCCGTTAGTTAGACTAACTTACACTGCAGCACAAAGTTGAAATGGCAGCAGCAGCAGCCTTGTCAGTGATCAATCCACATTTTCCCCTTCTTGAATCGGTGTAGGCTGGAGCAGATCCTTGCAGAGTTGGGAAAGCAAGGTGTTCATTTTCCACGTAATTCAAGGTTAATAACACTGCACAGCTCATCCATTTGATAGCAGCGGTGTTTCTGCTGCGATTAATGGTGTGTTCAGTTGCACTCGTAAGTTTGAAGTTGGAAAAGCATTGAAATCCAGCATCTCCCAGCATAAACGTTGGGGTTTTCGTTTCATTTCATTAACTGGCCATTTTTTTCGAATTCCATGTTCCATGATGTCCCAGTTTTTAAACTGGGAAGCGCTCAGTTCTGAGGTTATGTTGCTCGGAGCTCCAAGTTCCGACTTCCAATGTAAATGTAACGCACCATCTCGACCCCGGGGTCCTAAGGGGAGCTGGGGACTTTGCCTGTCACGGTAACCATAGTGATCATAAACAACTGTCTAATGACCGAGCTGGTGATCTTTCTGCCACATTAAGACAGAGAAGAGGGAAAAAAAAATCACAGCGTTTGTTTCAAGAACCAAAAGATGTAAATATCCTATGCCTGTTGCCTTTCCCAGATGTGACAAATACTTGTTTTGTAATGTTGAGTAGCTAGGCTGATAATAATAAGAAGGAATTTGGACTTACCTGAAGTAGGCTAAATGTAAAATAACAGCATTCTAGGCTGTAGGTGAATATCTTTTAATGTTGTTATTTTTGTGTATAATGTTATTTTAGTAAGCAGCAACTGTTAACTGAAATTATGAGATTCAAGATGTTAACATTGTCCTCCTGGCCTGCAGGCAATCCCTGGTGGGGTCAACAATGAAAAAACAAAAAACAATTACAGCGTTTTTTTCAAAAACTGAGCAATGTTGACCAGGTAGGCCTTTGTCTACCAATGTTCATTCAGTTAGAAAACTCACAATCGGAATGTATATTGAAGCTTCAGTACACACACACACACACACATTTTATATATATATATATATATATATATATATATATATATATATACACAAAATGGAATCATTTGCTGACAGCTCAGTCCCCCCCAGTTCAAAAATCCTATCTGCGCCCCTGCCTTATTGGTGATGTGCTATTTAACCCATACTGTAGCTGGAACCAGGGCAGGTGCTACCACTCTGGGTCAGAGCGGGCCTGGGAGCAATGGTGATTCAGGGCTAACTCCACTTTCCCCAATTCTTAAGTCCTCCCGGACCTGAGACTCACCACCGGTTGCAGTTTAAAATCATACCCAGGACTAAATGCCAGTATGAGCAGCAGTTAGAAAATATGCAGTTAGCTGGCTTCAGAAGAAGCAAGTGATTGCACTTGCTTTCCCTTGTTACTGTATGTGATAGGCAGGACAGCTAACTAGTAGCAGGAATAGGAAAAATCCAAAAACAAAATCCACAAGATTTGGGTAATACAAACTTACATTGCATGTTCACTATAATAACCATAAAAATGAAAGAAAATAACATCAGATATCAACTGATCAATGTGGATCAAGGGGAAAATTTTGGTTGATTTTATGCCAAACCATTCCAGTTTTTAGGGACTTGTCATGAGCAATCATATGATCTTTTCCACCTAATTGTCTCATTGGAATTGCATGGATATTTGCAGACTTGAAAGCCCATTTCTGCTGTGGTATTAACAAAAACAAGTTGAAAAGAGCAAAACAACACCATCTCTAATGAGTGCTCTCTGTTTCTTTCCATGTGTCTGTGCATATCTTTCTCTCAATTTCTCTCCCCAGAATCCATGAACTGTCTCCACCATGGAGGCATTGGGCAAGTTCGACTTCGCTGCCACGGCCGACGATGAGCTGAGCTTCAAGAAAGGAGACAAAATTAAGGCAAGGCTGAATGTCCTTATCGACCAAACATTTCCCCAATCTTAAAATTGAGTGCTCCTTACCCAGTACGGTCCATAGATGTGTATAATGATAAAACCTAAAAATAAAAAAAATGTCGAGGTGGAGGGTCATCTGCTGCGTATACCATGGTGTTTCAATGTATTGGTGATCATTTTTGATATTATGATCAAACCCTGAAGTATATACTTTCCCAAGACGAGCAACTCAAGATTGTGGAATAATTGGGGCCAGAAGTGCAGTGAAAGTAGCCATAATACCATCAGTGAGACTATTATGCATCTGAAACTTCTTCACTGTATGTACATGTGTGTGTGAGTGAGAGAGAGAGAGAGAAATTTTGTAATTTGCATGTATGATGCATTTCTCTGCAGATTTTGGGCACTCAGGATAACTGGTACAGAGCTGAAAGACATGGTCTGCATGGCTTCGTTCCAAGAAATTACATTATCCTCGACATCCCCAGGTTATTATGATGGCTTTATGGGGGAGGGTTTGAGGGGAAGGGGGTTGGGGATTTGCCGTACCAAAAGTCATTTACCTGTGGCTGTTTCAGAAGAAAGGATAGAAAACATCAGTGCATGTACAAATGTAAAATGAAAACATTTCCACAGACAGATATAGAGGTTTTACGCAAACAATTTAAAACAAAACAAAGCTTTAAGTCCAGTTCATACAAACTTCAGTACGTTACGAGAGAGAATATGTTACAGACTTGAAATTTTGGCTTAGAGAGTCAAAAATCAACAACTCAAATTTAAAAAATGGCAATAATTTACTCAACATTTTGACAAGCTCTTAATCAGATACACAAATCGTGGGAAAAGTACAGATGGAAGAGCCAGTGAATAATGTTAAACTTTTTTTTTTTTTATAGATGACGTATGTGCATTTACAGCTATTTTGCATTGCACGTTCCTGAAAAAATGTCAAAAGGAGAAGTACATAAGTAATAAGAAGAGCTTGAGACTCTTAGTTGGTTTTACTAAAGTATTTCACAATACAAAAACAGTTGAAAATGCAAGTGAAGTTACAAAATCCAGACCAAAAAAAAAAGTATCAAAACTAGAAGGGCATTCAGTAGAGTGCATACCTCCAACAAGCCACATTTATTAACATCAAAATCAAATAATTTGAACCTAGGATAATACTAAAGCTGGACACCAAATTTCATCCAAATCCATTCATGACTTTTTCAGTTACATTGGGAACAGGCAAAAAAAAAAAAAAATCCCGGATCCACATACATATCCGGATTTGCATCAAAATCTAACCAAATGTTCCTTGGCCAGTGGTGTACCTTTCCACCAAATTTCATCAAAATCTGTTCATAAACAAACAAACAAACGGAGGTGAAAACATAACCTCTGGCAGAGGTCGCAAAGAAATACTCCAAAGTGAAAAAAGAAAAAAATTTGGACTGAGAACTTCATTCTTGATTGGCTGGGAAACAAGATTTAAGTTTTAATGCTCAGGCATGATGGATGACATGGCTGGTTTTGATGATACATACTAGGACAATGGGTTTGTTGCAGCTATGTGATAAAATTTAAACTTCTGGGAAATATTTATTTAGGATTTTTTAATGGTTGCAAATTGTGGAGTCCAGAACAGAAGATATTCAAGTCATATCCAAATCAACATTCAAATTAACCTTCTAAATGCTGAGGAGCCATCAGAGAGTCCTGATTTCAATTCCTTACCACACTTGGTGCTGAAAAATAAGCTTTAAGATATGATCGTTTGGAATAATAATGGATTTAATCCATTTTACATCACCACTTTTAAATCACCATGTTAGTCTTGTTGTTGTTAAATACTGCCCTTTGCACTCAGACTCTCGAATTTAAATTAAGTGCTGGGATACATGAATATCAGGATACATGAATATCGGATACATGAATATGAGGCTGGCAAATCACTAATATCACTGTCTTACGATTAATAGTCAAATTTTCTGAAAGAGAATTAATTTTCTTATGAATATGCAATTAACATGTTTCATTTGCACTGCTTTGCCCTTCATTTATGCTATTAACACATTATTAATGAAGCTGCTGGGGATAAGACAAATTCTTCTATCCACATTCACTGGATATGAGCAATTGTGTGCTCTGATTGGCTACTCTACTACGAGGCTATGAGCTCATACACTGTGAGTAGAGAAAAACAAAATGGCGGAGCATGTTGCTGAACCAACAGAGGACGAAATAAAAGCTCTACTTGAAAACAAAAGCCCCAAAAAATAAAAAAAGCAACAAAATATGGAATAAAAGTATTTGATGGGAAGAACATATCTTTTTTATTTTTCAAGAATTATTATTACAGCATTTTTCACAAATTGCTCCTGTCATTTCGCTGGTCTGTTTATGTTCCAAGTGGAAATTATTTTGTCTGACATTTTGTATGAAGTTTATATTTATAGAATTTGTAAAAAATAAAAATTAAAAATGCTGTGTTTCTCAAAATCCAGTGAATGTGGATAGAATAAAACAGTTATTCCACTCAATCTCGGCGTTACGCGCCTCGTCATGTACGACTTGATTTTGTGGAATAACTTAAATGTAGCACAAACCGACAGAAGTCACAGCATATAAATGGTACTGTATATCTACGGTGTATCTATTGATCCTGCTGTTCTAAGGTCATGTCTTTCCCTGTAGCTGGTATCAGGAGAACATGAGTCGCCGCACGTCTGAGAACACTCTCATGCCCCAGCCAATAGGATCATTTATCATCCGTGGCAGCCAGAGCTCTCCAGGAAACTTCTCCATCTCTGTCAGGTAGTATAGTCACACTCTAAGGGCAGAGATATAGTTGCTTTTTAACCATTCGACGTGAACATACTTGCTTATGTACTACACGTGTTACTGGAGGAGTCCACCAGAGAACTCGGACTATATAGAACTTTATACTGTATAGAAAAGATTTGCATGATGTAAACTGACCCTGCCACATCATATCCTCATACTCTCCCTACACTACCCTTACTGTTCAGTGTGCATATTGCATCTTGCATTATTTTCTGAGAACGTGCATTAAAGATGCACCAAATTGATGCAGGATATGCCAGGTAGCCATAATGCACACATGAACGCATAGTTATAAGAAGCAATTATATTTCCACTCTAACATCGAACGCTGAGCAAATCGAAACATCTCTTTTAATGGTATAGCGGTAAATGCATACCAAAATATTAATTAGATTGAAACTTGCATACTGTCACATCAGCACCAGGTCCCAGAATGCCCCTCTGATTACAGACATAGCCGCCACAAACTACAAATCCCCCCAGGCCCCCCCCACACCATTTCCCTATCACAATGCCTATATAAAGACAAAGAACTCTGTCATTTCTGAGGTAATTGTTCAGTGTCTTTGTGTCTAACATTAGCAAACCTTAGTTCTGACTTTTTTTTAATTCTCTGCCTGTTCTTTTAACCTTGATTTTTGGATTTTGCCTTTTTATGAGGGGTTTTGGCTTTAATGCTTTCCAAACAAAGAAACCAAGAAGCCTTTATCTTCCTCTGCATTTAACCCATCTGAAGCAGTGAACACACACACACACACACACACACACACACACACACACACACACACACACACACACACACACACACACACATACCCAGAGCAATGAGCAGCTACAGTGGTGCTTGAAAGTTTGTGAACCCCTTAGAATTTTCTATATTGCTGCATAAATATGACCTAAAACATCATCAGATTTTCACACAAGTCCGAAAAGTAGATAAAGAGAACCCAGTTAAACAAATGAGACAAAAAATAATTATACTTGGTCATTTATTTATTGAGGAAAATGATCCAATATTACATATCTGTGAGTGGCAAAAGTATGTGAACCTTTGCTTTCAGTATCTGGTGTGACCCCCAGTGCAGCAATAACTGCAACTAAACGTTTCCAGTAACTGTTGATCAGTCCTGCACACCGGCTTGGAGGAATTAGCCCATTCCTCCGTACAGAACAGCTTCAACTCTGGGATGTTGGTGGGTTTCCTCACATGAACTGCTCGTTTCAGGTCCTTCCACAACATTTCGATTGGATTAAGGTCAGGACTTTGACTTGGCCATTCCAAAACATTAACTTTATTCTTCTTTAACCATTCTTTGGTAGAACGGCTTGTGTGCTTAGGGTCATTGTCTTGCTGTATGACCCACCTTCTCTTGAGATTCAGTTCAAGGACAGATGTCCTGACATTTTCCTTTAGAATTTGCTGGTATAATTCAGAATTCATTGTTCCATCAATGATGACAAGCCATCCTGGCCCAGATGCAGCAAAACAGGCCCAAACCATGATACTACCACCACCATGTTTCACAGATGGAATAAGGTTCTTATGCTGGAATGCAGTGTTTTCCTTTCTCCAAACATAATGCTTCTCATTTCAACCAAAAATTTCTATTTTGGTCTCATCCATCAACAAAACATTTTTCCAATAGCCTTCTGGCTTGTCCACAGGATCTTTAGCAAACTGCAGACGAGCAGCAACGTTCTTTTTGGAGAGCAGTGGCTTTCTCCTTGCAACCCTGCCATGCACACCATTGTTGTTCAGTGTTCTCCTGATGGTGGACTCATGAACATTAACATTAGCCAATGTGAGAGAGGCCTTCAGCTGCTTAGAAGTTACCCTGGGGTCCTTTGTGACCTCGCCAACTATTACATGCCTTGCTCTTGGAGTGATCTTTGTTGGTCGACCACTCCTGGGGAGGGTAACAATCATCTTGAATTTCCTCCATTTGTACACAATCTGTCTGACTGTGGATTGGTGGAGTCCAAACTCTTTAGAGATGGTTTTGTAACCTTTTTCAGCCTGATGAGCATCAACAATGTTTTTTCTGAGGTCCTCAGAAATCTCCTTTGTTCATGCCATGATATACTTCCACAAACATGTTATGAAGATCAGACTTTGATAGATCCCTGTTCTTTAAATAAAACAGGGTGCCCACTCACACCTGATTGTCATCCCATTGATTGAAAACACCTGACTCTATTTTCACCTTCAAATTAACTGCTAATCCTAGAGGTTCACATACTTTTGCCACTCACAGATATGTAATATTGGATCATTTTCCTCAATAAATAAATGACCAAGAATAATATTTTTGTCTGATTTGTTTAACTGGGTTCTCTTTATCTACTTTCAGGACTTGTGTGAAAATCTGATGATGTTTTAGGTCATATTTATGCAGAAATATAGAAAATTCTAAAGTGTTCACAAACTTTCAAGCACCACTGTATGCTACAGCACCCAGGGAACAGTTGGGGGTTAGGTGCCTTGCTCAAGGGCACTTCAGCCCAACCTCAGGCCATGGCTGCCTCATGTTAACCTAACCACATGTCTTTGGGAGAAACTGGAGCACCTGGAGGAAACCCATGCAGACACAGGGAGAACATGCAAACTCCACACAGAAAGGCCCCTGTTGGCCACTGGGTTCGAAACCAGAACCTTCTTGCTGTGAGGCGACAGTGCTAACCACTACACCACTGTGCCGCCCCAATAAAGACTGTAAGGCAGTTTTCCAGACTGGTTTTCTCAGTCACATTTTACATTCGTGCTGATGTCATGGCTGAAATCATTATTAATGATTGCGCAATTTGAAACACGATTGATATTCTTTAGTTTTCTTTGTACTATTATTATTATTTAGCCAAATTTTGGACTGATCTTCCTCCCCAGTTTTTGAGATAGAAACCCCAAACCAACTTTAACCCATGCTGTATAATCAGGAATGGTGTGCTTGTGCACAGCTTTTGGATAGTCATACCTGTCCTCTCGTTCTTGTCATTTTTCTGTCCTTTTTTCCCCATGGAAAATGAATGGGGCACACGAATCAAATCCTCCTGCTCGGGCAGGCTTCATCAGAGACCCACCAAACTTCATGTTATATCTCAGGCCAACTCCCTTGACACGTACATAAAAATTGGTTATGATCCGCACTCATCTTTTCCTTTTTGTTGCTGATCCCTTTCTCCCCCTTTCACTTCTATTCATTTTTGCCCCTAATCAAATTAATGGAGTTTTGGGAGAAAAACTTTCAGTCTCCCTCCAGTTTGTTGTTGTTACCTTTGGAGCAAAAGTAAAATTTATGCAAATAGAAAATTTGAGTTTGATTTTATTGATTACTTTTCGTTTGGGAAATTCTTTCTAATGATACTGTGATGTTGAATAATGCAAATTTAAGTGACAACTTAGTACCGTCATTCAATATTTGAATTAATGGTCTGATTCATCGGCGCTATCGCTCCGCATTATCATCAGAGAATGCACTTTCTTATTTGTTATCGTGTTCTACATATATTTCCAGGTTATTTCTACGAGTCAGAAATTGCAAAAGTTGCTTATTGCCCCTTTAATATTCTTCACACCCAAACCCAGCTTTACAAAATAAACAAATTTTGTGATCAGCTTTCCTTTTTTTTGCATTCTGATTTAAAATATCCCTTCTTTTGCACCTACACTCTCATGTACTGTCAAGTCTATTTAAATCCACTTCCATTCAATCCACTGCAGCACTCCTTTGAAGTGATTCAAGCGTAAATCCACACACAAAGCCTTTAAGCGGGCTAGCAAAGACAGATAAACTTGAAAAGTAGCCTGGGAAAGTACCTTTGTGTTTCTTGGTATTTTTGTTTCCTTCAGCTAATCCAGTTTAACTCGCTTGGTAATTGTTTTGTGGATTTGTTCACAAACTATCACTACTGAGTCCATGCCAGACTGAATCACTACAAAATTAAACATGTCAGTAATCTGATCCTTCTACAAAGATTATTTGAGTTCAGGTCAATGAAGCAACTAAACAACAAAATAATGTGAACCATTTCTCCAATATCAGCAGCCTTGGCTCTGCCCCCTAATTTGTTATTATTCCGGAGTATTATAGCCAATTTGGCGGCACGGTGGTGTAGTGGTTAGCGCTGTCGCCTCACAGCAAGAAGGTCCGGGTTCGAGCCCCGTGGCCGGCAAGGGCCTTTTTCTGTGTGGAGTTTGCATGTTCTCCCCGTGTCCGCGTGGGTTTCCTCCGGGTGCTCCGGTTTCCCCCACAGTCCAAAGACATGCAGGTTAGGTTAACTGGTGACTCTAAATTGACCGTAGGTGTGAATGTGAGTGTGAATGGTTGTCTGTGTCTATGTGTCAGCCCTGTGATGACCTGGCAACTTGCCCAGGGTGTACCCCGCCTTTCGCCCGTAGTCAGCTGGGATAGGCTCCAGCTTGCCCGCGACCCTGTAGAACAGGATAAAGCGGTTAGAGATAATGAGATGAGATGAGATTATAGCCAATTTGGATTTTTTTCCCTTTAAATGTTTATCTTGCTTGTAAAGCTTTTTTTTTTTTTTTTTTGTCTGTTGGTCGAATTAAAGCTAGACAGCCTTTCGATTTCATAGAATCGGTGAAATTTAGTTCCCTCTGAAATTTGGTCATTGTGACATATATTTATTTCTGTAATATCTCACAAAATATCAGGCCATTCTGTGGCTGGGAAGTTATTTAATTTGATGGGATTCCCGAGCAAATGATGTGCATGAAATCGCTTGCTTCGCGCAGTCAAGCAGACGGAGAAAGTCCGTGTGCACATTGATCATGCAAAACAGTTACATAATTTTATCGCTAAACGAACAGCTGATCACACCGAGGTGCTCGCTGACTGCCGATATTTATTAGTTTGGTTCTGCGTTTCCTTTCCTTTGCAACATAACGTCTTTTCTTCTCGCTTTCCGTTCCTGTAGTCAGTCTTTCATGTTTCATTCGCACACTCACGTCCTCCATTTTTCTCTCCTGTTTCAAATTTGTATCCCACAATGCCTTGTATGAACGGGGAAAGCCCACCATGTGATGCATGACGTAGTATCTTGTATTGCATCATGGTGAAGCAAGAAAAAAATAGTGGAGAATTTAGGGCCATGTGGCCCTAAATTCATGAATTGTTCTATTTAAAAAGACTAATAAAATTGGAAGTCTGTGATTCAAATTCAGTAGCTTTCGGTCCATTAAACAAAAATAACTGGGTGTCGGGGAAAATTCTTTTTGTGACCTACAGTTGAAAAATCTGAAAGGCAGTCTACCTGTAAAGTTCTGTTCTTAATCCTGTAGGCATGAAGCGGACGTGCAGCACTTTAAGGTGCTCCAGGACAACAGTGGGCATTATTTTCTGTGGAATGAGAAATTCAGTTCTCTAAATGAACTAGTGGACTACTACACACTCAATTCTATCTCCAAGCAGAGCTTTATAGTCCTTCTCTCTGATCAGCAGGTGAGTAGACATATAAACTCTGGTTGGGAATTTATTCCCTGCACATAATAAATACTGTATTATAAAGAGATACATAAAAAAAGGCTTGAACAGGCAGACAACACTACTGGCTGAAAATCAAATTACACTAGAAGAAATAGAGAGAGCTTTATTTTTGCTGAACATACCGCAATTAATATTAGAGACCTGTATCAGCAACAACATGAATAAATAAGGAAAATAAACTGCAATAGAGTGGGCAGCTACAAAGCACTGACACTAGAGATGACTCCTAAAAAATATTCAATCAACATCTCCTGATAGTAAACCCCTTTTCCATCAAGGCGAACTTCTGGGCTGGTGCTAGTGCCGGTTCAGATTTGGGTCAACTTGCGAACAATCTAAGAACCGGTTTGCGTTTCCACCGGACAGAGAGCCACCAGAGGGCCATGTCGTTACAATCACTGTACAGGACTGTATACAATAATTGTGGTCATGGTTTTGCTGGCCATGATAATCCTACCTCAAGCCTCTGACGTGAACAGTTCCAGGTTCTATACCAGCAAAGTGCTAGTGCCAAATCTCAAACCAGTTCTTCACATTGCCAAAAAACTATCCAGGAAAACTAGTTTGAGAGTGGCACCAACACTTTGCTGGTCTAGAACCAAGAACCGCTTATATGAAGAAAACCCTCACTGGTATTTCAGAACCAGTTAAACGCTGCTCCAGATCTCAGGGTGGTTCCTCAGGGACTGTATTATTGCTGTTCTTTCCTCTTAAATGTTATCAAAATGGTTGAGTGTAGATCTGCTATTACTGACTTGACCGGAAGTGAAAAAGGCCAATGTGCTTCCGTGTGGTCACTTACAGGAGAGAAGAAACAAGGTCAAAGAGATGCAGAGCAGACCTCTCCCTTGTCCTTCAGAGACTCTTCCACCTCCACAGGTAACCACACTTTTCTTCAAGATATCTTTTTTTCCATTACTTTACTGGCATTTAGCAGATGTTCTTATCCAAAGCGATGTACAACATACCCAGAGCAGCCTGGAGAGCAGTTGAGAGTTAGGTGTCTTACTCAAGCGCACTTCAGCCATTCCTGCTGGTCCAGGGAATCAAACCAGAAACCTTTTGGTCCCAAAGCTGCTTCTCTAACCATTAGTCCATGAATTTTATTTTATTGTTTTGTCGTCTTCTTGGTCAGTCTAATCTGTGAATATGTAACTCCTGTCTCATGTTACACAATTTAAAAAAGATTTATTAATAATAATAATAATAATAATAATAATAATAATAATAGAGAGTAACATTCTCTCCTGCATGTAACCTTTTTCAACGTTGACATCTGAATGGAAATATTTTTCCACCAAGTGCCTGATGGTTCCAGTGAAACACCAAATGACCTCAGAATGATTCTGATTTGCATATCATACAGTAGCAGTCAAATATTTGCACACACCTATGTTCCGTATGTCATTTCACAGTTTGGATGTCTTCAGTATTGTTCTACAGTGTAGAAAATAGTCCAAATACAGAAAAACTGATGAATGAGTCAGGGTGTACAAACTTTTCACTGATACTGTATATATTCATCGATCCTGGAATACCATATAAGGGTGAAAGTATAGAGATTAGTAATTTGCCAAGGCCATTTTCAGCAGTTCGTTGGATACTGAACAATTCTATCAACATCATTCTTTGTTTCCATGTTATTTTATTTCATTGTATTTCTAGTTTTATGCATTTATGTTTACTCAAAAACACGCGTATTTCTCCTGCTGTCTTCCAGAGCCACTACGCTGCAGATCCCCTGCTGGTTCCTCAGGTAATGTTGGTCTGAAACATTCTGTTGGTTTTAGTGCACATGAAGGAGGCTTGAGTGAAGTTATTAGGAAGTGTAAAAGATTAATGTGTTTCTGTGTTTGTGCGTGTGTGTTTGTGTGTGTGTGTGGTCACCGCAGGAGAGAAAACATCATAGTGGACCATCAGGCCCGCCAGACCCACCTCCTCGGCCTGCAGAGACTCTTCCACCTGCAAAGGTGACAACACACACACACACACACACACACACACACACACACACACGTTTGTCTCACTATCCTTGTGAGGACCTTCCATTGGCATATTGCAGTTAATTAATGCTGTGTCTGCGCCTAAACCTGACCCTAACCTTAACCTCAGTAATGAAAAGGAAACTTTTCTTTTCTATCTATCTATCTATCTATCCATCAATTTTTGTTTTCAAACAAACAAACAAACAAACAAACAAACAAACAAACAAACAGCAATTTCCTTGTGGGGACCATCTGAATGTCCCTACAAGTTCGAAATTATCAGATTTTACTCTCCTTGTGGAGACATTTGGTCCTCAGTAGTATATAAAAACATGCGCGCGCACACACACACACACACACACACACACACACACACACACACACACACACAGGCGAGCTATTTGAAACCACAGGAGGATATAGGCGTGACTTCCAGATAGTAATTCATAGATGTATGCATTAGATTCTAATGCATATACATCTAATGCATATACATCTAGAAGGTTAAAAGTGTTGAGATTTCCTGAATGATTAAATGAAACAAACAGGAAATAGTTCTACATTCTTATGCAGGATGAAACCAAACATGAATATTATTATCACATTTTATATATATAAAATGAGATGTTTCAACATAAAAAAATACTATAAATAATAATCAGTAAGCCATAATAAATGAAACAAATCAATATTTGGTGTGAGACGACCCTTTGTTTTTTTTTTTTTAAATAGTTCTTTCAGGTACAATAAGTGCAGTTTGATAAGGAAATGAGCTGTAGGTTTTACTGAGCATCTTACAGAACCAGCCACAGTTCTTCTGGACACTTTGTCACACTCACTTCTTACTTTTGCACCAAAACCCAGCAGCCTTCGTTATATTTTCTTTTTTAATCTGAAAAGTCCTCTCTTATGTAATATGCTGCTCAGATACAAACTTTTTTTTCCGTAACATTTAATGTTGTGCTGTAAAACGAACGTTTGGACTCTAAAATGTTTTTGTACTGACTCGATAATGTAGAAGTCATAAAATAGAAATCTCTCACAAAATTTGTATGTAAAAAAAAAATTAAAAATAGGGTGCCTAAGACTTTTGCACACTACTGTGTGTGTATGTATATATAGACACACACACACACAATCCCTGTGTCCGAAACCACTCACTACTCACTATATAGTGGACTATATAGTGAGTTCGCCATTTTGTAGTGCTGTCCGAATGTACAGTATAATGACAATTATTATGCCCTATATAGTGCACTCAAAGTCAGGGGTGCAAATATGCTTTTTGAACTGGGGGGGGACAAAAAACTGGGGGGGACAAAGCTGCCAGCAAACCAACCCCAACCCCGATATGCCTGTCAAACTTGTTGTGGGTAACCATAGCAACCAAGCTCGAGCTCGCAACCTGTGCAGTCTGCGCAGCTCAACCAACTGAATATCAGTCTTTGTTTTGTTTTATGTGAGTTGTTGCAACTATGTATACACTGCTGTGCACCTCAATAAACCGAATGGTAATTAGTCTTTTGATTTTTCCATGAGGTTTGCCTTATGCAAAGAAAGACAGCATAAACGTTTTTTCCTCCCTATAAGTGGGGGGGACCGAACGAGGTGAATTTAAATCTGGGTGGGACGAATCCCCCCCGTCCCCCCCTCTATCTGCGCCCGTGCTCAAAGTATCCCACAATGCATCATAATAAGTAGTGGACAACCGATGGTCACTAACCAAGCAATATATACCATCATGCATTGCGGTTGCACTGAAAAAAAAAGTGTGTTGGGGTGAATGGACGGAAGAAGAAACGGACACATTATAAACAAACATTCAAGTACAATTACAAATAATAAGAGAATAGAAAATAAGCTAAAATAGAATAAGACAGATAAAATACAAGAATAAAGTTAGAGTGCAGAGCGAGGAATTAATCAAAAGCCTCAAATTTGATTTAACAAAAGGCAGCGGCAAAGAAGAAAGAAAGTATTCAGACTTGAATACTGAAAAGAACTGAAAGATGCAGCAGACCCAAAGTGCTTTGTATTGATGAATGTGGGAAATACGCTCAGTATAATATGGATCTCATCTCATCTCATTATCTCTAGCCGCTTTATCCTGTTCTACAGGGTCGCAGGCAAGCTGGAGCCTATCCCAGCTGACTACGGGCGAAAGGCGGGGTACACCCTGGACAAGTCGCCAGGTCATCACAGGGCTGACACATAGACACAGACAACCATTCACACTCACATTCACACCTACGGTCAATTTAGAGTCACCAGTTAACCTAACCTGCATGTCTTTGGACTGTGGGGGAAACTGGAGCACCTGGAGGAAACCCACGTGGACAACATGCAAACTCCGCACAGAAAGGCCCTCGCCGGCCACGGGGCTCGAACCCGGACCTTCTTGCTGTGAGGCGACAGTGCTAACCACTACACCACCATGCCGCTGCAAAAATACACGCATCTATTTATTATTTTGAAAACCCACCAGATCTGGCACGTTTTAATTGTGCGACAGTAATGACGTAAATAACGGCGCGGCGGAGTAGTGTCCGAAAGTGTTTTTTCATTTTACCAACGAGCTCACTATATAGTCCTCTATACAGAATTCCCTATATAGTGGTACACGGCTTAACCTGAAGCCTATGGACAAGTCCACTCTTTTGGACATCATTCTCACAAATGCGCCACATAAATATTCTGCTGTTGGAATATTTTGTAATGATATAAGTGATCACTGTACAGTAGCATGTGTAAGAAGCTGTAACCTTCCTAAAACCAAGTCACGGTTTATTTTTAAAAGGAATTATAAACGTTTTGATGAGCAAGCCTTCCTTCATGATGTATTTCATAGCGACTTAAATCTTGTTTATGAAATGGTGGATGTTGAATGTGCTTGGAACTTTTTTAAAAACACTTTTCTGTCCTTAATTAATAAGCATGCACCTATGAGAAAGTTTCGAATAAGTGGTAAAGATAACCCATGGTTCAATAAGGCTATAGCAGATATTATCAGGGAAAGAGACACTGCCTGGGTTAAAGCTAAAATAAGTAATGAGACTAAACACTGGGAAGATTACAGAGCACTGAGAAACAAGTGTACTAGACTGATAAAAAATGCAAAAAGCGAATACTACCTTCATGTAATAGATAAGAATTTGAATGATCCTAAAAAATTTTGGAAACTGGTTAAATCAACTGCTGGCGATATGGCGCCACCCACTCTACCCGAGTGCCTAAAAATCAATCAAAATGATGTAAAGGGTGAACAAAACATAGTAGATGCTTTTAATGAACATTTCATTGATGCTGGTGTACAGGCCCAATCTAGTCTCACTGGAACTTATGGGGACTGTCAAATCTCCACTCTCAATAGTCCTGTAACCTTTAATTTCTCACTCATTTCCACTGTCCAGGTGCACAAAGCCTTGTTGAACCTGGATTGTAAGAAATCTGCCGGGCCAGATCAGATTGAGCCTTACTTTTTAAAGACGGCTGCAGGCTTAATTGCTGGGTTTATTGCAACTATCTTTAACCTTAGTTTATGCAGTGGGGAAATTCCAAACTCCTGGAAGTCAGCATTTGTTCTTCCATTATTAAAAGGAGGTGATCCTTCCTGTTTGGACAATTACCGTCCTATCTCCAGGCTGTCTGTTACTGTTAAATTATTTGAATCCATTGTAAACGAACAAGTTAAAACTTTCTTGTCTGATAATAATATTTTGTCCCCCAATCAGTCTGGTTTTAGACAGAGTCATAGTACAATAACGGCAGTAATGTCAGTTACAAATGATATAATTACTGCTCTGGACAACAAAAAATCATGTGCTGCACTATTTATAGATTTAACAAAAGCATTTGATACTGTTGACCATCGTCTTCTTCTGTATAGATTACAGGCTATAGGCTTCAGTAACACTGTTTTTAAACTGGTTCTCCAATTATTTAACTGGGAGAACTCAATGTATTGCAATAGGAGAATGTAAATCCACTTTACTTACAGTCAAAACAGGTGTGCCCCAGGGGTCAATCTTTGGACCCATCTTGTTTTCTATCTATATAAATGATATGTGCATGGGTTTAGACCCAGCAAAAACCCACCTTTATGCGGATGATACAATTCTTTATACATCTGCCTCGTCATTAAAAATAGCAGTAGATTCTTTACAACATGCATTCAATTCCTTACAGCTGAAACATGTCAAATTAAAACTTGTGTTAAATGCTAAAAAAATGAAGTTCATGATTTTTGATCGTGCACGCTCTTCTCCTGAGTATACTCTTTCAACACTAGATGGCACTCAACTTGAGAGGGTGACCTCTTATAAATATCTTGGAATCTGGCTTGATGACAAGTTATCATTTGGAGTTCATATAGAGAGTATACTGAAAAAACTTCGTCCTAAATTAGGTTTTTATTACCGTTTAAAAAAATGTTTCCCTTTTACTGCTAGAAAAAGATTAGTACTGAGCATTTTCTGCCAGTGTTAGATTATGGAGATATAGTATATATGCAGGGGTGGCACGGTGGTGTAGTGGTTAGCGCTGTCGCCTCACAGCAAGAAGGTCCTGGGTTCGAGCCCTGGGGCCGGCGAGGGCCTTTCTGTGTGGAGTTTGCATGTTCTCCCCGTGTCCGCGTGGGTTTCCTCCGGGTGCTCCGGTTTCCCCCACAGTCCAAAGACATGCAGGTTAGGTTAACTGGTGACTCTAAATTGAGCGTAGGTGTGAATGTGAGTGTGAATGGTTGTCTGTGTCTATGTGTCAGCCCTGTGATGACCTGGCGACTTGTCCAGGGTGTACCCCGCCTTTCGCCCGTAGTCAGCTGGGATAGGCTCCAGCTTGCCTGCGACCCTGTAGAAGGATAAAGCGGCTAGAGATAATGAGATGAGATGAGTATATATGCATGCTTCATCATCTTATCTGAAAAAAACTAGATGTTGTTTATCATTCTGCTTTGAGGTTTGTAACTGGTGCTGCAGCAAGAACTCATCACTGCGATTTGTATGGTATGGTGCGGTGGACTTCATTACATCTTAGAAGGAAATTTCACAGCCTTGTATTCATTGCAAAGGCTTTAATGGGTAAACTTCCTCAGTACATTTGTAATTTATTGTCATACCGCACTAATACTTACAGTACACGCTCATCAGTAAAACTCCTCCTTCAATCTCCAATAACACGGACAGAGCTTGGCAAATCTGCCTTTTCCTCACATGCTCCAGTTGAATGGAACTCACTACAAAATATCTTAAAGCTGGACTCTATATCCTCCCTAAATGTTTTTAAAAATCTTTTAAATTCAGTTCTTTTACAACAGTGTCAGTGTTTTTCATAATTTCTTTTTAGCCCACACTCCCATATATATATATATATATATATATATATATATATATATATATATATATATATATATACACACATCTTTTTTCCTTCTTTTGTCTCTTTTCTGAAATTTTTTTTGTGTAACCTGTTGGTCTGTGTTTATTTTATTTCCACTCTTTTATAATATCTGTATGTGTATTGCATGTCTACTGTATGTGTTTATGGTCTATGTGTTTGTGTTCTATCGTCTATATGTTGTAAATTTTATGATCTTAACTGCTGTCACCTTGGCCAGGACTCCCTGGAAGAAGAGATAATGTATCTCAAAGGGACATTCCTGGTAAAATAAAGGAGAAATAAAAATAAAAAATAAAAAAGTGAGTAGGGAGTAGTGAACGAGTGAGTGATTTCAGACACAGAATGTTTATAACGCCTGGAAGTGGGCACGGCCTACAGTGAAATGTTTTTGCTGTTTGTGTTTTTTTGTCGCTGAAGCCATTTTCTGACATTTCACATGAGGTTAGTCCATGCCCACTTCTGGTTCAAATACAAAACCAGATGGAAATATTTAAAGCATGAAACAAATATAGTGGCTTGTGTGTATGTGTGTGTATGTGTGTGTGTTTGTAAAATGTATGTGCAGGCACCACTGATGAAGGTTACGGCTCTGTATGACTTCATAGCCGAAGAGCAGGACGAGCTGAACTTCAGCGCTGGCGACATTATAGACGTTTTGGACCAATCAGAATCCTTCTGGTGGATGGGACGGCTACGGGGGAAGACCGGACTCTTTCCTACCAACTACATCACTCCTTTATGAGTGCATCCATTCACAATCCTATGTGTGCTTATTTCACATTTGACTTTATTTAATTTATCACAGCTGACTTTCTTGAGTGTTGTCTTGCCTTCCAAATAAACACTTTCATCATTTAAGACATTCTTACCGGTATAACTGCAGCGTTTCAAAGAATCGCACAGCTATTACGATATACACACCCTGCGATAACTTTTCTGCAACTGTCATTGCTTCCTGTTGTCATGTTCCGCCTTTGTCAGTTATCATTTCACTGTCATATGACATTATGACATAACCAAAGAATAAAAGATCTTACACACTTTAATAAAATACAAGCAGTATCAGATCAGTATTAAAGGATCTTATATATTTAAAATGTAGCAGCATTAATCACACAATAATTAAGGTGTATTCGGTAAGATTAGTTCTTTTTGTTCAAAATAAGTTCTCTCAAGGAAGGAGTCTTGAGTGTCAGCGTTTGGCTACTTGGCAAAACACTTGGCAGTGCTTTGTAACTCTTTCGGGCAGAGGAGATTATGCTTTCTGGTGTCTCTGTCAAATGACAAGGTTTTTGAAAGAGAGTAGAGAGTTATTGGTGAGGGAACGAGCTGTAACACAAGTGATAACAGGATCTAACTTCTCTCTCGGATGTTCCACAACATTATACTGTGTAAACTGTACATTAATCACATTGTACATTGCAATTGTTCGCAGATCGCTGTACTAAATGTGGAATAACACACCTCAGGCTGTGCAGTTATAGGAAAATAATTCACACTAATGGTGTGGCGGACGGCACAGTAGTGCAGTGGTTAGCACTGTTGCTCACAGCAAGATGGTTCTGGGTTTGAAATTGCCATGGGCCTTTCTGTGAATAATCTGTATTTTCTCTCTATGCCTGCGTCTGTGTCTGCATGGGTTTCCTCCCACAGGACAAAGACTCTGTGTTAGCCCTGTGAAAGATTGGTGACCTACCCAAAGTCAGCTGAGATTGGCTCAATTGCAATCCTTAGTAAGATAAGTAGGATAGATCATGGATGGTGGATGGTGGTGTGGTCATTACCACACCAAGCAGAGTGCCATTAACACCACTGAGACAACACACACACACACACACACACAAGTTTGTCTCACTATCCTTGTGAGGACCTTCCACTGGCATATTGCAGTTAATTAATGCTGTGTCTGTGCCTAAACCTGACCCTAACCTTAACCTCAGTAATGAAAAGGAAACTTTTCTATCTATCTATCTATCTATCTATCTATCTATCTATCTATCTATCTATCTATCTATCTATCTATCTATCTATCTATCTATCTATCAGTTTTTGTTTTCAAACAAACAAACAGCAATTTCCTTGTGGGGACCATCTGAATGTCCCTACAAGTTCAAAATTATCAGATTTTACTCTCCTTGTGGAGACATTTGGTCCTCAGTAGTATATAAAAACGTGCGCGCGCACACACACACACACACACACACACACACACACACACACACACACACACACACACAGGCGAGCTATTTGAAACCACAGGAGGATATAGGCGTGACTTCCAGATACTAATTCATAGATGTATGCATTAGAAGGTTAAAACTGTTGAGATTTCCTGAATGATTAAATTTAACAAACAGGAAATAGTTCTACATTCTTATGCAGGATGAAACCAAACATGAATATTATTATCACATTATATATATATATATCAAATGAGATGTTTCAACATAAAAAAATACTATAAATAATAATCAGTAAGCCATAATAAATGAAACAAATCAGTATTTGGTGTGAGATGACCCTTTGTTTTTGTTTTTTTTGTTTTTTTAAATAGTTCTTTCAGGTACAATAAGTGCAGTTTGATAAGGAAATGAGCTGTAGCATCTTACAGAACCAGCCACAGTTCTTCTGGACACTTTGTCACACTCACTTCTTACTTTTGCACCAAAACCCAGTAGCCTTCATTATATTTTCTTTTTTAATCTGAAAAGTCCTCTCTTATGTAATATGCTGCTCAGATACAAGCTTTTTTTTCCCGTAACATTTAATGTTGTGCTGTAAAACGAACGTTTGGACTCTAAAATGTTTTTGTACTGACTCGATAATGTAGAAGTCATAAAACAGAAATCTCTCACAAAATTTGTATGTAAAAAAAAAAAAATTAAAAATAGGGTGCCTAAGACTTTTGCACACTACTGTGTGTGTATGTATATATATATAGACACACACACAATCCCTGTGTCTGAAACCACTCACTACTCACTATATAGTGGACTATATAGTGAGTTCGCCATTTTGTAGTGCTGTCCGAATATACAGTACAATGACAATTATTACGCCCTATATAGTGCACTCAAAGTATCCCACAATGCATCATAATAAGTAGTGGACAACCGATGGTCACTAACCAAGCAATATATACCATCATGCATTGCGGTTGCACTGAAAAAAAAAGTGTGTTGGGGTGAATGGACGGAAGAAGAAACGGATACATTATAAACAAACATTCAAGTACAATTACAAATAGTAAGAGAATAGAAAATAAGCTAAAATAGAATAAGACAGATAAAATACAAGAATAAAAGAGTGCAGAGTGAGGAATTAATCAAAAGCCTCAAATTTGATTTAACAAAAGGCAGCGGCAAAGAAGAAAGAAAGTATTCAGACTTCATCTCATCTCATTATCTGTAGCCGCTTTATCCTTCTACAGGGTCGCAGGCAAGCTGGAGCCTATCCCAGCTGACTACGGGCGAAAGGCGGGGTACACCCTGGACAAGTCGCCAGGTCATCACAGGGCTGACACATAGACACAGACAACCATTCACACTCACACCTACGGTCAATTTAGAGTCACCAGTTAACCTAACCTGCATGTCTTTGGACTGTGGGGGAAACCGGAGCACCCGGAGGAAACCCACGCGGACACGGGGAGAACATGCAAACTCCACACAGAAAGGCCCTCGCCGGCCACGGGGCTTGAACCCAGGACCTTCTTGCTGTGAGGCGACAGCGCTAACCACTACACCACCGTGCCGCCCCTATATATATATATATATATATATATATATATATATATATATATATATATATATATATATATATATATATATATATATATATATATGAGTGATTCCACGCTTATGGGTACTGAAATGGGGACATGAACTTATTCACCTAAAACCATTTCTTTGTTTACCATCAGGTCACAAAACATGTAATCTTTAATGAATGATATGTTAAAAGATAACTTTAATTTTCTGAGATGTAATAAAAACATATTTATATGCCAAAGTCAAGCCTATGAGTTCCAAAATGATGTCTGTTACATTACTTCTGTTACGATTGTCCATCTCGCGTCTGTTACAAATTAATTACAATCTAGCTATATACCATGTTAATCTTATTGAAAGAATGTGTATGTTTATTCTACTACACGTTTATTAATTATATTTGCTAAAACATCACCTTCCTATGTTTCAAAAAGTAATTCTACATTGTTAAAATTGAGAATATATATGTCCACAACACTTCTGTTACGTTCTGACTTTGGCATATAAATATGTTTTTATTACATCTCAGAAAATTAAAGTTATCTTTTAACATATCATTCATTAAAGATTACATGTTTTGTGACCTGATGGTAAAAAAAAAAAAAAAGAAATGGTTTAAGGTGAATTTTTAAAAATAAGTTCATGTCCCCATTTCAGTGCCCATAAGCGTGGAATCACTCATATATACACACAAAATGGAATCATTTGGTGACAGCTCAGTCCCCCCAGTTCAAAAATCCTATCTGCGCCCCTGAAAGACATGCAGGTTAGGTTAACTGGTGACTCTAAATTGCCCGTAGGTGTGAATGTGAGTGTGAATGGTTGTCTGTGTCTATGTGTCAGCCCTGTGATGACCTGGCGACTTGTCCAGGGTGTACCCCGCCTTTCGCCCGTAGTCAGCTGGGATAGGCTCCAGCTTGCCTGCGACCCTGTAGAACAGGATAAAGCGGCTAGAGATAATAAGACGAGACTTCCCGGAATTTTAGGTGATTTCGGGGAAAACCAATCAGCATGGAATGTTTTGCATATTCCATGAATCCACGCCTACTTGCGTGCTCACCTTTGGAGCGTGCGTAAAGGTGAGCTCCACTGCATTACTTCCGCGCTCGTGAGAACTTCTGAGTTCACGTCAGCAGGATTTGTGTCAATAAAAGAAAAGACAGGATAAGAAAGTAAAAGTAAAAATCTCCTGCTTATGAGAGCCCGAGAGCAGCCATGGCTGAGTCCCAGCTCGAGTGCATGGAAGACGGCCGGATCGGTCAGAACGTCCCGGAGTCCAGGCCGGAGTTTTACTACAGTGAGTCGCACCGCGCGGCGCTCGAGGAGCTGCTGAGGAACGGAGACGGTGCCTTCAAGTCGCGCCTGCACGAGGACAACGCCAAGGATTTCCTCTCGGCGCGCGAGATCAAAGCCATCCAAGGCACGGTGGAGCAGTACAGCGCGCACGAGGCCGGCGGCGCAGCGGATCGGGAGCGCGCAGCCAAGTCGGCGTCTTTACGATCGACCTACTGGCCTGAGATGTCCGACACCGAGGTGCCGGTTCTGGACATCGGCTGGCCGAATACCGGCTTCTTTAAAGGGGTCACACGCGTAATGGTGCACACACACCCGCCCAAAGACAACGGGCCACACATTAAAGAAGTTGTCCGGAGGCTGATCCAAGACGCACATAAGGTTAGCTAGAACAGTTCCTCACACCAAGAAGTGGTTTCTCTGGAATCCCGTTTCCACCACTGGGGGGGGGGGGGGGGGGGGGATCACAGTTATGAGAATGCATCTCATTCTTATTCATGACTTTGTATCTCATGATTATGAGCTACTATCTCATAATCATGATTTATTATGTCATCATACTATGTCATAATAATAATAATAACAACCATGAAAAGTCACACTTTTATTTCCCACCATAAGTTGTCAAATGAATAGAAAATATAGTCAAGACATTTTTCTGGCCATTTTGAGCATTTAATCGACCCCACAAATGTGATGCTCCAGAAACTCAATCTGCTCAAAGGAAGGTCAGTTTTATAGCTTCTCTAAAGAGCTCAACTGTTTTCAGCTGTGCTAACATGATTGTACAAGGGTTTTCTAATCATCCATTAGCCTTCTGAGGCAATGAGCAAACACATTGTACCATTAGAACACTGGAGTGAGAGTTGCTGGAAATGGGCCTCTATACACCTATGGAGATATTGCACCAAAAACCACACATTTGCAGCTAGAATAGTCATTTACCACATTAGCAATGTATAGAGTGGATTTCTGATTAGTTTAAAGTGATCTTCATTGAAAAGAACAGTGCTTTTCTTTCAAAA
This sequence comes from Neoarius graeffei, assembly GCF_027579695.1. Classification (NCBI taxonomy): domain Eukaryota; kingdom Metazoa; phylum Chordata; class Actinopteri; order Siluriformes; family Ariidae; genus Neoarius; species Neoarius graeffei. The sequence continues at coordinate 11,457,765 of NC_083572.1, forward strand.
ATAAGGACATTTCAAAGTGACCCCAAACTTTTGAACGGTAGTGTATCTCATTATTATTATTATTAACTACTAAATCATAATTACGAGATACTAAGTCATAAATAGGGCAGCATGGTGGTGTAGTGGTTAGCGCCTCACAGCAAGAAGGTCCGGGTTCGAGTCCCGGGGCCGGCGAGGGCCTTTCTGTGCGGAGTTTGCATGTTCTCCCCGTGTCCGCGTGGGTTTCCTCCATGTGCTCCGGTTTCCCCCACAGTCCAAAGACATGCAGGTTAGGTTAACTGGTGACTCTAAATTGACCGTAGGTGTGAATGTGAGTGTGAATGGTTGTCTGCCCTGTGATGACCTGGCGACGTGTCCAGGGTGTACCCCGCCTCTCGCCCATAGTTAGCTGGGATAGGCTCCAGCGACCCTGTAGAACAGGATAAAGCGGCTAGAGATAATGAGATGAGATAAGATGATATGGTAACTCTTGAGTAATTATGCTTTGTGGTTTCTCACATTTGAAAGCACCATCACAACTTGAGCGTGTTTGATCTTGTTAATATCAAGAGAGAGGAAAACAAACCAAGGCGGGTTATTGCTGCTATGTTGTAAATGGTAACAGGAACTCATAAATACAAGAACTTAAATCATGATGAGATACTAAGTCACAAGTATGAGATACTAAGTCATAATCATGAGAACTGAAATTGCAATTATGAGATGCTAAGTCATAATTATGAGATGGTAAATCATAATTATGAGAACTTAAGTCATAAAAATGTGATACTAAGTCATAATTATGAGAGGCTAAGTTACATGAGATAGTAAATCATAATTATAAGATACTGTCATAAATATGAGAACTTAAATTATAATTATGAGATGTTAAGTCATTATTATGAGAACTGAAGTCATAAATATGAGATAGTAAATCATAATTATGAGAACTCATTATTCCGAGATATTATTATGAGAACCGAAGTCATGAATATGAGATAGTAAGTCATAATTATGAGATACTAAGTAGTATCTCATTAAAATGGTGTTACAGTGGTGGAAATCATAACCCACCATTAAAACAGTAAAAATATTCTGTTTATTATTGACTTATAATTTGATCAATCCTTTGAACTGAATGGGTTTAATCCAAACCTCAATTGCTCAAAAACAAGTGGGTCTATACTATAAATCAGTAAACATTTCACAGTCAAAGGACCTTTTCCTGTGGAAAAAAAAATTATGAACTAAAATCACAGACCCACTCAATACAAATATATCTTACATACAAATGATTAAACAATGTAAGTGCATTATTTAAACAATAATGTTTTGGATATTTACTGAAGCCCGAGACCTTTTCGTTCATGCACTGGCCCACTGACAGAACACATTTTTATCAAAATTTTCATTATATTTCAGTTGACGTTGTTTACAGGCTTATTGGTGGGTTGTGGTTTTCACCACTGTAACAACATTAAAATCACAGACCCTCTGGATATGCTTCATTGACCCCTGGATTTCCCCAATCATACTTTGAGAACCACTGCTCGAAATAGTGGATCTAATTTGTTCAGTCAGTGGAAAGATCAGGAATAGAAAGCTACATGTCTTTGAGAAATAAACAAAAATTATTGTACACATTTAAATCACGGCCATGAAATGAATCTGTGCTGAGGGGGTTAGTGGAATTTTCGTGATTTTACACTGAAAGGGTCTAAAGTGTTTCAGAAGCTGTGGTGTACACAATGAATTCGAGTATCTATTACCTGGATTTTTGTCGTCTGTTAAGAAATGCTTGTAACTTTTTGTTGTTGTTGTTGCAAGCTTCTGGTACCAGTTATAGGTGGATTTTGTTTTTGTTTTTTTAGTCAGTCACCTGAATATTAATAATACAGTTATCTGACAAACTCTTCAACCCGATCTTGTGCAATACATTTATGTTGAAATTTGGACTGATTCATCTCATCTCATTATCTCTAGCCGCTTTATCCTGTTCTACAGGGTCGCAGGCAAGCTGGAGCCTATCCCAGCTGACTACGGGCGAAAGGCGGGGTACACCCTGGACAAGTCGCCAGGTCATCACAGGGCTGACACATAGGCACAGACAACCATTCACACTCACATTCACACCTACGGTCAATTTAGAGTCACCAGTTAACCTAACCTGCATGTCTTTGGACTGTGGGGGAAACCGGAGCACCCGGAGGAAACCCACTCGGACACAGGGAGAACATGCAAACTCCGCACAGAAAGGCCCTCGCCGGCCACGGGGCTCGAACCCGGACCTTCTTGCTGTGAGGCGACAGCGCTAACCGCTACACCACCGTGCCGCCCCTGGACTGATTCAGTTTCATATAAATCAAAGACCCAGCCTTTTTTTTGCCAAAGGGCAATTCCATGTAAATGTCAACCTCACCATGCAAAAATAAAGCAACATGCAATACATCAAAACCACTCCCAGAGATATCACCTAGGCCTGTACTAAATAAATAAACAAATACATACATAAATAAATATTTTGATCACCTAATATGTCACTGTCAGTCTTTCTTTCTTATAATGTAAAACCCAAGCTAAAATCAACTTTGATCATGTACAATTCTATATTATTGCCACAAGCCACAGAAATGTATGCTAAAATCCACAAAACAGCAAAACAATAGCCATCTTAAATATTATTTAAGAACTTTGATAGTTTTAGCTGATATTTAGAGAGTTTTTCAAAGGGTTATGGTGGTTAAATTGCTGATTTTCTAAACATATGCCATGTCTATTTCAGACGCGTCACATCCATAACGGAATTTCGTCACATCCATAACGCCGACGTTTCCTTCCGAAACTCTGCATGAAATACAAAATATTTTAAACAAAAGATTTTTTAATATTCACCTTGGACCCCTCTATCAAATGGATATCTCCATTTCGACATTAGGTTTACAATTTCACAGAGTTTGATAAAAATGTACAGTCACCCAAGAAAAGTGATACTTTTTCTGTCACATCCATAACGCATCTTTTATTGGCATTTTCTGGCATGCCCTAGATGTACTATGGGAATTGTTCTTGTTCCATCACTTCTCCAGTATGGTACAGCCTTAAAATATGCAACACCTGTTTAAATACCGGGAGACAATAAAACATGCACTGGGTCATTTGTCGCCATTTTGAGTTCAAGTGTCACGTCCATAACGCTGGAATTGCTCCAAAGTTCTTGGTCTTTGCCTGTAGCTATGACCTAAATTGTTCATTAAAATCTTACTTTCTGATGTAACAACAACCAAACCAACAAACGTAAGACCAACAAATATAAAACCAGCAAGGCGCTGCCACACAGTATGCAGTCATTCAGAGAAAATAAAGCAGCTTCAGCCAGATTTGAATCATATTTTTATTTGTGATGCGTGCTTGTAGCTTAAACGTTCGCCAGCAACTTTGTCGAGGGTACAAACATGATGTGCGCATTAAAACCGATCCTTATCTACGTCTAGGAGAGGATAAGGACTAAGGAAAATGTAAAGTCGTCCCCTTCATATCCGTCATACCAAAGACTGCTATCAAAATGGTACCTTCTGGGGAGACATGCCGCAATACAGATGTAAGTAGGGAGTCAAACTCTTGCGGTTACCAGAGGACTGGCCCCCACTGTAACCCCAGCTATGTAATAGGCAATAGGCCAAGGGCTATGGAAACGGAGATCGGCACCACCCAATGCATTAAGTGCCTGGTTAGTACTAGGACAGGACACTGCCTGGGAAGATCAGGTCCTGGCACGGGAGGGACTTTGAATAATTATATTTAGTTTTTTTCACAGCTGATTTATTTCTAAATTATATAAATGTTGACCAAAGTGAAAGACCCCAGAAGGTCTGGCTCGTGACCAGGCTCTATTCCTTTCAAGAGGAAAGGAACCATAGAGGGTTACTCTATGGTTACTCTATTCTTTATCCTCAGCATCAACTACAAATGCTTGGTCCCTAAAATGTCCAATATTTCTCTTTGTAACCGTGTAAAATTTTGTCTTCATTATCCGTGAATTTCTTATGTACGGGTATGCAATAGTCCATCCATCCATTATCTGTAACCGCTTATCCTGTACAGGGTCGCAGGCAAGCTGGAGTCTATCCCAGCTGACTATGGGTGAGAGGTGAGGTACACCCTGGACAAGTCGCCAGGTCATCGTAGGGCTAACACATACTGTAGAGACAGACAACCATTCACACTCACATTCACACCCAAGGACAATCTAGAGCCTAACCTGCATGTCTTTGGACTGTGGGGGAAACTGGAGCAAACCCATGCAGACACGGGGAGAACATTCAAACTCCACACAGAAAAGCTGTCATCGGCCGCTGGGCTCAAACCCAGGACCTTCTTGCTGCGAGGCAACAGTGCTAACCACTACACCACCGTGCCGCCTACTTTAGTCTACATTTTTTTTAATTTAACTAGCTAGCTAGCTTGTTACATTTGTCGTTAGAAAGGTGAGCTACTACCTTTCTAAAAACTAGTGTTGGCAGAGCTTCAGATCACTTAGCAACCTTTGGTATGTGGCCTTTGGCATTCCTTTGAAAAGCTGCTTCCATCAGATAGCTTCTGTGTTGTATGTGTTGATATAACTAAGTTTCAGTTTTGCTTAAAACCAGAGCCAGTGGAGTGTCACAAAAACAAAAGACCTGTCAGTCATGACAAATGTAAAGAATGTTTGCCTTAAATTAGCTTTGCTGGTAATGCTTTAAATGAAAAGTGCTTTTTCTTCCTTGTTCTGATGGACTGAAGTATGTAAAGGGAGTGGTTGGAACAAATGATCAGAGTTCTACATTTGTGACTTGAACCCTTGAACGACACCCGTAACCAACTCCTCAGTCGGGTTGTTATGGTGTCACGGTTTCACTGTTCGCTATGGTGGAATCATGAAGTCTCATTGTTTTCGAGGATTACCATAGCCAGTTCATATTCCTTACTCTACGAACAGGGTTTTCATTCTTTTTGAGTCCAACTGCAACTCCCCAAAAAGTTTCCTCCCACTGGACTCATCCAAAGTCATACTAGAGCTACCTCCATTTCTTGGCGCAAGGGACTCAACTACACTAAAAACGTATTGCCTGTGTGATCCGGTACTATCAAACACACAGAAGAACATGACATTTTCCTGAAGTAAAGGAAACAGCTGTCTGTTTTTCAGCTAAGTGCGTCAACTTCACTTCCTAGCCGCTCTTTTGCCACTTAGAACAACAACACGATAAATACTGACAGTATTAGAGATTTTGTGGAAAAATCTGTTTGTTTCATTTTGTTTATATACATATACACACTCACCGGCTACTTTAATAGGAACTTGTTCTTGATTCTAAGATTTGGCTGCAGGACTGGAACCCAATGTGGTCTTCTGCTGTTGCATGCTGAGATGCTTTTCTGCTCACCACGGTTGTAAAGAGTTGCTATGATTTGCTATATCCTTCCCGGCAAAAAAAAAAGCTCGAACCAATCTGGTTATTTTCCTCTGACCTCTCATCAACAAGGCGTTTGTTTCCACCCACAGAACTGTCGCTCACTCACTCAGTGTTTTTTGTTTTTCGCACCATTCTGTGTAAACTCTACAGACTGTTGTGTGTGAAAACCCCAGGAGATCAGCAGTTTCTGAAATACTCAAACCAATACCCACGCTACAGTGAAAGTCACACTTGGAGATCACAATTTTTCCCATTCTGATGTTTGAAGTGAACAATAACCGAAGCTCTTGATTTGTATCTGCGTGATTTGATGCATTGGGCTGCTGTCAAGGGATTGGCTGATTAGAAAACTGCATAAAACGGCATGTGGCTGGCGAGTGTGTGTATATATGCATATACAAGGATGCCCAAAGAGACCTTCGTACAAAGATTTTGTAATCAACTTCATAGTACTGCATTTTGGTAGTTTTAAATCGAGTCTTGTAGCTGCTTGGACTTGTATTATGTAGGCATGTACTGACTTGACAATTTATGAGCTCGAATTCTGGCGCACTTCAGGGCATTTTTTTGTCTCACAGCACCATCATAGAAAAACACAAATCCATCGATCAGCAGTGTAAGATAAAGTTTAAGAGGAATATCAGTTCCGTTTGGATTAAACATGCATGACAGTAGACTCTTCTGAGATATTGTACATTTTGTGATCTCTTTTGATGAAACTATCTTCAGGCAGGTTTTTATTTATGAAACCTAACACTGCTGTATTGCTCACAGTTTGTTCGCAAACCACCGCATACATCGTGATACACAGCAGTATGATAAAGAATATTCCTGTTAGATCACTCGCCCCCACTTAGAACCTTGTCACTGTGATAAATGCCAGATTTCTCTTGTGAAAACGAAAATAGCACGGGTAGATTGTTTGCTTAAGTTGTCCTTGGTGACATACTCATACAGTATATCAGTTTGGAGGCTGAATCATGAGTCATTCCGAGTGATTCTGAATCATTCTGCTGTTGTGACTCATGTTCGTTTTAACATCTCCATGAATATAGAAGAGTTATTACCTAGATATTATTTACATACAGACAACAGATTTAAAACTGAATTATTTGATGGATCTAAAATATAATTGGCAATTTTTTTTTGAAAAGTGCCTTTTGACTGGCTTTTTTATAATTTTTTTTTCAATGGGAATCTGTGTGTATTCTGTCTGCTCATACCTGCATCGGCAATAATAAGGTAGTGCAAATGCTTTCACTTTGCTTTCAGTGAAAATTTCCAAGTAGAGTTGATTAAACTGAAAGGCCATACAGTAAGTCTTGGCGGTGTTCACGTCCCAAGAAAATGCACTGAATAGTGTGTTAAAAATGAATTAATATAAAATATGGACAATACAAGTCTCTTTGAGCTGAAGGAAGAATCTTGGGGTTTTTCAAGAATTTATTTCAATAGCAACTTCTGAATTAACTGCGTCACACATGGATCATGTCGTAAACTGGCCACTCTGGAGACAATCTTCATTTATAAGCATGTTACATACACAAATTAGTTATACCATTAAAATCATCCGTAACCGCTTATTCTGTGCAGGGTCGCGGGCAAACTGGAGCCTATCCCAGCTGACTATGGGCGAGACGCGGGGTACACCCTAGATAAGTCGTCAGATCATCGCAGGGCTGACACATAGAGACAAACAACCATTCACACTCACATTCACACCTACGGTCAATTTAGAGCCACCAGTTAACCTACCCTGCATGTCTTTGGACTGTGGAGGAAACCAAAGCACCTGGAGGAAACCCACACGGACACAGGGAGAATACGTAAACTCCACACAGAAAGGCCTTTGTTGGCCGCCGGGCTCGAACCCAGAACCTTCTTACTGTGATGTGACAGTGCTAACCACTACACCACCGTGCCGCCCCCATTAAAACCACTTGCCTAATATTGTGTGGATTCTGCTTGTGCCACCAAAACAGCTCTGATCCATCAAGGCATGGACTCCACAGGACCTCTGAAGGTGTGCTGTGGTATCTGGCACCAAAGATCCTTTAAGTCCTATAAGTTGTGAAGTGGGGCCTCCATGGATCGCATATCCCACATGTCTAGCACATCCCACAGATGCTCGATTGGATTGAGATCTGGGGGATTTGGAGGCCAAGTCAATTTTTGCAGTGTGGCAGGGCGCACGATCCTATTCAAAGATGTCATTATTATTCGAGAATACCACCGCCGTGGTGTGTGCAAGGGGGGTACTTGGTTTGCAGCAATGTTTAGGGAGGTGATACCTGTCAAAGTAGCATGCACATGAATGTCAGGACCCAAGGTTTCCCAGCAGAACATTGCTCAGAGCATCACACTGCATTGCCTTATTCCCATAGTGTATCCAGGTGTCATCTTTTCCCCAGGTAAGCAACGCACACGCATCCAGCCATCCATGTGATATAAAAAAGGTGATTCATCCAACCAGGCCACCTTCTTCTATTGCTCCATGGTCCAGTTCTGATGCTCACATACCCATTGTAGGCACTTCCAGTGGTGGCCGGGAGTCAGCATGGGTACTTTGACCGTTCTGCAGCTACGCAGACCCATACGCAGTAAGCTGCATTGCACTGTGTGTTCTGGCACCTTTCTACCATAGCCAGCATTAACTTTTTCTGCAATTTGTGCTCCAGTGACTCTTCTGTGAGATTGGACCAGATGGGCGAGTCTTCGCTCCCCATGCACATCAATGAGCCTGACAATTGAGTATGACTTTAGCTAAGACTTCTATAGTCATGTCCAATATTTGGAGAAAAGTCAAGCATCAAGACCGAGGCAAGGGGGTCGAGCCAAAATCAAGTCAAGTCCAAATGAAAGTGAGACCGGGTCAAGATCAAAACCCAAAACCATCAAATCCAATTTGAGCCCAAGACTTTACTTCAAATAGTTTCAGACGTGCACTGCACCAATAACTACGCTATATTTTCTTGAAGAAGGAATTACTTCTTGTTGTTCATGTGAAAAGAAGACACGACCATTTTTTTTCAGACTCTTGGTCAAGCTCAAGACCATATCAAGCAAGTCCAGTGCTTGAGACTGAGACAAGTCCAAGTATAAATCGAGTACCAGTAAGTCAGAGACAAATCCAACAATAAAAAATATCTTGAGACCAGACTCGATTCTAAGACCAGACAGGAGCCCTACAATTGAGCTCTCAATCGCATCATTAATGGACCATTAGACAGCATATAAACTTAACCACTGTGCTTTTACTGTGTGTCCAAATAAAGCTGATTCATGGGAAGCACTGTTCAGAAGCCAATTTCAAGACAATTTTATCTCATCTCATTATCTCTAGCCGCTTTATCCTGTTCTACAGGGTCGCAGGCAAGCTGGAGCCTATCCCAGCTGACTACGGGCGAAAGGCGGGGTACACCCTGGACAAGTCGCCAGGTCATCACAGGGCTGACACATAGACACAGACAACCATTCACACCTACGGTCAATTTAGAGTCACCAGTTAACCTAACCTGCATGTCTTTGGACTGTGGGGGAAACCGGAGCACTCGGAGGAAACCCACATGGACACGGGGAGAACATGCAAACTCCACACAGAAAGGCCCTCGCCGGCCACGGGGCTCGAACCCGGACCTTCTTGCTGTGAGGCGACAGCGCTAACCACTACACCACCGTGCCGCCCACAATTTTATGCCACTAGTAAAATAATGATCATGCAAATACACCCTTTCAAAGAACGGTAAACTTTTTAATTAAGTCAACTTATTCAATTCAACAGTGGAACGTAAAAAATATAAATAAATAACCTAAAACAACAATCAAACAAAACCACTCACAACAAAAACAAGAAATAAAATACAATCCATGGCTCTTAAAAATTGCACTTAAGTAAATATTAACTTGGCACAGGGTAATAAAGACATTCTTTTCTTCACAGGCAACATTCTGCCAATCCAGTTTCTCAAAGATTAGTACCCAGATAAACAAAATGCAAAATAACAACGTATTGCTAGCTGTCATTTGGATAAAAGTAACAACAATTAGAATGAGATAACATGTAGGCAAGGGCGTAGGGTTGGTATTCACATTGGTGGGGACAAAAACCCAATGCCAACCCCCAGTGGCGCCAACTTCAGGTCAACATTAGAGGGTTACAATATTTTGCTCCGTTGTGTTCCACCAAAAGAGTATCCATCATCTCTCCAAAGTCCAGACTTTTAAAATTAAAATTTCAGAACTGTAGTAATTCAATAATAATATGCAATTCATTTGATTAATTGCAAATCTTGCATGTGGTGATTAACTCATTCTACCAATTTGCAAATGTGTTTTACAAGCGAGTAACGCATTGACTGTCGGGAGGGTGTATGTTCCTTTCCCTCATAAATGGAAGTAAGGGTGTATTCAGACCAGGATAGTTTGATAGTTCACTTGCTTTGGTCCGAACCAAATGTTTTTTTTTATTTTTTCATTTTGGTGCGGTTTGCTTTCACACTGTACATTTTAGTAAGCGGACCAAAATCTGTCAACAAAGCCACGCGCCCTGAGGTCGTTCAGCTATTGGTCAGAGACGACACGCGCACAAAGCGTTAAGTTCAAAAGTAGTCATGGAGGATAGCGCTGATGAGCGCACATCATGTTGTGACAGTTCTGGCTCTTCACGCAAGTCGCTAGTACCGCCACTTTTTGAAAGAATGTCCCTGATTTTAATGTAGGTCTGACGGAGTTTCTTCACTTTTAGCCGACATTGTTCTGGGGAGCGCGTGAACCCCTTCTCCTTCATTTTCTCACTGAATACAGCAAACACGTCGGCATTTTTGTGTGTTCTCTCCAAAAGCTCAGATATGTGGACATCTGCCCATATATCCACAAGGGTACGCGTTTTTTCCTCAGCCCACGTTTACCCCCTACTCATTTTTTGTACTCGCCTACCACTGGTCTGAATGACTGAATGACTGTTGTAAGGTTCCCTTGACAACCGAAACAGTGTTTGCACTTTGCAGTGGAGTGTCAAGACTCTGTTTCCCATAATGCTCGACAAACGATGGAAGCTCCCGAGGTACAAAAAAGCAAAACTGTCGGATTAGGTCCGGTCTGCTTTCACACCTCCAAAAGGTCCGCACCAGGGTTCCTTTGGTCCGGACCGAGTCCGACCTTGCAGCTCGGTCTCGGTCCGCTTGTTTGGTCCGGACCAGAGTTCGGTGGTTTGTATTCAGACCAACCCAAAAGGTCCGGACCAAGGGAAATTTGGTTTGTTTGGTCGTTTGGTCCGGACCAAACAACGTAGGTGTGAATACGCCCTCAAACACATACGGAGCCTCAAACAATGTGTTCCATTAGGCTGGCAGGGGGAGTCGGCTATCTTCTGTGCGATCTTTAACTAGTTTTAGAATGCTAGTTTAAGCTGATATGCGATGATCTAACGGTGAAACAGGACGAGGTCTCTAGAACTTTGACCTGTTGAAAGGTTACAATTTTACTTGGCAACAGAATGCATCAGAATTCTGATTGGTTGTTGTTATATTATTGCCCTTGTGTTGTCTTCTTGAGCCCGGAGAGGGGAGGGAGAGGAGGGAATGACAGGGTTCTACAGGGACGTTTTCAGCCGACCGCATTCAAATGAATCCCCTCGAAAACCAATCAGTTCAGCGTATGTGACGTTTTCAAAAGAGAGGCGGGAGTAACCAAAAATTTCTGGTCAAGAAGGCAGAGGCTGTTATGCTTATTACGTGAAAATGTTTGATTTGATTAAAAAGTGTCTGGGCCACGAACAATGTCCACATCACCATCGGGTTGTTGTTTATATGTGTCATGTTACACGAACTTGGTCAAGGCTCTCTGAAGGTCTTAACTGAAGCACTTCTAATTAAGGGTTAGCGGGCTGCTAAAGTTTGCAGGCACTTCACAAGCAAGACTCGGTGCAATATTAGCCAACATTAGCACAATTTGATATGATTTAATAATGTCTTTGTGACCTTAATGAACACCAGTTGTTGTCGGTATCAAGTCGGATTGTTATTTACATGCCACACAAACTTAAACAGTCATATTCGTATGTTGTCGTTTTTACACACTGAATAAAAACTGTTGTTAACTGATTAATTTTACGATCTAATCTAACGTTACATTCCTCAAGGATAGCTTGCTAGCTTACTAGCTAGCAGCCGGTCACTGCACTGCAACTGCACTTGCTAATTGACATGGTAGCCAAACAGGCTTGCTGTTTTCGTGACCACGCCCCCAGAGTGAATATTCATGAGTGAACTTTGCATGGTTCACCCAGTGGAAACCTACAGTAACCCTTTGTGTACTGCGTGCGGAGCCTGATTTTTTTTTTTTTCCTTCTTCAATCAGAAATATTGGTAGGGACACGTCCATACCCAATTCTACACCTATGGTCTGTACAATGGAGCAACGTGTTGTCTTTTCCCCATTCAGTGGATACCCTGGCTGGATAACTGTTGCATGCTGGGAAGCCCCACCTCTGACAGAGAGCCGCGTGAGATGACAGAAAACAGTGCAGTGTTTTATTCAGACTCTGGCGACTTCCCTATGTAGATGTACAGCGCGTAAATGCCAAAATAACGGTAAAAAAAAATTACCGAGTTCATTTTAATTTACCGTACGATAAGTCGGTATATCGAATATCGCAATAGGCCTATTCTCATACAATTCCCAGTGGTTCCCTTATTCTGAGCTCTGAATCAACAATTATTAAGGTCAACACAGAATCCAGATTCTAACAGTGACTTCATGATGTCACCACATATCCAGATTCTGATAGCTGTTGATTGATTTGGCACTCTCTCTGGGCTGTCCCAAAATCTGTAGACAGATTTTTGAGCTTTGTCAGATTTGTTGGAATAATCTCAACTTTCTGACTTTCCAACTTTCTGATCCTTTATGCTTTTATGAAGTCCAAATTGGGTGGCACGGTGGTGTAGTGGTTAGCGCTGTCGTCTCACAGCAAGAAGGTCCGGGTTCGAGCCCTGTGGCCGGTGAGGGCCTTTCTGTGCGGAGTTTGCATGTTCTCCCCGTGTCTGCGTGGGTTTCCTCCGGGTGCTCCGGTTTCCCCCGCAGTCCAAAGACATGCAGGTTAGGTTAACTGGTGACTCTAAATTGACCGTAGGTGTGATTGTGAGTGTGAATGGTTGTCTGTGTCTATGTGTCAGCCCTGTGATGACCTGGCGACTTGTCCAGGGTGTACCCCGCCTTTCGCCCGTAGTCAGCTGGGATAGGCTCCAGCTTGCCTGCGACCCTGTAGAACAGGATAAAGCGGCTAGAGATAATGAGATGAGATGAGCTTTGACAGAAGCTCCAGCTGTACTTTTTAATATGTTATCGTTTTTATAGTAACAATTCGTGTTGTAGGACTTGAGATTGGTCTTGGTCTCAAGACCGGTCACAAGACCACTTTTTGAAGGTCTTGGTCTCGTCTCAGAATTGACCGCATTTTTACTTGGTCTTGTCTCGGTCTCAGACATAGAGGACTCGGGATTTTACCTCAAGACCAGTCAAGCCCACAACTGTAGGGATTTCGCTAAATTGCCTGTGCATTGTCTGATTTATTTGTTAACATCATTAACAATGTCACCTTGGAGGAGATATATGGGAACTTGTCACAAGTCACAATGAGACTCAAATCAAGAAGAGTCCTCTTCACAGGGCACTGTTTTAGAGCCAAGGGGGAGGAGATACCTTCTCCTCTGGAACCTGGAGCACCGCCCGGTGAGGTCAAGAAAGTTAACTTGCTCCTACCTAATATCAAGGGACAATGGAATTGGGGTACAGGACCTGAACTTTGCAATGGCTGACAGGAATGTGTGGAAGAAGGGTGGGCAGTTTATCTCGGCTGAGGCAGAAGGATGATGGATGATGAACATTGTTACTGTGATTGGATGCAAAACTTCTTGCTTCAAATGCAACCAATAATGTGATTCATTGCTAATTCAGAATTTGTGTTTCTGTTAAAGGCTGTCACCGCTCCCTGACCCTCTTCACACCCACTGGTCCGGTCCTGGTCTTGACCTGCTTTGGTCTTGGTCTTGACTTGGCCACAACTACTCAAAGTCTTGGTCTTGACTTCATCTCAACCCCTCTAAGTCTTGGTCTTGTCACACTTTATTCTTGGTCACGACTTGATCTTGGTTTAGGTGGTCCTGACAACAACACTAGTAACAACTGACACAGGGATGTATATCGGACGTATATAGAGGATGCTCCAGATAAATACATTTTAAAGAAATGTCTAATTGTTGAGATGGAAATTTTTAGTTTATTTATTTTTTTTTGAAGTATTAGTGTGTCAAAATAGGATACGATTCTTTTATAAATAAAAAAAAAAATCTGTGGTGTACAAGGAACAAAATACTTTGAGACATGCTGTTATTAGAACATCGGCTTTAGTCATGTCATGTCACGCCACCCTATGGCTGACTACTTTCCTATAATAGCACATCCTGTTGTTGTTGTTTTATTCCCTACTTAAACACAGGCTTGTCATGGTTTTGCTCTCTTTTTGAGTGGCCAGGGGTACTTTTTTAATGCACAGGTATGTTTTGCAACACTGGAAATTACACACTTTCTCAGTGAACATGTGTACATTTTGCATTCGACCTGGAAAACAGCTTTGTGATAACATGCCTGAAGAATGAAAAAAATGCCAAAACACTGACAGAACAGGCTGTTTGCATGTTTGATGAAGATAAATGAGAATCAAAGCAACAACTCTGGTGTAACTTCATATCACGTCGTGATAAAAAATTACCTGGTCAGATCTGCCTTATCCACGGAAGCCGAGAGAGGCCCTTCATATAATCCTTTTTTTTATTCACCTTGTTATCCCGAGATAACGACATAATTAATTCAGGATCTCGAGAAAACAACACAACTAATTCGAGATCTCGAGAAAACAAAACCGTTATTCCGAGATCTCGAGAAAACAAAACAATTATTTCATGATCTCGAGTAAACAGCTGAGAAATGGTGTATTCAGGTGCACCAAGAGACTTGTGATATGCTGACTTTGGGGCAGTTTCTCATTCTGTATAGATGCAACTTTCGTCATTAGAATGTCTGGAATAATTTCCTCTGGGACCCCCCTCTCTCTCAAGGCATCGTAAAAAGCCATTTCTGCTCTGTTACTGTACATGTCCGCCAATTTCTAAGTCTTCGTTGTCTGACCCACAGGGGGGCGCAGCTCTGCTAGAAATCTCAGCTGTTTTCTCGAGATCATGAAATAATTGTTTTGTTTTTTCGAGATCACGGAATAATTGTCTTGTTTTCTCGAGATCACGGAATAATTGTTTTGTTTTCTCGAGATCTCGAATTAGTTGTGTTGTTTTCTCGACATCCTGAATTAATTATGTTGTTATCTCGGGATAACAAGGTGAATAAAAAAAGATTATATGAAGGGCCTGGGCGGCACGGTGGTGTAGTGGTTAGCACTGTCGCCTCACAGCAAGAAGGTCCTGCGTTCGAGCCCCGTGGCCGGCAAGGGCCTTTCTGTGTGGAGTTTGCATGTTGTCCGCGTGGGTTTCCTCCAGGTGCTCCGGTTTCCCCCACAGTCCAAAGACATGCAGGTTAGGTTAACTGGTGACTCTAAATTGACCGTAGGTGTGAATGTGAGTGTGAATGGTTGTCTGTGTCTATGTGTCAGCCCTGTGATGACCTGGCGACTTGTCCAGGGTGTACCCCGCCTTTCGCCCGTAGTCAGCTGGGATAGGCTCCAGCTTGCCTGCGACCCTGTAGAACGGGATAAAGCGGCTAGAGATAATGAGATGAGATGAGATGAAGGGCCTCTCGCGGCTTCCGTACTTATCAGATTTCATAAGATTTGTTTTCAGTTTGAAAGGTCATGGATACTTGTGTGTTGGACGGCCTACTGAGTTTACTTAGCTTTGAGCTAGTTTTTCAACCAGAAACAACAAGGCTTGCAAGCTTGTACATTCATTTCTCTGTTCTCGAAGTTTCATTCATTCATTCATTCATTCATTGTAGGTGCTTTTATTACAAGCAACAACAAAAAGAAACCAGATAAAAAAAAAACCAAGAACTGTAAATAGACACTATTGTGGTGGAAAAGTGTAATAAAACTCCACACTGTTAGGAAGAAACAAACAGAAATATGAATTTATTGAAAAGATGAATTAAAAGGATACCACTTGCAAGGGGTATTTCTCAGAAAATCCCGCTGCCTTTCCACACCCATCATTATACTATACTTGTCAAAATAGCACAACAGATGTCTTCTTAATCTCAGGGTGTCCAGCCTTGGCACCCTCTCTATCATAAAACACTGTCTCGGCGTGTATACATGTTTTATTAACCTAGAAAAATAGAACACAAACAGCATTCTTCATCTTATATAAACACGAGACACTGTCTGACCTTCTAAGTATCTAAGAGCCACAAGTTGTCAGGTACGAGGTAGGCGGATGTATGTGCAGAAGTATATATTTAGTTATAGTGATGGCGATTATATATAAACGTGAAAACACACACAGGTAAACAATCCAAGTCGGCAGGCTAAATCCAAAACGTTAATCAGGCGAAAGGTCGGGCGAGACACAAAAAGAATATCAAAGGCAGAGCGAAAAACGAGAACGAGGAACAGGCACGGGAATCAGGAAATCCCTGGCTCGGTAATGCGTACTGACGTAGCGTAATACTTCACCGTGATGCTGCATCTGAATAGTCCTGAATTGGTGCACATCTAGCTCCTTCATTAAGTTCAGGTGCTGGCTCGGATCTGGTTCAGGTTCAGATGCCGGCTCTGGAACTGACTGTACACTGCAAAAAATAAAAATCTTAGGAAGTTTATTTGTCTATTTTCAAGTCAAAACATCTAGCCACCCTTATTAGAAGACATAATTGCCCAACAAGCAAAACCTCATTTAGATAGAAAGGCTAGTTTTTAGACAGTCCATCTTGAAAATCTTGTATCGACAAAATGTCTTGAAAAAGTCTTATTTGGAGCACCTTTGAAAATAAGGGCCCGTTTACACGAGGACGCTGTCGGGTAAAAACGACTAAATATTTTATCGGAAGTGCCTTTCGTCTACACGGGGACGGCGTTTCCGAGGCTGAAAAATGGAAAAAATTGAAAACGCCTTCCAGAGTGGATAAGTTAAAAACAGCCCCCGTTGCATATCCGTCTAAACTACCCAATACGCGAAACTCTGCTCGGATCTGCTCACGTCGGGTACGCGTTTACGTCATACACATGTCGTCATATACTGTACATGCCAGCCCGGGAAGTAAGAAAGTAAGTAAAAAAGTAAGAGCATGTCTGATTACATCGATCCAACGGACCTTCAAGCTGCTCTGGCAGCTTTAATAAACGTCCAGGAGTCCTTCGAACATCTATACCGAATCTGCACATATACCGTTAATGAACAGAGGCGGGTATGCAATTACCTTTATGAATTTTTGGATACACCTATTCGTCGGAGGCGTGCAGACAAAGTTTTTCTTAACCTCACGAGTAGCCATAGCCAGAGTAGTCAAAGTTTTCGCGGCGCAGATGTGCAGATCAGACAAAACGGAAGACGTTGCGCATGCGTGCAGACATAGCGGAGGTCTTTCACAGCACCACCTAGCCGCCTGGCATGCACATCCAATTGAATTCCACACATTTATGCGTCACCGTATAGACGCAGATTTCCTCCTTGAAAACGGTCGTGTAGACGCGGAAAAAATTGAGAACGAAAACGGACTTTTGCGTTTTTGTTTCAGACCGTCCCCGTGTAAAGTGGGCCTTAAACAAGTTTTTTTTTTTAAACAAGTAAGTACATTTTGGACATTTGTCAAATGCGGTTCATCTTGTTTCAAGAAAAAAAAACCCCAAAGTATGCTTGTTTTGGGAATAAATGAACTTTACTGAAATCTTTGAATCTTTCATTACAATTCAACTCCACCTTACAGATCCTAAGTTACAGTTAAGCACTGTAAGTCAAAATGCATAGACTTTTTTTTTTTTTTTTTGTGCCTGAGGTCCTGGGGAAGTGGAATCTTAAGAGATGTTTGAATGTTTGAATGTTGAAATGGGAAAAAAAAAAAAACTTGTTGCAATGCTACACGTGTCGTCAACTTGATTCAAGATAGTCTCTGGTCTCATATCTAGAGTATTTTACTAATTACAGGTCACAAAAGGAGAATCTTTTAAGCTAGCAATGCTTAGTTGTAGAATTTAACAATCCTAATATTAGTATATTTATCTTAAATTCAGTTTTTACTGCTAAGACTTTGTCCTGAATTTAAGTGAAATACCCTTAAAATGAAATAAATAAAAATGACTTGAATGGCTAAATGTAAGAAGTGCGATCTTGTTATAAGAACTATTTTGATTATTTTGAGTTAATCAGATCTCGCATAATAAGTTCCCCAATCTTATTGTGGAATTATTTCATCTAAAAACAGGTTAGATTTTTCATCTTACTTTAAGAAATCTTACCAAGTCAAATTTGACTAGTTCCACTGGCAGATTTTTTTCACCTGATTCAAGCAAATATGCTTTGTTTTAATCTTTTATTTCTTATTTTTGAAAGGCCATTTTTTGCAGTGCAGAACAGGCTGTGGAATTGGTTCTGGACTGTTGGCCTTTAGGAGGCGCTCTAGAGTAACGGCCTCCTCCACTGCTGCTGCGTCAGCCTCAGGCGTGATAGCCCCCTCCCAAAAAATATCAAGGCGGTCCCCCTTTTCCAAAGGTTCATAGATACACTGGAGCATGGCTAAGAAAGACTGAACTCCGAAGGCATGGGTGCTCGGCTCAGATTAGGGAATCCACCCACTGGTGTGCTCATCCAGAAATCAGCGTGATCATGAAGCTCACCCAGATCGGTTCTGGTGGCTTGGGTTCTTCGAGGTCCGAGTAGAAAATACTGCCCTGTAGGCTGAATCCCCCACGAGGATATATTCCATCGTATAGTGCTGGGGCTTCAATCCCAATATGCTGCCGGAAATAAAACGCGAGGGGCTTCGATATGGAGACCCGGAGGCGGTGTGGAATGGTGTACTAGAATACCTCTGCCACATCCATTGTTGGACGAAGTATTCGGTCAGGTACGAGGTAGGCGGATGTATGTGCAGAAGTATATATTTATTTATAGTGATGGAGATTCTATACAAACGTGAAAACACACACAGGCAAACAATCCAAATCGGCAGGCTAAATCCAAAACGTTAATCAGGCAAAGGGTCGGGCGAGACAAAAACAGAATATCAAAGGCGGACCGAAAAACGAGAATGAGGAACAGGCACAGGAAATCAGAAACAGGAAACAAGACTCAGTAATGCGTACTGACACAGCGTCATACTTTGCAGTGATACTGCATCTGAACAGTCCTTAAATACGTGCACATCTAGCTCCTTAATTAAGTTCAAATGTGCGTTGTTAACGGCAGGGGCGCAGATACGTTTTTTGAACTGGGGGGGACAAAGCTGCCAGCAAACCAACCCCAACCCCACCCCCAACATGTGTTGTGCGAGGAATATACTCTGATGCCCTCAGGGCGGCGACATTACTCAGCTAAGACAAAAAAAACCATCACTCCTTCATCCCTGCAACCATTAGCTTAGGCCTACTAATAAATAAAGAGTAGGAATAGAGCACACCTGTGATGTCTGGTGCTCTCATGTGCTATTTACCACTGACACAACAGGATGTCATGTGGGTTGAATATGTATGTGTGTGTGTGTGTGTGTGTTCTGGATGACTGCTGACTGTTTTGTCTACCCTTTGTGTTTATCTATAGCATCTAGGTCTGTGTATCCTATGTATTGAGACTTGGACTGTCAAACTTAATTACCCATCATTGAAAGAAATAAAGCTTATTGATTCTGATACTGATTCCAATCACTCCCCAAGCATGCCATATGCCGTATGCAACAACTGTTTTATTTAAACATTAACTGACTTTCAGCACACTGATTCTTTAAGAAAACAGAAAGAGCAGGGTGTAAAAAAAAAAACACAAAATGTCATTAAAAGTCACTTCTTACTTGATGTGCCTTACAAACACATAAACAGCATAGCCTATATATATATACATGAATAAAATTGTAAATAAGTAGTCTACATGAGGCGGCACGGTGGTGTAGTGGTTAGCGCTGTCGCCTCACAGCAAGAAGGTCCTGGGTTCGAGCCCCGGGGCCGGCGAGGGCCTTTCTGTGCGGAGTTTGCATGTTCTCCCCGTGTCCGCGTGGGTTTCCTCCGGGTGCTCCGGTTTCCCCCACAGTCCAAAGACATGCAGGTTAGGTTAACTGGTGACTCTAAATTGACCGTAGGTGTGAATGTGAGTGTGAATGGTTGTCTGTGTCTATGTGTCAGCCCTGTGATGACCTGGCGACTTGTCCAGGGTGTACCCCGCCTTTCGCCCATAGTCAGCTGGGATAGGCTCCAGCTTGCCTGCGACCCTGTAGAAGGATAAAGCGGCTAGAGATAATGAGATGAGAATGAGATAGTCTACATGAGTTTTCGATAAATGGCCTCAAATGCAGAAACAGATTATGTGAAGGATCCAAAAACCTCTCTCCTCCGATCCTTGCCCTGAATATACTGTTGGGCGATGTCTCTCCTATTGAGGTTTTTCACCTGATGTCACAGGGTCACGTGACGCTCCGGTGTCCGCCATTTTGAAGGTCAAGCTACATACTAACGCTGCAGACAGAGAGGGAGAACCAGCTTGAAAAAAAAAACGTTACAGATACCGGATCCAGTGTAAATAGCTGCCGGAGCACGCTCCGGCTTGCTCCTGGAGCGCGCTGCTTAATTTGAGGGGGAGCAAGCCGGAGCGCGCTCCGGCAACTATTTCCACTGGATCCGGTGTAAATAGCTGCCGGATCATAATTACAGTAAACTAGTAAATACAGTAAAGGAAAAACTTGAGACTGAAAGGTTTTAACAGTCATCCAAATGACTGAACGTAAACATTGCTACAGTAACATACTAGCTATGTTGTTGACATTAGCTAGTGCTAACAGCTAGCTGCTACAACACAGACACCGACCCTAATAATACAGTTCTTGGTCATTGCCTGGTAACAGCAAATTTATAACGGGCCATGTCTCAACAGACTAAGAAGTTATTTCAATGACATTTAATAACATTTTGTTTATCCTGAGGACCGAAAGTAAATGAAAATGTGAACAAACCTTAGCTGTAATAAGATGGCGACCACCGGCTCCAGGGACGACCCGCTGATGTAGGCATGTTACCCAGCCTGACACAAAATATTTGTAGGCATCCAAACTCTTATACGCTTTCAGATCAATACCTGTGTATGGCGATGGGTTTTTAACGACATAGGTATACAGATCATGTGGGCCGAAGTCAGGTAAAGACGAGGGCTTCGTGTACTTCCGTACGTCAGTGAACAATCCTGGTGGAAGCAGGTAAACGTCGTTCTCTAAGCCTGCTAACCTCAATTTTTGCAAATACCTCTCCCTCTGCTCGCCCTGTAAATGCCCTATGTCGCTGGATAGTAAAGGTGTTTTCTGCATCTCGCTCCTTTTTCTTTTATGTCTTTCATTTGTCGCCTTCCTCGCATTCAAACTGATTCGTGCCGTGACGTCCAAAATGGCAGCCTCACATGACTTGGTCACGTGGGTGAAAAACCTCAATTCAGATTGTCCAGCCTCTCTTGGTGGATGTGGCACACTGCCACTCCATTCAGCCTTTTTTGGGTCATGGTGGACCGCAACCATGTTTTAAGCCTCCGCAAGCCACTGAAACTTCATTCTGCCTCTGCAGATGATGCGGACACTACCATTAACAATCTGACAAGTGTTTCAACTTGCTCAAAAAGGGCACGAACTTCAACAGGCATTGCTTTTAAGGTCTGTGCAGCATCTGCAGTGGTTTTGAAGGTGAGCGGCAGTCAGTCAACAACTCTTTGCAAAGTTTCCTTATGAAACAATATGCTCGCTGAAATTATGGCAGGGAACGCCAGATTAAACATTAAAACTGCCTTCTGAGCACTGTATCTACAGGCTGCCACCGAAAGAAGGAGGCTACCAGAAAGGCATCTCTACTCCGTACGATTTTACTTTCACTACGACATTACTTTGAACAGACTATCAAAAAATTGCAAGGTGATATGATAAAGTAAGGCACAGTTTACTTACAGTCGTTGTTTTTTGAAAAAACGATGCAATCGTTTTTTGCCTTTTCGGTTTGGCACCCTTCATCATGCCGTGTTGGGGTCCTGAACTAGGAGCTGTCCCCGATATGCCTGTCAAACTTGTTGTTAGTAACCATAGCAACCAAGCTCGAGCTCGCAACCTCTGCAGTCTGCGCAGCTCAACCAACCGAATATCAGTCTTTGTTTTGTTTTATGTGAGTTGTTGCAACTATGTATGTACTGCTGTGCACCTCAATAAACCGAATGGTAATTAGTCTTTTGATTTTTCCGTGAGGTTTGCCTTATGCAAAGAAAGACAGCATAGACGTTTTTTCCTCCCTATAAGTGGGGGGGACCGAACGAGGTGAATTTAAATCTGGGTGGGACGAATCCCACCCGTCCCCCCCTCTATCTGCGCCCGTGGTTAACGGTGCGCATGCTGGAGTCCGCTCGACACACCTTCAGGTGCACGCGCCACAGCATGCAGGACTGACACGAGTTCTCTAAAAATGACATTTATCCCCTACACAGTGTCTTTAAAGCTTACCTTTCCAAGCATCACTAAAATTATAAGAATAATCTAAAAATTAGATTTTCTTCTACACATGCAGACTATCAGCGATTCCATGGCACACATGACAATAAATGACAAAATCTTCACAGTGAAACACAATTCAGCGAGATGTCTGATTAGGTCATGTGATGTGATGGGGTTGATAAGTAATGTACATTACCAGTCAAAAGTTTAGACACCCCTACTCTACTCATTCATAGATTTTTCTGTATTTTGATTATTTTCTTCATTGTCGGACAAAACTGAAGACATCAAAAGTACGAAATAACATATGGAGCGTATATGGAATGATGCGGTAAACAAAAACGTATGAAAAAACAAAAATACAACACATGTTTCACATTTTAGATTCTTCAAAGTATCCACCGTTTACCTTGATGACACTTTACACACATGAGGTAGTCACCTGGAATGGTTTTCAATTAACAGGTGTGCCTCGTCAAAAGGTAATTAGTGGACGAGTTTCTTGCCTTCTTAATACGTTTGAGGTCAAACAGTAATTATTATATCCACGTCCACTGGATATGAGCAATCGTGTGCTCTGATTGGCTACTTGGCTATCAGCTCGTATACTGTGAGTAGAGAAAAACAAAAATGGCGGAGCGTTTCGCTGAACCGAGGACGAAATGAAAACTCTACTCGAAAACCCCAAAAATACAAAAAAAAACCCAAACAAAATACGGAATGAAAGTATTTGATGGTAAGAATGTATTATTATTATTATTATTATTATTATTATTATTATTATTATAGCGTTTTTCACAAATTGCTACTGTCATTTCGCTGGTTTGTTTACATTCTTCATCTTAAAGCATTAAAATTTGTTGAATTATTTAGACCGGTTCAAACGTCTGAAGCTGTCCTATACTTCGGCACAACAGCAAGACGGCACTTTCTACGAAAAGAAACAACACTACATTCAATTCGTGCAGCCATCGATGCACAGTGTTTCTAAAGGGGTGTTCACACAGCAACTTTTACTCCAGTGTAGCACCGGGGCTGCCCCGGTAGAGCGTTCACACGCAGTGGCGATCCTAGAGTGATTTACTCCCCGGGCGAAACCCCCTGCTGGCGCCCTCCGCCCGTCTTGTTTTTTTTTTTTCGGGGTTTTTTTGGGGACCGTTTTTTTTTTTTCGCGCCCGCGCTCGTGCCCCCCCCCCCCGCGTTGGGCTCTGTATTAGCCAACAGAATGTTAACAGCTTTACAGTACATGGTCGTTTAAACATTTCTCGTCGTGTGTTGTACGTCACGGACACGGCCCGTTATAAATTTGCTGTTACCAGAGTGGCAATGATCAAGTCGTAATGTATTACTTAAGACTCTGTGTAATGTCATAGTAGTGTAGTACTATGGTAGTAAAGTCTTTCTGATGACTAGTACAACGTTCCGCTGGCGGGATTGTGCATATTATGGGGCTACGACAAGTTAGGCACACACACACACTGATGACGTCACCTGCGCAACTTTGGTATTGGGCTTCCCCATCCAAAATGTTCCCCGCCCGTCTTGTTTTTTTTTTTCGGGGTTTTTTTTTGGGGGACCTTTTTTTTTTTTGGGACCGTTTTTTTTTTTCACGCCCGCGCTCATGCCGCCCCCCCCGCGATGCCGCCCTGGGCAGCTGCCCGGTCGGACCGCCCCCAGGACCGCCCCTGTTCACACGGTACAAAGTTATACTGGTGTAGCCCCTGAAAGCTGCTTAAACCGGTGCAAATCTAACCCTGCTCGGGAGGTGGTTTAAGAAATGTACTCCGGAGTAAATGCTAGTTTGCGGGGCAGCACCGATATAAAATGGGACGTCTGAACGCTACAGGGGTAGACTCGCTACGCGTGAGGAGAGTTGATTACATACGGGCATTGCATAATTTGCATCCTGGCATTATGCGCTTCCAAAATGGCGAATATCAAGAACAACAGAACTGCGTGTCTTCCAGTGTTGCCAGATTGGGCGGTTTTAAGTGCATTTTGGCGGATTTGAACATATTTTGGGCTGGAAAACGTCAGCAGTATCTGGCAACACTGGTGTCTTCATCCACGTTGTTTTCCTGGCGCTTGGTGATGCCATGACAACCGGGAAAAGGAAATACATTTTCACGCATTCGCATATTTCATTTCCGCATTATTACTATCGTATAGCACGGTCGCAAAAACTGCCGTGTGAGCGCAAGTGGGGCTGCACCGGTGCTAACACGCTTCTCTCTAGTAAGCAGGTTTGTGACGTGTGAACGCTCCACAAAATTTACACCGGTGTAAGATATATCGCAACAAAATACATCGGTGCAGCATCGATGCAAATATGTGCTGTGTGAACACCCCTTCAATCCAGTGAATGTGGATATAATAAACAGTCGTTCCACTCAGTCTCGTCGTACATGGCTTATAGCCAACTCGACGCTAAACGCCTCAGCTATCAGCACATGTATGACCCGATTTCGTGGAATAACTGTTAAATTGATAAATAATAACAATGCAGTAAATAGCCCTATTCAACAACTGTAGTAATCCATATTATATCAAGAACCGTTCAACGAATTATAGAGAAATGACATCCATCATTAATTTAAGGCATGAAGTGACTTTTAATGAATACAAATAAACAAAACATGGAATTTGAAGATGTGTCCAAATATTTGACTTGTACTGTAGATTCGTTGTCAGCGCTGTCAAAAAGTTTATTTTTACCCTCAGCTGTGGTGTGTTTATTATGCTAACATTTGTACAGTTCTGTGGTAGTTGAGTCGTGTGTTGCTCGAACCAGTTTTGCATACGTTTATAGTTATAATACCAGCTGATACGGTTTCATCAGGAGTTAAGTCTGGTTTTTTTTTTTTTTAGCTGTTTCATATTTTTGTGTCGAACTGACTGACAGTATTAAATCCCGTTTACTGTGAGGTTTAGGGTTTCTTGATTGCATACGTGTATTTCCCAGGTTATCGCTATTGTGATGGACCTTCTCACAGATCTACAGATCCTACAAGATCTGCTGGACGCGGCTTCCAGGCGTAGTGTTGCTGTCTACATTATACTGGACAGTAAGGGAGTGCCGCACTTCCTCGACATGTGCAGCAGATTGAAGCCAGGCCCTCAGCATCTCCAGGTGAGCAGGAAAGGCACATACAGAAGGATATGTTTTAATCCGAAATCTGTTGCTTAACACTGAACATGTCAAACTGATTTCGGGTGTTCTATGTAAGTTCTAAAACGTTTGCGGGCATGCTGTTTTCGGAAAATCATCAGTAATAGGATGGCGTGATTTATTTAAGCAGAGTTACTGTTACCACCTCGAAGTGGATTATTTTCCTGTCAAAGCAAATTGATTAAGAAAATAAACCATTCTGCCTTTACAGACTATCCGTATCCGCATGCTGAGAGGTTTAGGACTCGACCTGTCGTTTGGGAGGATCCCTGGGAGTTTGAACGACAAATACATGATTATAGATGGAGACAAAGTGATGTTTGGATCTTACAGGTGAGTAAACTTGTTCTGTTTGTGTTGAACCCTTACAAGCCTGAGCTGGGAATGAGTCCAGCAAACAAAAATATCCTGTTAACAGTGGCGTTATGATCACATGATGGCCTAAAGACAGATAACACATGGAAATTGAGCTGTAGTCTATAATTAATCGTCCACCTGCAAGGTGAAGCAACAAGCCGGTCATCCCATGACGTTGTTTCTACTGAGGAGGAAATATCTGGAAGAAGTGCACTTAGACTACGTTCAGACTGCACCCTGAAACGACCCATATCCGATTTTTTTGCCCATATGCGACCTGTATCCGATTTGTTATTGACAATCTGAACGACACAGATCCGATTTTTGCACATGCGACCCAGGCCGCTTGGATATGTGGTCCTAATTCCGATGCATATCCGTTATTTTCACATGCGACTGCAGTCTGACCGGACAGGTCGCATTCATGCGACCTACACGTCATCAGCAAGAGACAAACGTCACTATTCTGCGTTGGCTAATCCCGTCTCTTTGGTGGAAAACAACAACATTTGTACAGTTTTCAGAATTTAAATAGACTTTTATAGAATTGATCAAGCTAATGGTGGATTTGGTCGGGACCTGGATGTTGATCTGTTAGCCTGATTAAATAAAACAGTTTCTATAACTGATTTATAACTTAAACCATCCTGTATTACAAGATTATAAGATTGTTCTGGAAATTTCCAGTAATTTGATACCTTCGGTCTTATTACTCTGCTGCCCACATTAATCAGATTATTGTGTGAGTTCCGCCGCCGCCACAAAAACCACATCGCCAGGTCTCGCCTCATCTCCATCGCAAACTGCACTGGTGTTTCTGCACCTTGAGCCAGCGCTGAGAGAAGTTGCAGAATTCAGCTGGCTATAAACAATCTAAATAAATATTTATAAAAATGTAGAAAAAGTTTATTAATATGACGAAATAAATATGTGCAAATTATTAAGCCTGAATTAAGAGTTTGGTAATACAGCGGCCGTATCCCAAATGACTGCCTACTGAAGCTCGAGTGCACTATATAGAGTTTAAAAATCCATTACTTCCTAGTAACACGTAGTGCACTTATATAGAAATTAGAGAGACATTTAGGAGTCAACCCTCGTTACCAGGCTACACGTTTTCATTTCAGTTCAGAAACAAAAACACACACGAGACCTCACACTTTAACACTAACCAGATAATTAAACAAACAAACAAAAAAAAGAAATCATTAAACTTGAAGAGTGCGCTTTTTTTTTTGTTTATGTATTACGTAGATGTGCTTATTACGTGTCAATTTGCGCATGCGGGACACTTTTGGGTCGTTTTCCGTTCATATTGGAGATCGCATACAAGTCTCATATAATTGGTAATGTGAACGGCCTAACAAAAAAATCGGATTTCACAACAAATCGGATATGGGTCGTTTCAGGTTGCAGTCTGAACGTAGTGTTAGATGGTCAAGTTCTACCATATTATTGATTGACCACAACCACACAGCAGAATAACTGCTGGACAGAAAACACAATCTACCCAAAAACTTGTGCATTTACACTCATACTGAGCTCACCAAATTTTGGTTTATATTTACTGTAATGCTGGGTCGTGTTTCAACTAGGTGTGGGATATCATTATTTTTGAGGTTTATAATATTAATAGCTGTCAAAGCATCCAAATTCTCCATGTTATTACTCAATACTAAAGCATGTTATTGAGTAAATATTATGAATTACACTCACCGGCCGCTTTATTACGAACACCCATCCACTTGCTGTTTTCTGCAGTTCTCTAATCAGCCAATCCCTGGACAGCAGCACAATGCATGAACACTTCAAACATCAGAATGACAAAAATGATCGTGATCTCAAATGCCCCTTTTCCACCAAAGCAGTTCCAGGGCTGGTTCGGGGCCAGTGCTTAGTTTGGAACCGGGTTTTCTGTTTCCACTGACAAAGAACTGGCTCTGGGGCCAGAAAAAACGGTTCCAGGCTAGCACCAACTCTCTGCTGGGCCAGAGGAAAGAACCGCTTACGTCAGCAGGGGGGCGGAGTTGTTAAGACCAACAACAATAACAAGACCGCGAAAGGTCGCCATTTTTAAGCGACGAGAAGCAGCAGCTGTACAAACGCGAAGTCATCCATTATTATTATTGTTGTTGTTGCTGCTGCTGCTTCTTCCGTGTTGTTTTTGCTTCGATATTCGCGCCAAAGTTTATGCAAACATAGTGACGTAACTGGCGTATACAGCGACGTAACTGACGTATACAGCGACGTAATGACGTGGCTTCCCTTAGCACCGCGAGCTATGGAAAAGCAAACTGGTTCTCAGCTGGCTCGCAAGTTGAACGAGTTGTGAACCAGCACTGACCCCGAACCAGCCCTGGAACTGATTTGGTGGAAAAAGTGTGACTTTCACCATGGCATGGGTGTTGGTGCCACTTGAGTATTTCAGAAACTGCTGATCTCCTGGGGTTTTCACACACAACACTCTTTAGAGTTTGCACAGAATGGTGCGAAAAACAAACAAAAAAAAACACTGAGCGAACGAGCGACAGTTCTATGGGTGGAAACAAACGCCTCGTTGATAAGAGCGGTCAGAGGAAAATAGCCAGATTGGTTTGAGCTTTTTTGGCCAGGAAGGATATAGCAACTCATAGCAACTCTTTACAAACGTGGTGAGCAGAAAAGCATCTCAGCATGCAATTGCAGACGACTACATTGCGTTCCACTCCTGCCAGCCAAGAACAGGAATCTTAGAATCAAGAACAAGTTCCTATTAACGTGGCCGGTGAGTGTATTCGATTATGAAATAACACAAGCAGAGCACAGAGGTCTTCAATCTTCGCCACATTGGGCTGATCTACCTGCAGGTTTTCATTCCAGCCAAGCAGGAGCCATACCTGATTCCACTTGTTTCATCAGTTCAGCATGGTCTCTAATCAGCTATGAAGTGCACCTCCTCTGAGGCCGGAGTGAAACTGACCCTTTGCGGATACGATTGAGGATCCCTGCTGTCGCATTTACATATTAAATCGAAGTCTGAGTACCACAAGATGTCCTGAAATATGTATATGCTATGTCGCATGCACAAGTGTCTCCTGGAAATAGAAACCTCGAAGTAGTCTAAATCAAGACACGTAATTACTTTCACAACAGTAATTACTCCAGTTAAGGTCCTAGCATGGTGTTACACGTTGTTAGTCATGTGTATAAATATATTTCCAGGCTGCTTTCCCTGCTTTTAATCTTCTCAGAAACCTACTAATTATTATTCAAGAGCTGAATGAGGTGTGTTGCAGCAACATTAACTTTGACTGAGAAACAAAGATAGGCTGCTGAGACTGATTATAGCTGCTGGAAAGGAAGAGACTAAGTCGTTTTGCAGGCGTTCCTCAACGTTATATGCAATCATTGACAAATTGCTGTGATATAATAGGAATAAAATACTTCAGGATGCGCTGTTATTGGGAAATTATCCACTTTGGATACTCATCACACCATCATTGACTCTATTACAATGCTGTGTTACATTACATTAATGGCATTTAGTGGACACGCTTATCCAGAGCGACATACAACATACCCTGGGGAGCAGTTAGGGGTTAGGCGCCTTGCTCAAGGGCACTTCAGCCATTCTTGGTAGTCCAGGGAATCAAACCAGTGACCTTGTCGTCCCAAAGCTAACCATTAGGCCATTGTTAAAGAATTAAAACCAATGCAACTGAACACTTGTTACGAAATACTGTAATAAACACAACTTGATGGTTGTTTTTTCCCGCCTCCTGTGTTGTCCAGCTTCTCATGGAGTTCATCACGTATGGACCGAAACATAATCACCATCATGTCAGGACAGATTGTTGACTTCTTTGACCGGGACTTCAGGGAGCTTTATGCCATGTCACGCGAGCTCAACCTCTTCAAGGAGTTCAGCATCAGTAAACAGAATACAACAGCATCAACCCGGGCGACTATAACGACACGGCCTGCGCTGCCCGCCACCTCCCGCTTCAATGTGAGTCTGGGAGACAAGGGGACTCTGAAAGTGCCCGCTCACAAATACCACAACCCCAAATACCTCTTAGCGCTTGGCAACCTTCCTGAAGACATCAGCACTCCACAGGCTCTGCTCAGTAAAATGGAGGAATCGATCGAAAAGTTTGCAGCAGAGGGAAATCCAGTGGAAGAAGACGAGATATTGGAATCGCAGGCCCCACCTTTGTCTCCGAAGGGGGGAAAAAGGAACGGATTGTCTCGGATGTCTTTGAAGAAAAGATTACCTGACATGCAAAGCTTGAAACAAAAAACAGCTAGTAAGAAGAAGGAGGGGAAAGCGGGTGAGGGAGATCCTGGTCCCTCTACGACGACAAATCTGACACCAGCCACCAGTACGATTGGAGACATTACAGAGAGCCCAGAGAACCCTACTGCTGAAACAAAGAGTAAAAAGAAGGCCAGTAAAAAGGCCAGTAAAAAGAGCAAGTCACCAAAAAGTGAAGATCAGGGTATGTATAATCATTGTCGATGTCCTATACTTTCTTTCAGTCTGGACTTTGGCGAAATCATGACACGGAGAAAGTATTCATGTCTCCCATTTAATTGAATCCCATCCATTTTCCAAAATGAAATAAAATTGGCATATGATCCAATCAAAGCAATTAAAGTGATAGTTTTGTGGGGGGGAAAGGGAGAAATATTTCGACTTGTCATAAATCAACCATGTCATGACTTTGCTTGTTTGGTCTTTGGTGAATGTTGCTAACACAGACGTTTTCTGCTGGCAGGTTAGCAAACTGCAGGTCACCTCGAAAAACACTGTCTGCATAATTAATGTTTTAAAGCA
This sequence comes from Neoarius graeffei, assembly GCF_027579695.1. Lineage (NCBI taxonomy): Eukaryota > Metazoa > Chordata > Actinopteri > Siluriformes > Ariidae > Neoarius > Neoarius graeffei. The sequence continues at coordinate 11,488,201 of NC_083572.1, forward strand.
TTTTATCCATTTTGTTTTAGTGGAGCTCCTGCAGCGCCCCAGAGGCATAGTGTGTGGATACATAAAGAAACCCATCGAGTTAGTTTCTGATGGTTTCGGTCCTGTGCGTGCCTGCCACCATACCAGTGTTAGTAATTATCAGTCCTAAACACCGCCTAGTGGCCAGTGTTAGTAATTGCCAGTCCTAAACACTGCCTTGTGGCCACTGTTAATTACCAGTCCTAAACACCACCTAGTGGCCAGTGTTAGTAATTACCAGTCCTAAACACCACCTAGTGGCCAGTGTTAGTAATTACTAGTCATACACACCACCTAGTGGCCAGTGTTAGTAATTACCAGTCCTAAACACCACCTAGTGGCCAGTGTTAGTAATTACTAGTCATACACACCGCCTAGTGGCCAGTTTTAGTAATTACCAGTCATACACACCACCTAGTGGCCAGTGTTAGTAATTACCAGTCCTAAACACCACCTAGTGGCCAGTGTTAGTAATTACTAGTCATACACACCGCCTAGTGGCCAGTTTTAGTAATTACCAGTCATACACACCACCTAGTGGCCAGTGTTAGTAATTACCAGTCCTAAACACCACCTAGTGGCCAGTGTTAGTAATTACTAGTCATACACACCGCCTAGTGGCCAGTTTTAGTAATTACCAGTCATATACACCACCTAGTGGCCAGTGTTAGTAATTACCAGTCCTAAACACTGCCTTGTGGCCAGTGTTTGTTAGTCTGGCTAACGCGACTTCAGAGCTCTCCGAGCTATTGGTCTGGCCAAGATATTAAGCCCAACCGTTTCCCAGAGCCCGTGGTTGACCCGCCTCCCTGAAATGCCTCAGTTTGCTACTGGTCGAAGCCAGAAAAGGCTGTGACGAAGATTAAACCAATCACATCACTCTTTCCTCTGACGTATGCGACGCGACGGGGCTAACTGGTAGATTAAACTCTTACCGAAGCCGGTCGGGAGCAAGGCGAAAACGTCCTTCCTTTCAATAAATACCTCCAGGGCTGCTCTTTGCTCCGTTTTCAATGAAAACTTCCCGTTGAATGCTTTCAATACAGCACCTATGCGTAATAGATGCGGAAGCGTGAATGAAGCGCTTCCGGCATAGATTCTGTAAACAATCTATGGCTTCCGGTCGCAGTTCTACTACGTCACTGCCTTGAACACGCCTCTACCCAGGGCCGTTGGAGATGCTCAAAGTTGATTGGTTCCCGATTTTTCGGGAGCTTGGAAGAGCTGTAGATAGCTTGCCTGGCCAGACTAAGCTCGCAACAGGCCCTCGTGTTGCGTCACGCTTAGGATGGGCGGGCCCAGGCTAAGTGTTCGTAATTACCAGTCCTAAACACCACCTAGTGGCCAGTGTTAGTAATTACCAGTCATACACACCGCCTAGTGGCCAGTGTTAGTAATTACCAGTCATACACACCACCTAGTGGCCAGTTTTAATAATTACCAGTCATACACACCACCTCGTGGCCAGTGTTCATAATTACCAGTCATACACACCACCTCGTGGCCAGTGTTAGTAATTACCAGACAAACACACCACCTAGTGGCCAGTTTTAATAATTACCAGTCATACACACCACCTCGTGGCCAGTGTTCATAATTACCAGTCCTAAACACCACCTAATGGCCAATGTTAGTAATTACCAGGCAAACACACCACCTAGTGGCCAGTGTTAGTAATTACCAGTCGTTCACACCACTTAGTGGCCAGTGTTAGTAATTACCAGTCGTTCACACTGCCAAGTGGCCAGTGTCAGCCGGTAAAGAAATAAAACAAAAGAGGCTGGCTGTGATCTAAGAAAATTCTGCAACCTAGAAACAGATGGGAGCTCTGCTTTTAGGCAGTGGCTCAATCTATATATTACAGATAACAATGTCATACACTGTCAGAAACAACTTTCCAGAGTCTCTTTTAGCATGACGCTAAACTTCCCTTAGCCTTGTACCTTCGATGCAAACCCGAAGAAGCAAATTTCAGTCACCAAACATATCATAGCCAGTCAAGGAGAAAATTGTGTACATGTAATTTCTGGCTAAACTTTAAGTCCAACAGTGGCTCTCTGACAGCAAATATTCAAACTCAGTACTGTTCAGTCATTAGTATGTAGCATCTATTAGCATCCAAACACTACTAATGTTTATACAACTTTTTTGTCCTCCTTAAAGCCTCACTATAACTTTTCTCTCTTTTTTAGGTTCAGAAAGCCATAAAGACAAGAAGAAGAGTTGTGAAATCTCCTGAAGACTTGAATAAAACAAATACACTTGAAAAAGAAAAGAAAAACTTTCCAAGTTTCCCCTCACTCCAAGAGGCTCATCTCATCTCATTATCTCTAGCCACTTTATTCTGCTCTACAGGGTCGTAGGCAAGCTGGAGCCTATCCCAGCTGACTACGGGCGAAAGGCAGGGTACACCCTGGACAAGTCGCCAGGTCATCACAGGGCACTCCAAGAGGCTAATCAGCCTAATATTTGCTTGTTTCATTTTGCAGACTAATTTAGGAAATGAGTCTCTCCTGATATCTTTGTTGTAAATACATTCCCAAATTTAATTTCGAGGTAAAGTAGAGAATAGGATTTTATTATCCACTGATCAGCCATACCATTAAAACAACTGCAGGTGAAGTGAATAACATTGATTATCTCATTACAATGGCACCTGTCAAGGGGTAGGATATATTAGGCAGCAAGAAGAGAACAGTCAGTTCTTGAAGTTGATGTGTTGGAAGCAGGAAAAATGGGCAAACTTAAGGCTCTGAGCAGCTTTGACAAGGGCCAAATTGTGATGGTGAGATGGCTGGGTCTGAGCATCTCCAAAATGGCACATCTTCTGGCGTATTCCCAGTCTGCAGTGGTTAGTGCCTACCAAAAGTGGTCCAAGGAAGGACAACCGGTGAACCAGAGAAAGGGTCATGGGTGTTGAAGGCTCATTGATTCGGATGGGGCACGAAGGCTAGCCCATATGGTCCAATCCCACAGAAGAGCTACTGTAGCACAAACTGCAGAAAAAGTTAATGCTGTTTTGTTCACTCAGAGGAATGAAATATGAGCCCGCATAAACACCCACGATTTGTGAGCTTTGGTATCTGATAAGGGAGAGTCAGGCAATCGAGCCCTTCCTCCCAGAGAGCACATACACTTTTGCTATATTCTTGTCAAACAAGCACGAAGTCAAGTAGTCATGTTCATGTGGGTATGTTCATGCCGTCCCAGCAAACATGCCCACACTGGTGTTTTACAGGTAAGCTATAGGTAGTGTGGGTCAGGGCAAACGCACAAAAGGGGAACTGAAGTCATTTTTAAACTTGCTTTATTTCTGAATTAACGTTATTCAGTGACAGTTTCGGTTTTATTAACCTTATATCGTGACTCGTATTGGCATATTATATTACACTTATAAGCCTTTTCGGTTTTTAGCCATGTTGAATGTAGTTAGTTTGGTCCACAGCAGGCGTCGCTTATCCACGAGACTTGTGCGAGACTTCAAACGTGAAGTGTCAGCGCTGCCATTTTGAAAACTGTTTACATAGCGGCCAGATCGCCATATAATTCCGATTTAGATTAATTTCGAGATTCGCCAGCTTCATCAGCGATGGAGATTATTCCATACGACTTCCAACCAGCGTGGAGTAAAGAAGAGTTGGAAAGACGGCAGGATAAGGACGAGTCCGTCGCGCTGGTTTGTGCGTCATTACTGTCGCACAATTAAAACGTGCCAGATCAGGCGGCTGGTGGGCTTTCAAAATAATACATACATGCATGTATTTTTGTGATAAATACATATTATACCGAGCGCATTTCCCACATAATCCTCACTAAGGTTTCTGACAGCACTACAAAATGGCGTCCTGACTATATAGTGAGTAGGGAGCGATTTCAGACACAGGGAAAACTTCCGGCTTGATTACAATGTCTTTTGACAATGTTGGCAGATTATGGTCACTTTGATTTCCGCTGTATGTTTTACTTCCATCCTACGATGTTTCGCACAGGTCTCAGCGAATCTTGTTTACGGCCATTGCTTTGACATATGGACTGATATATTACAGAGCATATTTCAAACACTCATAACTTGCTATAGCAGTGACAAAATAGCTGTCAGAAATGCGTTCCTACTTTTTATAAAATGCAATAAATAGAATTTTGATAATAAAAAATTTGCCTTCAGGTCCCCTTAAAGTCCCACACATGGGCACACCCACAAAAATCCCACGTGGGACCACTGTGGTCTCGCCTGCATCAGGTTACTGAGGGTTTGCACACTGATACAACATTGACCTCATAGCACTTGCCTGCACTGGCATGTTTTCTGGCATCTCTTCTAAATAACAAGCACAATATAACAGAAATGTTGTCTTTGCCTTGAACTCGGCCTTTCGTTAATTTTACCAAGTATCATCACTTGACATAACTTTCACTAATAGGCTGTGTAAATCTACAGTCTGGACTGGAAAAAAACAAGCCCTTCATACCTTTCGTTGTATTTTTTTTTAAACTTAGGACTGTTCATTGTGCTATTGTTTTTATTTCCATAAAAGTAAAAAATAATCCACTTCAGCGTATTTGTTCACACCAATGAAGAAAGGCAAAAGCACCAGAGTTGCCATATGAAATGAAAAAGCAGATATTACACAGGCGGCACGGTGGTGTAGTGGTTAGCGCTGTCGCCTCACAGCAAGAAGGTCCGGGTTTGAGCCCCGTGGCCGACAAGGGCCTTTCTGTGCGGAGTTTGCATGTTCTCCCCGTGTCCGTGTGGGTTTCCTCCGGGTGCTCCGGTTTCCCCCAAAGACATGCAGGTTAGGTTAACTGGTGACTCTAAATTGAGCGTAGGTGTGAATGTGAGTGTGAATGGTTGTCTGTGTCTATGTGTCAGCCCTGTGATGACCTGGTGACTTGTCCAGGGTGTACCCCGCCTTTCGCCCGTAGTCAGCTGGGATAGGCTCCAGCTTGCTTGCGACCCTGTAGAACAGGATAAAGCGGCTAGAGACGATGAGATGAGATGAGATATTACACACCAAATATATCTCAGCTAGGTGACTGCATTTGGAGTGAGGGACGAATAGTAGTAATAAAATGCTATGGAGTCTTTTTTTTTTTCCTCCAGTCTCAGGGACGGGAAGACTTTAGCTTCAGTGTTGGGTTAAACATACAAACTTAGATTTCTCGTTTGAAAATATTTTATATCAGAACTGTGATAGAAACACATGACATGTTGGAAACAGATTTGAAGTAATTTGTTTGGTGCGATGTTGAAAACAGTGTTGCTACTGTGGAAACAATATAGAGCTGCACTGCCATCTAGTGGTTACTTTATGTCTGTGCATATATGTTAGGTATGTGTCTGTCTGTCTGTCTGTCTGTCTGTGTACAAAAATATATGACAGTCACTGAACATGAGCGTCTTACTTCCTCCTGTTGAGTTGCATTTACTGGGGTGTACGTGTGTGTCCAGGGTGTGTTGCAAAGCCTCTAACCACAGAAGGGAACGGCAATTCAGGGAAGTGTAAAGAACATATTCTGCAACAGCTCTTTAACAGGAAGCAGAGAAAAACAGGAAATAGGGCCCAGTGAGGTAAAACAGCACCCGAGCTAAACCACAAAACACATGATCATGATAGCTGGAGCTGGGTGGTTGCTATGAATGACTGATGTAAAAACAGTCATCGTAATAGTGAAAGATAAGACTGAAGGAAGTGGACTTCGATGAGCCTTAAAGCTCTATAAATGTTTGGCCACTTTAAATCTTCCTTTTTTTTGTACATTAAATTGAAGAAAACTAGCATCCATACGAATGGCAGGAGACATTCTGATGATTTACTATAATTTGACTATAATTTGAGTCACAGGGTTGCACTTTTAAAGGGATCTCCCCTTTCAATCAGTCACAACTTTTCACTCATTAAAGCTCTAGTAGAGCCAAAATGACAAACGACAAAATGATGTTCACACAAGTGTAGTTTTCAGCTGAAGCTAAAAGCCTATGGTCGCTATTTACTTAACCATTAAGCAAAGCTAGCAGATTAGCTAGCAATTTAGCTAGCAATGTACCTACAGTGGTGCTTGAAAGTTTGTGAACCCTTTAGAATTTTCTATGTGACCTAAAACGTCATCAGATCTTCACACAAGTCCTACAAGTAGATAAAGAGAACCCAGTTAAACAAATGAGACAAAAATATTATACTTGGTCATTTATTTATTGAGGAAAATAATCCAATATTACATATCTGTGAGTGGCAAAAGTATGTGAATCTCTAGGATTAGCAGTTAATTTGAAGGTGAAATTAGAGTCAGGTGTTTTCAATCAATGGGGTGACAATCAGGTGTGAGTGGGCACCCTGTTTTATTTAAAGAACAGGGATCTATCAAAGTCTGATCTTCACAACACATGTTTATGGAAGTGTATCATGGCACGAACAAAGGAGATTTCTGAGGACCTCAGAAAAAGCGTTGTTGATGCTCATCAGGCTGGAAAAGGTTACAAAACCATCTCTAAAGAGTTTGGACTCCACCAATCCACAGTCAGACAGATTGTATACAAATGGAGGAAATTCAAGACCACTGTTACCCTCACCAGGAGTGGTCGACCAACAAAGATCAGTCCAAGAGCAAGGTGTGTAATAGTTGGCGAGGTCACAAAGGACCCCAGGGTAACTTCTAAGCAACTGAAGGCCTCTCTCATATTGGCTAATGTTAATGTTCATGAGTCCACCATCAGGAGAACACTGAACAACAATGGTGTGCATGGTAGGGTTGCAAGGAGAAAGCCACGGCTCTCCAAAAAGAACATTGCTGCTCATCTGCAGTTTGCTAAAGATTACATGGACAAGCCAGAAGTTTTGTGCATGGATGAGACCAAAATAGAAATTTTTGGTTTAAATGAGAAGCGTTATGTTTGGAGAAAGGAAAACACTGCATTCCAGCATAAGAACCTTATCCCATCTGTGAAACGTGGTGGTAGTTTCATGGTTTGGGCCTGTTTTGCTGCATCTGGGCCAGGACAGTTTGCCATCATTGATGGAACAATGAATTCTAAATTATACCAGTGAATTCTAAAGGAAAATGTCAGGACATCTGTCCATGAACTGAATCTCAAGAGAAGGTGGGTCGTGCAGCAAGACAGCGACCCTAAGCACACAAGTTGTTTTACCAAAAATGGGTAAAGAAGAATAAAGTTAATGTTTTGAAATGGCCAAGTCAAAGTCCTGACCTTAATCCAATTGAAACGTTGTGGAAGGACCTGAAGTGAGCAGTTCATATGAGGAAACCCACCAACATCCCAGAGTTGAAGCTGTTCTGTATGGAGGAATGGGCTAAAATTCCTCCAAGCCAGTGTGCAGGACTGATCAATGGTTACCAGAAATGTTTAGGTGCAGTTATTGCTGCACAGGGGGGTCACACCAGATACTGAAAGCAAAGGTTCACATACTTTTGCCATTCACAGATATGTAATATTGGATCATTTTCCTCAATAAATAAATGACCAAGTATAATATGTTTGTCTCATTTGTTTAACTGGGTTCCCTTTATCTACTTTTAGGACTTGTGTGAAAATCTGATGTTGTTTTAGGTCATATTTATGCAAAAATATAGAAAATTCTAAAGGGTTCGCAAACTTTCAAGCACCACTGTAGCTAAAAATATCACACATAGCAATATTTTCCTCAGATGTGTTGGTAAATTCCTCAGAAAATGGATACATACCATTGAAATTGCACTTAGCAAATCACTACTAAAGCTAAACTTCCATAGATATATTGAGAAATATTAGCATTGAGTCACAGCTCATGAACAATTTCAACTTGACAGAGCTAGCGAGCATGTAGCTCGCTAAAAACATCAGAAATATGAATATTTTCCTCAGAGGTGCTGGTGAATTATGAAGAAACGGCTGCATATGAATAAAATTACAAGTTCAGAGTCACAATCATGATTTTTGGTCCATGGACACTGGAGTATTTAAGCAATTTGTCTTGCTGTTACCGTACAGACATTAAATATTACAATAGCATAACAGAGACAAGGACATAAAAAACAAACACCTATCTCACTTTTTCCAATCTGACTGCACTGATTCAGTCAATTCACATCATTCATCAGGGAAAAGCTATGAAACAATTATAACTAAACACAATACCATACATGCCAGTCTTTTTTTATCCTTGTGCACTATTATTTATAAAATGTTAGGTTTGGAATGGAATCATTTAATATTTTCATCGAGATAGTATCGAAGTTAAGACAGTGTCATAGATATCAGTAAGATCAGAGTTTTATAACCATGCAGTTCCTCATATAAACAGCAGAGTGAGCACTGGCAGGCCTATAATTAGTCTTTAAAACAGGAACCAGAAACCCAAGCAAAAGTAATGATGTCATTTTGTTTCCTGAATTTTTGGTTAATTCTGCAAATTAAAAAGAAAGAAAGGGGGGAAAAAAGGAAGATGTTTTTAAAATACTTTTCCCGAACATGTTAGGACTTTTTTCATTTTGTGTCAAATTTTTATAAAGAACTGTGTTAGCCCCAGAAATTATCACCTGATCACAATATCAACTTCCTCTTGCAAAACAGTTCACCACGATTCTGAAGATCTGACTGAATACTTTTACAAAGTAGCTTCATGGAAACCCAGATGTTTATCTGAGGTTTATTCATTGACACTTATTCAGAAATCAAAATGAAGCTACTGGTTTGATGAGGCTGGATTTTGCGGAACGGAATCCAGTAAATATGTTGAAAAATATCTGTATTTGAGACCAGTTATGAACTTGAGCGGTGTAGCTGAGGTCGGGGAACTGTCAGATCCAGATATATTTGGAGCACTAAATGTGACATTGTGGCATGACACTCATACAGTGGTGCTTAAAAGTTGTGAACCCTTTAGAATTTTCTACGGTATATTTCTGCATAAATATGACCGAAAACATCATCAGATTTTCACACAAGTATTAAAAGTAGAAAAAGAGAACTCAGTTAAACAAATGAGACAACAATATTATGCTTGGTCATTTATTTATTGAGGAAAATGATCCAATATTACATGTCTGTGGCAAAAAAAGTGGCAAAAGTATGTGAACCTTTGCGTTCAGTATCTGGTGTGACCCCCTTGTGCAGCAATAACTGCAACTAAACGTTTCCAGTAACTGTTGATCAGTCCTGCACACTGGCTTGGGGGAATTTTAGCCCATTCCTCCGTACAGAACAGCTTCAACTCTGGGATGTTGGTGGGTTTCCTCACATGAACTGCTTGCTTCAGGTCCTTCTACAATATTTTGATTGGATTAAGGTCAGGACTTTGACTTGGCCATTCCAAAACATTAACTTTATTCTTCTTTAACCATTCTTTGGTCGAACGACTTGTGTGCTTAGGGTCATTATCTTGCTGCATGACCCACCTTCTCTTGAGATTCAGTTCATGGACAGATGTCCTGACATTTTCCTTTAGAATTCGCTGGTATAATTCAGAATTCATTGTTCCATCAATGATGGCAAGCCGTTCTGGCCCAGATGCAGCAAAACAGGCCCAAACCATGATACTACCACCACCATGTTTCACAGATGGGATAAGGTTCTTATGCTGGAATGCAGTGTTTTCCTTTCTCCAAACATAACGCTTCTCATTTAAACCAAAAAGTTCTATTTTGGTCTCATGTGTCCACAAAACATTTTTCCAATAGCCTTCTGGCTTATCCACGTGATCTATAGCAAACTGCAGACAAGCAGCAATGTTCTTTTTGGAGAGCAACGGCTTTCTCCTTGCAACCCTGCCATGCACACCATTGTTGTTCAGTGTTCTCCTGATGGCAGACTCATGAACATTAACATTAGCCAATGTGAGAGAGGCCTTCTGTTGCTTAAAAGTTACCCTGGGGTCCTTTGTGACCTCGCCGACTATTACACGCCTTGCTCTTGGAGTGATCTTTGTTGGTCGACCACTCCTGGGGAGGGTAACAATGGTCTTGAATTTCCTCCATTTGTACACAATCTGTCTGACTGTGGATTGGTGGAGTCCAAACTCTTTAGAGATGGTTTTGTAACCTTTTCCAGCCTGATGAGCATCAACAACGCTTTTTCTGAGGTCCTCAGAAATCTCCTTTTTTCATGTCATGATATACTTCCACAAACATGTGTTGTGAAGATCAGACTTTGATAGATCCCTGTTCTTTAAATAAAACAGGGTGCCCACTCACACCTGATTGTCATCCCATTGATTGAAAACACCTGACTCTAATTTCACCTTCAAATTAACTGCTAATCCTAGAGGTTCACATACTTTTGCCACTCTCAGATATTTAATATTGGATCATTTTCCTCAATAAGTAAATGACCAAGTATAATCTTTTTGGCTCATTTTTTTAACCGGGTTCTCTTTATCTACTTTTGGGACTTGTGTGAAAACCTGATGTTGTTTTAGGTCATATTTATGCAGAAATATAGAAAATTCTAAAGGGTTCACAAACTTTCAAGCACCACTGTAAGTTGGAGCAGAGATAAGATGGGTGCGTTTCAGACCTAAAATGGACATGTAGAATATTATACTGTACAAAATGGTTTGAGATTTTACTCCATTGGGAGCATTTGGCAGACACCCATATCTATAATGACTTACATTTTTACCACTGAGCAGTTGAGGGTTCCAGTCCTTGCTCAAGGGCCCAGCAGTGGCAGCTTAGTAGTGCTGGGATTTGAGCTCACAATCTTCCAAGTACTATAGTAGTCCAACATCTTAACCATCTTATTCTGGTCAGAGTCATGGTGAATCGACTGTGCATGAATACACCACTGATGACTCTTCAAACTGTAGGCTGATCTAGAGTCACCAGTCCACCCACTGCCATGTCTTTCAGGAAGTGGGAAGAAGTGGGCGGCGCAGTGGTGTAGTGGTTAGCACTGTCGCCTGACAGCAAGAAAGTTTTGGGTTCAAGCCCAAGATGGGGCCCTTTTTGTGTGGAGTTTGCATGTTCTCCCTGTGTCTGTGTGGGTTTCCTCCGGGTGCTCTGGTTTCCCCCACAGTCCAAAGATATGCGGTTCGGTTAACATGGGGCAGCCATGGCCTGAGGTTGGGCTGAAGTGCCCTTGAGCAACTGCTCCCCGGGTGCTGTAGCATAGCTGCCCATTGCTCTGGGTATGTGTGTGCTCATTGCTCACTTGTGTGTGTTCACTGCTTCAGATGGGTTAAAGGCAGAGGAGAAATTTCATTGTGTGCTTCAGTCTGTGCTTGAGTGTATGTGTGACAAAAGCTTCTTCTTCTTCTTCCAAAACTGGACAACCTAGACAGAACCAGGGACCCTGGAGCTATCAGTCACCATACTGACCTACTTAATCATCATGTAAAAGTGGATTTCCTGTGTCGGGGTATAGGTTTTTGCTTCATTTGAAACCACAAAATTTCAGAAGCACCACAGGATGTTAGCTACACAAACATTGCTTACTTATCCAAGCAACTTTCACAATACAAAAGGTACATTTCGCCAAAATGTTAAATGTTTACGAGGTTCATGTAGTATGAAGCTTATCTCAGCTAAAATAAAGTCCTTGCAGAAATGCTAACATTAAAAAAACACACACAGACACAGACACAGGAACAACTGGTCGCGGCCACAGAGAAGTGCATCATGGCTAAAAATAAAACTGTCGTGAGAATGAGTTTGGGGTGTGTGTGTGTGTGTGAGAGAGAGAATGAAAAGGAACTCAGGTGACACTTCCCCTTTTGTGCAAAACACCAATATCAGATTAGGTGATGCTGTGAAGCATGGTGATGTGTTTTACAAATTCACTTCATTGCATTTTTTGTAGAATCTTTCAAGAACCAGATACTGATTCAGTTAAATAAAACAAAGACTTTAATAATGATGTGATTCACTTAATTAAAAAAAAAAATCACACAAATCAGACCTACATCCTATGTATAGAATTGCACATGTACAGCAAACTTATATTTACAGTATTTACCATTCTTTGTTTAGTGATAAATAATCAAAGTTTTATTCTTTTTATTCAAGCATAATATCCACACAACACATATGGTGTATATTAATATCTACACACACACAAATGCATCTAAAAAAAAATAGAATATCATGAAAAAGTTCATTTCTTTTTGTAATTTAATTCAAAAAGGGAAACTTTCATGTATTCTATATTCATTACAAGAAAAGTAAAATATTTCAAACCTTTTTTATTTTGATGATTATGGCTTGGAGCTCATGAAAATCAGAAATCCAGTATCTCAAATTATTAGAATATTTCCTCAGATCAATCAAAGAAGGATTTACAATCCAGAAATGTCAGATACTTGGTTGGGGCTCCTTCAATCACGAATTACTGCATCAATGCAGCGTGGCATGGAGGTGATCAGCCTGTGGCACTGCTGAGGTGTTATTGAAGCCCAGGTTGCTTTGATAGTGACCTTCAGCTCCTCTGTATTTTTGGGTTGGGTGTTTCTCACCTTCCTCTTGACAATACCCCATCGATTCTCTTTGGGGTTCAGGTCAGGTGAATTGGCTGGCCAATCAAGCACAGTAATATCAGGGTCAGCAAACCATTCGGTTATACTTTTGGCACTGTGGGCAGGTGCTAAGTCCTGCTGGAAAAGGAAATCGCAATCTCCATAAAGTTTGTCAGCGGATGGAAGCATTAAGTGCTCTAAAATCTCCTGGTAGATGGCTGCATTGACTTTGGACTTGATAAAACACGGTGAACAAATATTGGCAGGTGACATGGCACCCCAAATCATCACAGACTGCGGAAACTTCACACTGGACTTCAAACACCTTGGATTCTGTGCCTCTCCACTCTTCCTTCAGACTCTAGGACATTGATTTCCAAAATAAATGCAAAATTTACTGAAAAGAGGACTTTGGACCACTGAGAAACAGTCCAGTTCTTTCTCCACCAGCCTCAGTCCACTCCTTGTAAAGCTCTCCCAAGTTCTTGAATTGACTTTTCTTAACAATCCTCTCAAGGCTGCGCTCATGTCTGTTGCTTGCACACCTTTTCCAGGCAGCCTTTTCAGCAATGACCTTCTGTGGTTTACCCTCCTTGTCGAGGGTGTCGATGATCATTTTCTGGACAACTGTCAAGTCAGCAGTCTTCCCCATGATTGTGGTTGTGTGTTCTGAACTAGACCGAGAGGTACACTGTATTTGTACTCTTTTATCCATCCATTTTCTACTGCTTTTCTGGGTCAGGGTTGCAGGGGTAGCAGCCTAAGTAGAGCCGCCCAGACCTCCCTCTCCCCCGCCACCTCCACCAGCTCTTCCGGGGGAATACCGAGGCGTTCCCAGGCCAGCCGAGAGATGTAATCTCTCCAGCGTGTCCTGGGTCTGCCCCAGGGTCTCTTCCCGGTGGGGCATGCCCAGAGAGCCTCCCTTGGGAGACATCCAGGGGGCATCCTAACAAGGTGCCTGAACCACCTCAACTGACTCCTTTCAATATGGAGGAGTAGCGGTTCTACTCTGAGCCTCTCCCAAATGACCGAGCTTCTCACCCTATTGCTAAGAGCCCGGCCACCCTGCGGAGAAAACTGATTTCAACCGCTTGTATCCATGATCTCATTCTTTCGGTCACTACTGTTTTACTCAAAATGAAATGTTCTCATAATTTTTTAGATTTTTTTTTTTTTGCACCATAGGCCATAATTATCAAAATTAAAATAGAAAAATGCTTGAAGCATTTTATGTTTAATGAGTCTTGAATATATTACATTTTCACTTTCTAAAGTAACTGATGGAAAATATTGAATTTTCACAATATTCTAATTTTTTGAAACATAGAACGTTGTGTGCTGTTATTGTCCCTGCACACTACAGGTTTCATCTACTACAAAACACTGTCCAGGAGCTGTCACCCTTTTCTGAGCTTTACCAAAAAGCTAAAAGCTAGCTGTAGCATGGTTCATGTTGATACAAAATAAAAGCAGTTTATGAGATGTGTAACCATAACAATGCTCATACCAGGCTGAGCTAGTGTCAGCTAACTAACTTGGCTAGTTAGCTATCTAGATTATTATTAGTAGTAACAACAAAGAAGAAATAAAGGATGGCGTTTGGCTTTACTGTTGTTTTGAAGGCAGAAAATCAAGACAAGAATTGAGTGTATGCAGCCATGGTTAAAGGGTGATGTCACAAAGCAAACCACAGTGAATGTCCAAAATGCAGACAAGTTCTTATTTTTTAGTTTCGTTGCAATGTTGGAATATTTTCATTCATGACGTAATTTTATTTATAAGACCTTGCTTTACATGAACATTTTTTCAAGTACACTGTCCTCCAGGTTTGTTTGTTTTTTATGCTTGCCCCCTGAACTTGTGACCTGATTGGCCAGGAAACGTTAAACAATTTTGGAAACGCTTTTTTAAAGTGCTGCTTTTGGCGGCAACTTCCCACTGGATTACCTTTAAAACATGTTTCTTTGGAAAAGAGAAAACGTGTGAAAGCACCCTAAGAATTGTTTTTACTTTTTCAGTTATCAAACACCTTGATGTCAAATGATATCTCTCAATGATTCCACCATTCTTTCCAAATATAAATTGCAGAAATTGTTCATACATTTTAACCGACTGAGCCGGTGACTTAAGTCCAAAAGTTTCGTCAATATTTACGCGTGGAAATTTATGCCGATTCAGAGTATGCAGTTTTCCGGTTAGTTTGTTTAACGAATCAACTGATGAACTAATTCGGTCATATTGTACGTATGTATTTAATATTGGCCTCAATTCTTGGCATTCCATTTTGTAAGCGTATTTACAGCTTAAAACATAAATTTCAGCTTGGGCACAACTGAAACACCACTATTTTCGGCAAATTCCGCCCCATGTGTATAACTCCTGAAGAGCCCTTAAATCGATAGTTCTATCTCAGATCTGAAAACCGACGTGTGCAATCTCCGTATTAAATCCTCACTGAGTCCGGCTCTGAGAGACGACATCGGTTCTACTCTGTGTGTTTAGAGCCTACTCCACGTGTTATGGTTTGAAAATCTCTACAACTATACCATCACACCTATTTACATTGATTTGCTCAGAATTTGATTTTTAATCCAGAGCAACAGACAAGTAATATGATATCCAAACATCAAACCAGAAAGTGAGCTGATGTTAAGTGTTGGAGGATTCATCAGATTTCAGATTAGCTTGTGTGTAGAAAGAGAAAAAAAACCCACTTCCGACACTGACTGTCTCACTGAAGAGGCTTCATTTCCCACAAGGAAAACACTCTTTTCAAAATGTCCAGCTTTGGCTATTATTACACAATTCCCTAAGACGCCGTGCAGGTCCATGAGACCAATAAAATATAAGTACATGAATAATACTTAGATTTCAAAACTGCCTCCTCAAGGCTTTAAATGACCTCTTTAAGCCTAGGTCACAACCGGACGTACGATTTTTTGGCCGTGCGATTTTTGGCGTTTCCCAAATCGCTGCGTTTTTTTTTGTTCGTGGAGAAAGACGCACGTTGGCCGTAAGTTTGTCTTGCAACCTGAAAAAAACGTAAGCGCCCGTAGAGTTTGTTTGACATGACAAAGAACCTCTGCGGCCAGTCTACGGCTCGAAAATCAGCACGTCACACGCGCGCCTCCGTGCGTTTCTTGCACGTAGACCGGCCGTAGGAGCACGTACGGCCGGTTGTGACCGAGGCATTAGGCAATTTCAAACAGATTGTAAATAACACAGGCTGAAGGTCTTTTAAAAAGGACTTCTACAAACTACTGTGTTGGGTTTTTTTCCATAGAAACAGCAGAGACGAAAAGGACTGTTTCTCTTCACTTCCTGTTTGATTATACACAGTGATGTCAGTAATGTGAGTAAACTTTCAGTCCAATCATTCTGCTTCTGCTCCATGCAGACTGCAGTGTGTGTCATTTCTCACTCCATATCCCATGGTGCTCTGCTGTAATCAATCCTGTGGTGTTTGCTTGATGACTTTCTTCTTTCTCACGGAGACTAGGTCATAAAATGGATCCTTTGTGATGCTGGCCCTGTGGAACAGATCAATGTACCATTATTTCACTCATTAAAGCTATAGCAGAGCCAAAATGACAAACAGCAAAATGATTTTCACACAAGTGTAGTTTTCAGCTGAAGCAAAAACCCTAAGGATGCTATTTACGTCACCATTAACCAAGGCTAGCAAGTTAGCTAGCTACCATGTACCTCGCTTAAAAATATAACAAATAGCAATATTTTCCTCAGATGTGTTGGTAAATGACTAAAAAAGGACAGATACCATTGAAATTGCACTTAGCAAATCACTACCAAAGCTAAACTTCCATAGATATATCGAGAAACATTTGCATTGTGTCACAACTCATGAACTTGACTGAGCTAGTTAGCATGTAGCTCGGTAAAAACGTGAGAAAAGTGAATATTTTCCTCAGAGGTGCTGGTGAATTATTAAGAAATGGCTGCATATGATAAAATTACATTTAGCAAACACCAACACTAATATATTAGCGTACACTAATAGGTTTTTATTATTCAGTAAAGTTTTTCTGCACCTTACTATGCACTGTGAATAAGCTAACGAATCATCAAGGTTAGCAATACATGGCAGCTAGCTAATAGCATCAGGATTATCAATATTTTCCTCATATTTGTTGGTACATTATGAAGTAAATACTTGTGTAATAAAAATTTGACTATAATTCCTGAACAATCAACAAACCAAATGTTCACATGTAACCAGAATAATTAGAGTAATGTAGGTAGTTTCTTGAGCATAAACAAGCTAACAAGCAAGGCTAGCAATGCACTGTGAGCTAACAGCATCAGGAATGTCAATATTTTCCTCAGATTTGTTGGTAAATTACTATGAAAATGCTCCATACAACTAAAATACAACCAGTTAGCGAATAACCAACAAATGCCAACACTGTCACAAATCATGAACAATTTGAACTCCTGAAGTTATGAATACCACAAGGAACAGCCAATGGAGGACTTCTGGAAATACACTGAACACAGCCCCATTTCTTCACTAATAACTTTTGATAAATGTTAAAACTAGAAGGGCAATTGGTAGAGTGCATTACCTCCGCCAAGTCACATATTCTGATTTACATCAAAATCTATTCACTTGTTCCTTGGCCCATGGCCCACCTTTCCTCCAAATTTTATCAAAATACGTTCACTACTTTTTGAGTTACGTTGGGAAATGGCAAAAATATCCTGAATCCACATCCACATCAAAATCTAATCAATTGTTCCTTGGCCCATGGTCCACCTTTCCTCCAAATTTCATCAATTTGCTATTTTTTGAGTTACGTCAGGAACAGTCAAACAAACAAATGGAGGTGAAAACAACCTCTTCCAACAAAGTTGAGAGGTGATAAAACAGTTCTTAGATGTCTCTAACTTTTTTGGACTTTTGTATCACCTTCTAATCAGAAGCACTTTTGGGTAGTTATATGCTAAGCATAAGCCAGTTAATAACCAAAGCTTTTTAACTAGCTTGAATGTACATAGCTATCTAAATGTATCAGTATCAATATTTTCATCAGATGTGATGGTAAATTACTAAGGCCCTGGTCACACTACATCACTATTCGCGATGGGTTTGCAAATACTTGGTGATGAAAATTTGGTAGCATCGCCACCAATCGTGCAGTGCACAGTGAATATTCTCAGAGTTTCATGGGTTGTTTTTTGGTGTCTCCCCACTTCGTGAAGGGCCAAAAACATTGCGGAAAATATCATTGCATGCATTCAAATTTGGTGGGGATGTTTTTGTCGGCAAACTAAGCAGCGAATATTTGCAGATGGGTTTGGGAATACTTCCCAAAGCTCGGAGAAGCATCACCACCAAGCGCCTCATTTTCATCAATAACCCATCACAAAGCATCGTAAGCTGTAATGTGACCAGAGCCTAAAAGAAAGCTACATATAATGAAAAGCATACACTATAAATCACCAACAAATCAAGCTTTCATAGATATATTAAAGTGTCAACTTTGTATCACAACTCATGAACAGTTTCAAATTTTGCAGCCATAAATACCACAAAAGAGCAATTGAAATGGAGTCTTCTGTTAAACACAGTGATAACAATTTAAAGGTCGCGTTGGCATAAGACTATAAATAGAGGTACTGTGAGACCTGATAGCTTCGATCCAGTCATCCCTCTCTTCAGCTGTTGAAGCACATATCGTGTAGCTCTGATGTTTCCCCTCCACCACCCTGCCGTCTGTCTCAGTCTTGCATGCTTTGATCTTCTGTCCCTTACTGTTGGGGTTATACAGCTCCAGACAGTACTGCAAACATATGCATATACAAATACAGAGTTCGAAAATTACTGTTTTTTAATAAATAATAAATTATGCAATAATCCAAACAGCCAGTCATGTGGTAGCATTTCATACAATTTACAGAGGCATGAAAATACAGGTCTAGATCCCTCATATCAACCATCAGAATGTGGAAAAAAACATCATTTTTGTGACTTTGACCATGGCTTGTTGTTTATACCAGAAAGGCTCATTTGAGTCATTCAAAAACTGCTGATCTTCTGATATTAATCACACAACAAGCTCTACACTTTGCACAGAATGGTGCGGAAAAAAATAACACCACCCACTGAGCAGCAGGTAAGTAGGTACATCATTGCAGGATATGCCTTGTTGATCCTTGTCTACATATCAACGAAAGCATCTTGTTTACAGTAACTCAAATCTTTCCAACCATGGTGAGTAGAGAAGCACAACAACAAACCATGAGGCTGATTGGCTATAACAGCAGAAGACCACATCAGGTTCCAATCCTGTCGGCCAAGAACAGGAATCTGAGGCTACAGTAAGCACAGACTAAACAATATTCAACTGTATTCAAATATTCAACTGTCCAGTTTAGGCGAATCTGTTGATTGCAAAATAATCCACTTCGTTGAAGGTCGCAGTAACTCTGCTTTACCTCAGGCTGCACCACACTACTCAGGTGTTTTATTTTCCGATAACTTATTGGCTCATAGCAATCTGTCCGAGATGACAGTGTCACTGTGGCAGCGGGGGCGTGGCCAAGTGTCGGTCTGTGAATGGAGGGTGGAGTCAGGGAAGGTAAGTGGTGGAATCATTGCACCTAATGGGAATTAACCTGTTTTTGTGTGTCTTCCCCATCTGGGCAGGTGCGTCCCCAAATTAATAAGACAGCAGCGATTGCGGCCTGCCCGAGGCCCAAGACCAAAAAGGGGGTGAGACAGTTCCTGGGGCTGGCTGGCTACTATCGTAGGTTTATACCTAATTATTCAGACGTCACCAGCCCGCTGACTGATCTTACTAAAAAGGGAGCACCAGATCCGGTCCAGTGGACGGAGCAATGCCAGCGGGCTTTCTCCGAGGTGAAGGCTGCACTGTGTGGGGGGCCACTGTTACACTCCCCTGACTTTTCTCTCCCCTTTATTTTGCAGACGGACACGTCAGACAGAGGGCTGGAGGCTGTTCTGTCCCAGGAGGTGGGGGGAGGACCACCCAGTGCTGTACATCAGCCGGAAGCTGTCGGTCTGCAAGGGCAGGTACAGCACGATCGAAAAGGAGTGCCTCGCCATCAAATGGGTGGTCCTCGCCCTCCGCGACTACCTGCTGGGGCGCCCTTTCACCCTCTGTTCAGACCACGCGCCCCTGCAGTGGCTCCACCGCATGAAGAATGCCAACGCGCGGATCACCTGTTGGTATCTGGCACTCCAGCCATTTCAGTTCAAGGTGGTCCACAGGCCGGGGGCGCAGATGGTCGTGGTGGATTTCCTCTCCCGTCAAGGGGGGGGGGGGGGGGGGGGGGGGGGGGAGTTGGCTACAGGCCGGACAGCTCCCCGGCCTGAGTCGGGCGGTGGGGGTATGTGGCAGCGTGGGCGTGGCCAAGCATTGGTCTGTGAATGGAGGGCGGAGTCAGGGAAGGTAAGTGGTGGAATCATTGCACCTGATGGGAATTAACCTGTGTTTGTGTGTCTTCCCCAGTGACTGCACCCTTTAAAAGGAGAGGAGAGCAGAGAAAGGGAGCTCTCTCTCCCCAACCAGAACACTTGTGTGTGCGCGTACGTGGCTGGGAATTTGAGAAAGGCTGAAAAGCAAAAAAAAATAGTTTGTTGAGAGCTCAGTTCTGGCCTGCCGTGCTTCTGTGCTCCACCCACCTGGTCAAATACCACAGTCACTGTTTGCAGAATAATTGCGAAGGATTTAAATTTTTTTTTCCCCGTGGTGCAATTACAGGAGACTTGCGTGCAAAAAATTGACACAAACAATTATTCATAGATCTGAAAAGTTTAAACATAAACGGTGTGCTTTCCCCATACACACGCACACACACGAAATACAGTTATGCAATAACTATAGTTCCTCCACAAAGCAGAGCCATCACTAGTTTCCTGAGCCTACAGTCTTCACTCTGCAAAGTGCATTCAATTACTCATTGATGAATCATCAATTAATCAGAGATGATGTCTGTATTTTGCATGACCGCAAAGATGTTCCTCTAAGGTCACTCTTACTTCCAATTAACTGTGAGCTCACCGGTTTGCGTGTGTAGATGACTTCTCTGACACAGAGGTTCTCTAGAGGAATGATCCCTCTCGGTTCTTTGTCCTACAAGCCAAACATTCGGTGAGTTTTCTGGAGTTCATGAAGATTATGATAATGAGGATAAAAGCTCACATTGCAGTACCAGACATAAAAGAATATTTACTCACTGTGGTGTATTCAAAGTAGTAGAGACAGTTATCAGTCAAGATAAACCATCTCCTCTTCCATGTCTTCACTCTTCCTCCTGCAGGAAGTACACAATTATACTCATCCTGAAGTGTTTAATTCATGACCAATAATATAATGACAATAACATGACCAATCAGATTCAAGAATTCAGTAGCACTGTAATAAGCATAATACATTCTTGTAAACGGTACTTTCTTTACCCTTACTAAACTGGGGTGTGTTTCCCAAAAGCCTCTTAACTCTAATGTTGTGTTCACACTTATACCGGTACGAAAGTGGTATAACTGTATCGATACAAAGTATACCGGTACAGTTTAGTGCATCTGTCCACACTAGCGAGAAATGTTTGCGGTTTTCTTTCACGGTAGTTGAAATGCGCGTGCGCGAAATGTTTCTGTGGTTACCGAGTAACATCCTTCCGAGAATATGGCGGATGAAACAATGTGTGTGCGCTTTTTGTTGTCAATGTACAGTCTGTATTTCTGGTGGTCATTTATTCAGTCAAATCGTATAAAACGCGCGAGGCAGTTCTCCCCCCTCACTTTCTCCCTCTTTCCTTCTCTTCCCCTCCCTTTTCCCCTCTTCCTCCTTTCTTCCTCCCTCTTTCCCCCTCCCTCCCTCCCCCCCTCCCCCCTTTCTTTGCTCCATGTAGCTCCACGGTCGTTTTGAGCCATTTTACAGCTGGAAAGCACGGGCGTATTGTATTGTATGGATAACCCGGAAGACATAGGAATGGTTCATTGCACTTGCGCATTATATTTATATCGATCCAGAACCGCTTCATCTGTCCACACTACAGCGAAGCGCTACAGTACCGATACTGTACCGGTACGAAACCCATACATTTGTGGGTTTCGTACTGATACAGTTATACCGCTACAGTACCGGTATAGTTGCTAGTGTGGACAGGTGTTGCGGTACGAAAGTAGTTTCATATCGGTACAAAATCCCTAGTGTGGACAGAGTATAAGAGCATCTTAACTAGGAGAGAGTGTGTTCATTGTGCTGCTCGCTCTACCATTTAACGATGATCTTTGTGCTGTGATGCTTTTGGGAAATTCAGGCCTGTTTAATCAGTGAAGTAAAAGCCAAATGTAAATCACCCAGTTTGAGAAGCCAGCCTTCCCGGTCAGGGTTGAAGAATGTGTGCGTCAGATCGTTCCCATCATCCTCTGGGATTTTGAACGGCTCGTTCCGTATGCTCTCATACAGTTTCTGTGGAGAGAGGTTACAGAAAAGAGGAACACATGAGGGCATGGAGAAACTTTCTGACGCCACAGTTTCATTCTGATACTTAATCTACATGCTCATTGAGAACTTCACTCTGAAAATATCAAGATCTTGTTTTTAAAATGAAAATAAAAAAGAGACACTAATATGCTGTTTGTGTCTAAAATGATTCAAATAAAGAAAATGCCAAGTCTAGTACTGTATTTTGTCAATTTATGTGGTGTGTGGCAGCTTGGTGTAAGAAATTCCATGCAGACGAACATGGAAGAACATGTGAAACCCTGCATAGACAACAATCAGAGTTTAGGATCGAAACTGTTAATCGGTATTTGTGACCGTCTTTTGTTATCCGTCATTCCTTACTGTTTCCTCATTGAATCATTTTCATTTCCGTATTTCTTTTATGTGCAAGTTATTTGTGGCCTGTCATGTCTGAGTGTGGTTAGCTAATTGGATTGGCTCTGACCGTGAGAAGCTCATTGGGAAGATCTTCGCCGTTGTTGATGCCTCTGTTCATACTGATGAAGCGCTCCAGTGTGGTCTTGTCCTTCACATTGGGGTTGTGCAAGCTGGTGTTCAGCATTATGATGGCAAATGAGAGGATGTAACAGGTGTCTGAAAATAGATTACATACATTTATGATCCTTTTTTTTTTTTTGCTTTTGTATGCGATACAAAGTCTATGGCAAAATGGATGTTGGGATCATTTGTGAGCTTTTATTGTCACTCATATTCCTTATAAAATGAATATAAAAGAGCCATTTTCTTCTGTCCAAAGCCAGAGGTGCATTTGTGAGGCTAAAAAAGACCTGGAGATCCAACAACATATCAAGAAGAACTAAACTGAAGCTGTTCAAGACACTAGTGATACCAGTCCTTTTATACAGTTGCGAGACCTGGAAGATGACCAAAGAAGACAACAGAACAGTAGACGTGTTTCAAAATAAATGCCTAAGACAGATTTAGCGAATTAGATGGGAACAGCACATCACCACTGACGAGCTCTTGGAAAAGGCCAACATGAGGGCATTGAGCATGGAAGTGAGGCGAAGGAGATGGAAAATGATTGGCCACATCCTGAGGCAAGAAAAGAATCACATCATGAGCATAGCATTGATGTGGGCACCGGAGGGAAAAAGGAAGAGAGGTCGATCAAAGACAACATGGCGGCGTACAGTAGAAAGAGAGCGAAAGGAAGCAGGCTGGAGATCATGGGATGAGGCATGGGTGACCGCTGCAAACAGGATTGAATGGAGGAAATCTGAGGAGGACTTATGTGCCAGTAAGTGCAAAGAAGATAGGTAACTGGTAACATATTCCTTATAAAATGAATATAAAAGAGCCTTGTTTTTTTTTTTTACCAGTGGACTGGAAGACATCTAGATTGCATTCACAGTAGCGAGTGGCAAAAGCTTCCATCATACGGTCGATCTTTTGTGCCTCACCAGGAAGGCGGAAACTCCACAGGAACTGTCTGAGAGATCGAGAATAATTTGATAAGTTTTGTAAGTACTTCTAAAGTTTAGGCTGTAAATCAGCACATTAAAGGAACAGTCCACCGTACTTCCATAATGAAATATGCTCTTATCTGAATTGAGACGAGCTGCTCCGTACCTCTCCGAGCTTTGCGCGACCTCCCAGTCAGTCAGACGCAGTCAGACACGCTGTCACTCCTGTTAGCAATGTAGCTAGGCTCAGTATGGCCAATGGTATTTTTTGGGGCTGTAGTTAGATGCGACCAAACTCTTCCGCGTTTTTCCTGTTTACATAGGTTTATATGACCAGTGATATGAAACAAGTTCAGTTACACAAATTGAAACGTGGCGATTTTCTATGCTATGGAAAGTCCGCACTATAATGACAGGCGTACTAACACCTTCTGCGCGCTTCGGCAGCGCATTGATATCTGAGCTCCGTATCAATGTGCTGCCGAAGTGCACAGAAGGTGTTAGTACGCCTGTCATTATAGTGCGGACTTTCCATAGCATAGAAAATCGCCACGTTTCAATTTGTGTAACTGAACTTGTTTCATATCACTGGTCATATAAACCTATGTAAACAGGAAAAACGTGGAAGAGTTTGGTCGCATCTAACTACAGCCCCAAAAAATACCATTGGCCATGCTGAGCCTAGCTACATTGCTAACAGGAGTGACAGCGCGTCTGGCTGACTGGGAGGTCGCGCAAAGCTCGGAGAGGTACGGAGCAGCTCGTCTCAATTCAGATAAGAGCATATTTCATTATGGAAGTACGGTGGACTGTTCCTTTAATATTGTCAATGTTCTACAAGTAAAATGTTGGCGTATTGCTGAGGTATGAGGTGTCTAAAGTATGAAAAACTTTGGGATGTACTGATATTGGAAAATAATCTGTTTCTGTGTGGTAACAGTAACTCTGCTTTTTCCAGTAGTTGAATATTTTCCTATGACAACATGCCTTGTCATCTTTTATTCTTCTTACCACAACAATTTGCCAGTACTAACACTTTATTATAAAATGTATTTAACAAACATGTTTAAATGATTAAAAATCTGATCCTAACCTCAGAGCCTGGACAAGGTTGAGGTCAGAAAACTCATGAATTTCCACAAACGCTTTTAGGATCTGGAGATGCATCTCCTCTCTGTGGAGGTGAAAGAGAGTTTACGTCATACAAACCATATTGTGCATATCAGAAATCAAGCCATCGAACTCAATGTTCATAAAAAAAAACCCTAAAATATTTACGCAATCAGAAACTTGTCATTAGTTATCACAAAATTTCCCAATGTTTCATCTGTTCTTAGAGATGTGATGCTAATGTAGCTAACAAGTAATGGAAAGCAGATTGCAATATAGTACTGCTTTGAGAATGGAAAAATATAGATCAACATTTTATCAAAACAATCACTTGTCTAAATTTCATATGAAGCAAGCACTATATAAAAAGGGCAAGTATTTACAACAAAGATCAACGTCCAACTTGTTAGCAAACTTAGCCTTGGAGTGCCAAGGCTAAACTTACACACACACACACACACACACACACACACACACACACACACACACACACACACACATATCTTGGCAAATCAAATACATTTGGGGGAAAATATGTAAAATTTCATTTATTGCCAAGTTACTATTGTGGTTACACCTGGGGTCAGGAAGTTGTAGATATACTTTTATAGATTTGGAAAAGGATGATGATGACTGACAGTAACAGACCTTATTATATCAAATATTTCTTAAATATACAACTCTTTCTCCATTATTTCACATCCAAGACTGATATTAAACAACTATAGGAATTGCAGTATTTATAGTGTGTTACTTTGATGGTAGAGGTTGGCATGGCTACAGGTTCTACCAGGAAACATGTTAAAAGCATACTACGTGTGCCTTTCTAGTGATTTCTGTAATTAACAAAAAGCTGATGCATTACCTTTCTCCCAGGAAGTCCCCTATAGCAGTCTTATTGAGACCTTCTTCTTTATACAGGAACTCAGCAATGCTCTGGGGCTTCCACTCCAGCAGGTTATTTTCTACCAGGTAATTGACACCCTGCAATAATAGACACATGAACCTGTTGTTAAATGGAAATGATGTTATACAACCAAAATAATGATGTTGTAACATCTGAACAATTTGTCTTTCTCTCTGTGCTCTTGCTCTATCTTGTTAACAAGTTAAAAAAAAAAGTATTTTTGGCTCCTTGATTGAACTGGATTCCACCTGACTTGTAAAAGGTTAAACCAAAATGACTACATACTGATTATAACCACCTTGTCACGTTTACACTTCATGATGATACCCCAAAGCATAAAATGGCTCATTGATCTTACAACCCCGATTCCAAAAAAGTTGGGACAAAGTACAAATTGTAAATAAAAACGGAATGCAATGATGTGGAAGTTTCAGAATTCCATATTTTATTCAGAATAGAACTAGGATGACATATCAAATGTTTAAACTGAGAAAATGTATCATTTAAAGAGAAAAATTAGGTGATTTTAAATTTCATGACAACAACACATCTCAAAAAAGTTGGGACAAGGCCATGTTTCCCACTGTGAGACATCCCCTTTTCTCTTTACAACAGTCTGTAAACGCCTGGGGACTGAGGAGACAAGTTGCTCAAGTTTAGGGATAGGAATGTTAACCCATTCTTGTCTAATGTAGGATTCTAGTTGCTCAACTGTCTTAGGTCTTTTTTGTCGTATCTTCCGTTTTATGATGCGCCAAATGTTTTCTATGGGTGAAAGATCTGGACTGCAGGCTGGCCAGTTCAGTACCCGGACCCTTCTTCTACTAGCCTGGGCCCGCCCATCCTAAGCGTGACGCAACACGAGGGCCTGTTGCGAGCTTAGTCTGGCCAGGCAAGCTATCTACAGCTCTTCCAAGCTCCAGAAAAACCGGGAACCAATCAACTTTGAGCATCTCCAATGGCCCTGGGTAGAGGAGTGTTCAAGGCACTGACGTAGTAGAACTGCGACCGGAAGCCATAAATTGTTTACAGAATCTATGCCAGAAGCGCCTCATTCACGCTTCCGCATAGATGCTGTATTGAAAGCATTCAACGGGAAGTTCTCATTGAAAACGGAGCAAAGAGCAGCCCTGGAGGTATTTATTGAAAGGAAGGACGTTTTCGCCTTGCTCCCGACTGGCTTCGGTAAGAGTTTAATCTACCAGTTAGCCCCGTAGCGTCGCATACGTCAGAGGAAAGAGTGATGTGATTGGTTTAAGCTTCATCACAGCCTTTTCTGGCTTCGACCAGTAGCAAACTGAGGCATTTCAGGGAGGCGGGTCAACCACGGGCTCTGGGAAACGGTTGGGCTTAATATCTTGGCCAGACTAATAGCTCGTAGAGCTTTGTCGTGTTAGCCAGACTATTCTTCTATGCAGCCATGATGCTGTAATTGATGCAGTATGTGGTTTGGCATTGTCATGTTGGAAAATGCAAGGTCTTCCCTGAAAGAGACGTCATCTGGATGGGAGCATATGTTGCTCTAGAACCTGGATATACCTTTCAGCATTGATGGTGTCTTTCCAGATGTGTAAGCTGCCCATGCCACACACACTAATGCAACCCCATACCATCAGAGATGCAGGCTTCTGAACTGAGCGCTGATAACAACTTGGGTCGTCCTTCTCCTCTTTAGTCTGAATGACACAGCGTCCCTGATTTCCATAAAGAACTTCAAATTTTGATTTGTCTGACCACAGAACAGTTTTCCACTTGCCACAGTCCATTTTAAATGAGCCTTGGCCCAGAGAAAACGTCTGCTCTTCTGGATCGTGTTTAGATACGGCTTCTTCTTTGAACTATAGAGTTTTAGCTGGCAACGGCGGATGGCACGGTGAATTGTGTTCACAGATAATGTTCTCTGGAAATATTCCTGAGCCCATTTTGTGATTTCCAATACAGAAGCATGCCTGTATGTGATGCAGTGCCGTCTAAGGGCCCGAAGATCACAGGCACCCAGTATGGTTTTCCGGCCTTGACCCTTATGCACAGAGATTCTTCCAGATTCTTTGAATCTTTTGATGATATTATGCACTGTAGATGATATGTTCAAACTCTTTACAATTTTACACTGTCGAACTCCTTTCTGATATTGCTCCACTATTTGTCAGTGCAGAATTAGGGGGATTGGTGATCCTCTTCCCATCTTTACTTCTGAGAGCTGCTGCCACTCCAAGATGCTCTTTTTATACCCAGTCATGTTAATGACCTATTGCCAATTGACCTAATGAGTTGCAATTTGGTCCTCCAGCTGTTCCTTTTTTGTACCTTTAACTTTTCCAGCCTCTTATTGCCCCTGTCCCAACTTTTTTGAGATGTGTTGCTGTCATAAAATTTCAAATGAGCCAATATTTGGCATGAAATTTCAAAATGTCTCACTTTCGACATTTGATATGTTGTCCATGTTCTATTGTGAATACAATATCAGTTTTTGAGATTTGTAAATTATTGCATTCCATTTTTATTTACAATTTATACTTTGTCCCAACTTTTTTGGAATCGGGGTTGTACTTGCAGAGGCCTGAGTTTAAATATTAATGACTAAATAAATGACTATCGCCACATAAAACCAATGTCAGATGTGGAGGTGCATCCATGTCCTCAGAAGTCCAGAGACCCAAAGTGTAAAATGTAAGATAAGTCCAGTGTCCCAAGCTGTATAGTTCAAGTCAACTGCAGAGTACCAAGCCATCAAGTCAAGTTGAGTCCAGAGTGCCAAGTTGTCGAGTCTGAGTCAAGTTCAGAGTCCCAAACCTTTGAGAAAAGTTAAGTCTAGAATCCCAAGCTGTCAAGTCTCAATTGAGTCTCAAGTTGTAGAGTCAGAGTCAAGTTCAGAGTACTAAGCTATAAAGTCTAGGACAAATCTATGATTGCAAGTGGTAACACCAATTCAAGTCTGGAGTCCCAAGCTGTCAAGTTTGAGTTGACTCAAGCATCCCAAGCCACAAGAGGCTGTATTAAGTCAAGTCTCAAGTCATAGAGTCTATGTTAAGATTCAAGTCTGGGTCAAGTCCATAGGTCCATCTGGTAGTCAAGTTGAATCTACAGATCCACAAAAAGGGCAGCACATTGTTTCTTACTGTCTGAAGCAGATGCTGTATGATTTGGAACTCATGTGGTTGCTGAGATTAGTGCTGTGATTTGCTCTAAATCCAGACTGGTGCAGACTTAAAACTGAGTGGCTTGAAAGAAATGACTTGAGTTGGTTGTCAACCATAGAGTCCAAGATTTTGCTCAGCAAGGTAATTTGGAGATTAGGCAGTAATTATTTCAAATCATCTCAGTCACCTTCTTTATGTAAAGGAGTCACATGGGCCAATTTCCAGATACTTGGAAAGATTAAAAATGTGCGCCAACTGTTCTGTGAAAATTGGAGCTGACAGTCTCAAAAAAAAAAAGGATCTATTTTGAAACCGAGCAACATGGTTTGTGGTACACACACAATCATTATCGATAAGGAGGGCCCCTGAATATATTCCTTTTCCAATAATTGGCAGGCTATAGGAAAATGTTTATTGAAGTGAAGGCTAATGTCCTTCTGCTTGGAAATCAATCAGAAGGGAATTAGTGGTTTTGTTTTTGTTTGCATTTACTGATTTCCAAAATTCTGCAGGATTTGAATAAGAGCTAGTAATTCAATCTAAGTAATAATCATATTTACAGCATGTTGGCCTAGTGGTTAGGGTGTCTGCCTCTCGACCAGGAAATCATGAGTTCTACTCGTGGTCAGGTCAAACCAAAGACCATTATCAAAATGGTACCTTCTGGGGAGACATGCTACAATACAGATGCAAGTAGGGAATCAAACTCTTATGGTTACCAGAAGACTCCCCCCCCCCCCCACTGTAACCCCAGCTATGTAATTGGCAAGAGGTCGAGGGCTATGGAAATGGAGATTGGCACCACCCAAT
Organism: Neoarius graeffei; assembly: GCF_027579695.1. Taxonomy (NCBI): domain Eukaryota; kingdom Metazoa; phylum Chordata; class Actinopteri; order Siluriformes; family Ariidae; genus Neoarius; species Neoarius graeffei. Next base: position 11,517,550 of record NC_083572.1, read on the forward strand.
GCATTAAGTGCCTGGTTAGTACTAGGACAGGACACTGTCTGGGAAGATCAGGTCCTGGCACGGGAGGGACTTTGAATAATTACATTTAGTTTTTCCCTGTGATAACCTGGTGACTTGTCCAGGGTGTACCCCACCTCTCACCCATAGTTAGCTGGGATAGGCTCCAGCTTGCCTGCGACCCTGTAGAATAGGATAAGCGGTTACAAATAATGGATGGATGGATATTTAGGTTTTTTTCACAGCTGATTTATTTCTGTGATTGAGGAGACTGTGAGATTGGGTTGCGCATGTGCATTCTGTGCTACGCACTTCCTGGTTCCCGAGTAGTTTGCGACGAGTCTTTTTTCCACGAGTGTTGGCATTAATTACTAATCTTTTTTCTACAAATAATTTTCCAGTATCCTCTTAATTTTTTATTGTACTTTCGCTTTCCTTTTTGTACTTTCCACTTTTGCTTTCCTTTTTCTCTTTTTTTTGGAAGAACGCCGAGACCGGAAGTTCCTCCTGCGTAAAGACCATAAGCGGAGGCCATCCTCATCGGATCTGCTTTAATATCAACAGATCTTCAATTAAGGTACATGAATCCTTTCATCATGGCACACCTTCAGCCTGTTCAGTGTGCTGAGTGCAGGATGTTTAGTCATTCTTCCTCTGTCGCTAGTGATAGCTTTATTTGTGATAAGTGCAGATTAGTTAGCTCTCTGACGGAGAAGATTATAGTGTTAGAAGTGTGTATCCAGGCTTTAGAGAAGGTCAGTGAGAATGAGAACAGTGTAGTCTCTGTAGGGGAAAGTCTGGATGCCCTAGGTGGAATTAGTAATCCCCCAACTCTGGCATTCGAGCCCTTACAGCAGGGCGAATGGGTGACAACTTGGCGGCATAAGCATAGAGCCAAAGCTACCGCTGAGGCTCACCCACGGGAGCACCACTCCTCTCCGCGTCACGTGTCAAACAGGTTTGCTCTCCTTAGTGATGCACCCGCTGAGAAACCTGAAAGAGCTCTGGTTATAGGGAACTCCATCATACGGCACGTGAAATTAGCTCAGCCTTTAGGGGCATCAGCAGCTTTAGTCAGGTGTATACCGGGAGCCAGGGTGCCGGATATAGCAGGTACGGTAATCTTAGGGTCCTAGGCAAGCACAAGTTCTCAAAGATAGTTATCCATGCAGGAGCTAATGATATACACCTTTTGTCAGTCTGAGGTTACTAAGAGTAACTTTGTAGAGGTGTTTAAATTAGCTAAGGCAATGTCCGATGCTGTAGTATGCTCTGGCCCCATCCCAATGCAGCATGGTGATGTAGCTTACAGCAGGTTATGGTCGCTGAACTGCTGGTTGTCCAGGTAGTGCTCTGAAAACAGTGTGGGCTTTATAGGTAATTGGACTAATTTTGAGGGCACTGCTGGCCTGTTAGGGCAGGACGGTATCCATCCCACTCAGGAAGGTGCTGCTCTCATTTCCTGCAGCATAGGTCATAGTCTCAGAACAGGCCTAGTTAATTTCTGACAATCCAGAGCCAAGGCCAGGGAGCAGACGAACAGGCTAAACCGACTATCTGCTAGCTGCACAGAGTCGTCACTCAGGGTCCACTACATTGAGACTGTGTCTGTTCCCCGAGCTCAACAAAAAAGTCAAAATATTCAGAGAGTTTGTTCCAATAACCTAATCAATATAAAATTAGATCATACTGACTGTATAGCTGCTGCTAGCACCTTTGATCTAAAGGTGGGGCTATTAAATATTAGATCTCTTACATCTAAAGCGCTAATGGTTAATGAACTCATTACTGATCAGGAGTTTAATGTACTTTGTTTAACTGAAACATAGATTAAGCCAAATGAATATATAGCATTAAATGAAGCTAGTCCTCCTGGATACAGTTATATACACCAGCCTCGTCTAACTGGTAGAGGAGGAGGCATCGTGGTTATTTATAATGATTATCTAGGTGTAACACAAAAACCTGGTTATAAATTTAATACATTTGAAGTTCTTCATACTAATATAATGTATGTAGCCTCGAAAAATAGGTCTAACCCAGTTAATTCCATTACTTATTATTTACAGGCCCCCGGGGCCATATTCTGAGTTTCTTTCTGAATTTGCAGATTCTCTCAGATCTGGTTATTTCCTTAGACAAAGCTTTAGTTGTCGGAGATTTTATTATTCACTTCGATAACCCAGAAGACCCTTTGAAAACAGTGTTTGTGTCCATTTTAGATTCAGTAGGGATTAATCAGAATGTCATAGGACCGACCCATAATGGTGGTCACACCCTCGATCTAATACTAACACTCGGGTTAAACATAGAAAATATAGTCATACTTCCACAGTCTAGAAGTTCTCAGATCATTATCTCATCTCATTCAAAATATGTCTGAGTAATAATATAGGCACCTCACCACACTACTGTATTAAACATACATTCATGTCAACTACTGCACAGAGCTTTATAAATGATCTCCCAGAATTATCAACTTTGATTGGGTCACTGTCAGCCCCCGCAGAACTTGATCAGGCAACTGAATGCTTAGAGTCAACGTTCCGCCATACTTTAGATAATGTAGCTCCTCTTAAATGGAAAATGGTCAGAGACAAAAACATTAGCACCCTGGTATAATGATGACACTCGCACTTTAAAACAGACCACTCGAAAATTGGAACGTAAATGGCGTCAAACAAAATTGGTAGCGTTCAAATTAGCGTGGAAGGAGAGCTTCCTGAAGTATAGAAAAGCTCTTCGTGCTGCTAGATCAACATATCTCTCCTCCCTAATAGAAGATAACAAAAATAATCCTAGATTCCTATTTAATACTGTAGCAAAATTAACCAGGAATAAGTCCACTATCGACACATGCACACCTATAGTATGTAGTAGCAACAATTTCTTGAATTTTTTTAATGACAAAATTGAGAATATCCGACAAAAAATTCAAACTACTAATTTATGCTGTCCAAGACGGCACCACGGACGGTTGACTCGGTACTTTGCTTTCTCGTACTTTCTACGTTTTTGTGTATTTGTTGTGTTTTTTGCGCTTCTTCTCTGGTCACATACTCCAGAGAAGAACTCAAACATTGGAATAACCACCAGTAAAGTTTTTTCATCAGTTTTCATCGATCTGGAAAGTTTTCAAGAGCTACTTGTTGGAGGAGAAGCAGCTCTCTATGGTCTCCGCCGAGGACGCCGGAGACACCGGGGGAAGCGAGCTGGCGCGCTCATCAGGCTGAAGCAGCAGGGGTTTCGCACTGCACTCCCGTCTATTCACCTGGCTAACGTCCACTCTCTGGCCAACAAAATAGACGAACTGCTGCTCCTCAACATAATCAACACGGATTTTAACAGATCTGCTGCCTCGTGCTTCACCGAAACCTGGCTCGGTGAGCACATCCCGGACACTTCTCTCCACCTGCCTGGATTTCACCTGCACCGAGTGGACCGTGAAACGGAGCTCACGGGGAAAATGAGGGGAGGCGGAGTCTGCTTTTACATTAACGAAGGTTGGTGTACTGATGTCACGGTTCTAAATAAATCATGCAGTCCTCATCTGGAGACATTATTCATAAACTGCAAACCGTTTTATGCTCCGCGAGAGTTTTCCTCGTTTATTCTGGTTGGAGTCTACATCCCTCAGGCTTGTGTTACTGAGGCGTTACAACACCTGGCTGACCAGATAAACAACGTGGAGAGAAAACACCCGGACTCTTTGCTCATTGTTTTGGGGGACTTTAACAGAGCAAACCTCAGCCACGAACTGCCAAAATATAAAACAGCACATTAAGTGTCCCACCAGGGACACAAACACTCTGGACCATTGTTACACTGTTTTAAAGGACTCATACCACTCTGTCCCCTGTGCAGCCTTGGGACTATCTGATCACTGCATTGTTCATCTTATCCCGACCTACAGGCAGAAGCTGAAATCTGCTAAGCCTGTGGTAAAGATGGTGAGGAGATGGTCCGATGAGGCCAAAGTGGAACTACCGGTACAAGCCTGCTTTGACTGCACTGATTGGAGTGTTTATGAGGCTGCAGCTTCAGACCTGCATGAAATGACTGATACTGTGACATCTTACATCAGTTTTTGTGAGGACGTGTGTGTGCCCACCAAGACCTTCTGCACATACAACAACAAACAACCCTGGTTCACTACAAAACTCGGGCAGCTTCGCCAGGCCAAGGAGGAGACCTACAGAAGTGGGGACAGAGTCCTGTACAAACAGGCCAGAAACACACTGACGAAAGAGGTGAAAGCAGCTAAGAGGAGCTACACTGAAAGGATCAAAAACAGCCTTTCAGCCAACGATCCGGCGTCAGTCAGTACGTTTACATGCACGTCCAAATCGAGCTGCTGTTGGTAATCGAGCAAAGGGTCCCAGCAGGGGTGCCAGAGAAATCCAATCCTACATGCACAAGTGAAATCGGGCTATTGTGCAAGGTGCATTGTGCACCCGAGCCACACGTGGCGCTACATGCCCCATCGTGTTGGTACACTTCCGGTTGTCGTCATGAAAAAGAGCTATAGTGTTGCCAGATACTGCTGACGTTTTCCAGCCCAAAACATGTTCAGATCCGCTAAAATGCACTTAAAACCCCCAATCTGGCAACACTAGCAGTTCCGTGTTCAAGCTGTTAGGCTTGCTCTAACAGACTATGGCTACAAACTGTCCGGCGCAGACCACTGTTTTGTAAGACAACTTATTTTGCACAATAATATTTTTCTAAAGTCCATTTTTTGCTTACAATTTAACTTATGTCTTAATAAACACACAAAAAGTTCAATTGTTTTGTTTTTATTGACATTATATATATATATATATATATATATATATACACACACACACACATATATATATATATATTACACACACACACACACAAATACAATGACTTGTTTATGTACACAATTCACAGCTATGCAACAGCTGTACAGATGTATTTGGTGATACAGTAAGTGAGCTAAATTTTAACAGTGCAAACAATGCCACAAAAAGAAAAGATTCATACCGTTGTCATGCCGACCGAGGCTGTTGTGTTTCCCGCTTGTGGTCTCGTCACTCGTCACTTCCGGAAGTAGCTCGACAAGTAGCTCGATAGGGTATACATGCACAAAGTAGCTCGGCAGAAATCGCATAAACTAGGTCGTGTAGCTCGATTCCGAGAAATCAAGTTCGGTTCAATTTCAGCTGAATTAAGGTGTATACATGGCATTTTGAACTTCGATTTCAGTCGAGCAACGGCAGAAATTCGATTCTCTCTATGTGCATGTAAACATAGTGAGTGTGGAGAGGCCTGAAGAACAATCACCAACTACAGGAGACCATCCCCCAACACTGCAATGAACCATCAACTGGCTGATGAGTTGAATGTGTTTTACTGCAGATTTGACACATTCACACCTCTCCCCAGACATTAAAGACTCATTTACACCCCCTGCTATTCTGCCTCCTCTCACCTCTGACCCCACACCAGCACTCAAGATCTGTGAAGAGGATGTTTGTCAGCTTTTTCGCAGACGAAAGATCAGGAAGGCACCCAGCCCAGATGGTGTGTCACCCTCCTGTCTGAAGATCTGTGCTGATCAGCTGGCCCCCATCTTCACCCAGATCTTCAATAGATCCCTGGAGCTGTGTGAAGTCCCCTCATGCTTCAAACGCTCCACAATAATCCCGGTTCCCAAGAAAACCACCATCACAGGACTGAATGACTACAGGCCTGTTGCCCTCACATCTGTAGTCATGAAGTCCTTTGAGAGACTGGTGTTGTCACACCTGAAGGTCATCACAGATCCCCTGCTGGACCCCCTGCAGTTTGCCTACCGGGCAAACAGGTCAGTGGATGATGCAATCAATATGGGACTGCACTACATCCTGCAACACCTTGACTCTGCAGGGACGTATGCCAGGATCCTGTTCGTGGACTTCAGTTCGGCGTTCAACACCATCGTTCCAGATATCCTTCACACCAAGCTCACCCAGCTCACTGTGCCCTCCTCCACCTGTCAGTGGATTATAAACTTCCTGACTGACAGGAAGCAGCAGGTGAGGCTGGGGAGCATCACATCCAGCACCCGGACTATCAGCACTGGCGCCCCCCAGGGGTGTGTGCTCTCCCCACTGCTCTTCTCCATTTACACCAATGACTGCACCTCAAGAGACCCGTCTGTTAAACTCCTGAAATTTGCAGACGACACAACGGTCATCGGTCTCATCTGAGACAGTGACGAGTCTGCATACAGACGGGAGGTTGAACGGCTGGTCTGTTGGTGTGGTCAGAACAATCTGGAGCTGAACATGCTCAAAACTGTGGAGATGACAGTGGACTTTAGGAGGAGCCCCCCCCCTGCCACCCATCACCATCACCAACAACATTGTGACTGCTGTTGAAACCTTCAGGTTTCTGGGTTCCACAATCTCCCGGGACCTGAAGTGGGAGACCAACACAGTCACCATCATCAAAAAGGCCCAGCAGAGGTTGTACTTTCTGCACCAGCTCAGGAAGCTCAACCTGTCTAAGGAGCTGCTGACACAATTCTACTCTGCCATCATTCAGTCTGTTCTCTGCTCTTCCATCACTGTTTGGATCGGATCGGTCACCAAACAGGACAAGAATAGACTGCAATGGACAATAAGGTCTGCAGAGAAAATTATTGGTGTCAGCCTGCCCTCCATCCAAGACCTGTACCTGTCCAGAGTCAGGAAATGGGCAGGTAACATCTCTGCAGACCCATCACACCCTGGTCACAAACTGTTTAAACTTCTCCTCTCTGGGAGATGCTACAGAACACTGTATGCAAAAACAACCAGACACAAGAACAGTTTTTTCCCCTCAGGCTGTCTGTGATGAACAGCTAAAACCGGACTCAAATGTCAGTAACATCAACTGTGAAATATCTGCACACTCATCCCGTCATTCTGTGCACACTGTATATTTATATTTACTAATTCATCCTTGCACTATGCTGTCTATAAATATATTTACCCTTCTACATGTACATAGCTTTTTGTTTTTTTCGACACTTTTTATCTGTTTGCACTAAGAGAGCAAAGTGAAACCGGATTCAAATTCCTCATGTGTTTTCACATACCTGGCAAATAAAGTTTATTATTATTATTATTATTATTATTATTATTATTATTATTATTATTAAGGTCAGACAATGTAAGTGACCCTGTAGCTAACAATATAACTATCAGATCAGCAATTAGAATGTTTTACTCCCCTTAGAGAAACTGAATTACTTTCATTAATCTCAGCATCAAAAGCCTCAACTTGTGTACTACATCCCTTACCTACACGTCTATTCAAACAGATAATACCTGAAGTAATTGAATCACTTCTAAAAATAATAAATTCTTCTCTTAG